>NC_136057.1:1393274150-1393633277 GCF_964261635.1 Lissotriton helveticus
TAATAAAATTAGCTTAGTGTAAAAGGCAACCAGAGGAACATGAAATCAATGAGTTGACCAAATACCTGGGGTGCAGTGCAGCGAGTAATTACTCACCATTGTGGTTTTATTATGCTCTTCTGCTTTGATTTTCGACTCCATCTTTGTCTTCAGAGGACAGATCAATTCCAAGAGTTGTGCCTGCAGAAAAGAGACAATGGGTTACACATATGAAAATCAGTAGGTAAGAGTTGAATAGAATTCAGTATCAGAATTTTTATCCATCACTAAATACGTACTTGCACCATAATTATTAACCCAAGCTATACGAAAGGACTCAAACACCGGAAATGACAAGAAGATGATATGGGCAAATAGTTCCCAAAATAAAAATGTTTTCTATGAGAATATTTATTGTTGGGTGGGATTGTAAAATCAGATAGCCACAATTTAGTAGTAATTGTTTATTTCGGATTAAAATTCCCAAAAATTATAAAATTAGCATAGTTATTGAGGGTACAATAATGAAGAGTGTAAAAATCCAGACATATACAATCAGTTACATCATCCTAATAAGATCGATTTTAGCACAATTTAACTGTACACAATAGTTCATATTTTAAGTTTCTGGAAATAGTATGTTTTACTATATTTTATAAAAGCTAAAACAGTATCAAATTAACAGCAACCTTTCAAACTTATTGCACTTCGTGAACAAAAAAACCCTAGAACTGTACTTTTTGCTGTAACTGGATCACTGTTTTAGCTACACTGATCAGGGTTAGTTCTTCTAAAATACCAGATATTACTGGATTAGCTTCGAATAGTTACCCAAGTGGTGTTCCTTCCTCAGACTGCGGATAATCCACGCAGCGTGTAAAAATGTGACTAGACTGACAGACAATGATCACCTTGTGCGAATCAGTTTTCATTATTTTCAAAACTGGATAGAAAACCTTATTCCTAGTAAATTACGTAATGGGATAATCCACTTCCTTCTTGGAAATTTGTATGCCTCACAGAAAAATACAAGATGTTCTAAAAATTCAGGATCTTTGTCACAAGCAGGGAAGAGAGTATTGGAATTCTTGGTTTTTGCCCATCTAGCTGTGAAAACTAGTGAGGGCAGGGTCCCATATCTAAACTTTTGGTAGCTGTCTGGGAATGGAACCCTGTATGGCATCTAAAGTAGGTTAATAAAATAGGAACATCTTATGGTAAAGAATTGATCTGCCAGGCTTCATTATTTGCTGTCTTTAACTGTTCCTTCCCAAAAATATTCTATGCACCACTCTTTTCAGCTGCCGTGGTGCTGAGTGGGAGTCATCTGGACAGTCCCAGAGGTTCTCAAGGTGTAAGGACCGATAAGTTTTCTCGCATATGACCACCAAGGAATGCTTAGATGCCCTGATGTTTTTGAAATCTCTCTGAATGGTGCTCAATAGGATTTGAGCTCTGGTGTTGACCATATCCTGTGTCAGAATAGTAGTGATCTCAACTGAATGGTAGATACAATGGAGTATAATCCAATGTCCCTCTTAGTGCAGGACTTGGAGAACTGTATTGGAGGATCGTTAAACACTTGAGAAATGTGTTCTCTTCAATTGACAGCTCATTAGTAGCAGTGTGGCCCCAAAGTTCTGCGCTGTATAGAGCGTCACCTTTTGCCCTCAACTTGAATAGCTCCAGTGCAGGTGCTATGCTTATTGTTTTCAGCTTCCTTGCCATCCTTCGAATTGCCCCAGTCACCTGCTCTAATTTTAATGCACTCTTGCTAATTTCTGCCTTCCAACTAAGATTATGCGACAAAGTAACCCCTAGATAAATAAATTTCGCGGTTTGCTGTAGAGGTATTTTGTTGGCAATTATTTTTGATCTAATAGATTTATAGGGACAGAACACCATATATTTGGTCTTATTTATGTTCAACTCTAAACCTCAGTCGGATCAGAACATCAGAAAATGGTTCAAGATTTCTAGGAGGACTCTTGGTGTTGGAAATGAGAATGGTGTCATCTGTCAATAATAACAGTGGATATTTTACAGCACCAATCTTGGGATCATCGTTATTTTGGAATTCCAAGGTTTCTGCCAGGTCGATTGCATACAGAGAGAAGAAAGTCGGGGCTAAAACACAGCTGTAAGAACTGGGACCACCAGTTCTCCGGGGGGGGGGGGGGTAGCTTGGCTCGAGCAGGAAGGCTGCCAGGGGCTTGCGTGTAAAGCAGCCACTTAACACACACATCCAATGAGACACAAAGTGAGATGCAATAATGGAGACCACACCAGTGGTTGTGTTTGAAAATCAAGATCTTTTATATAGGCTTTAGGTCAGAGCAGATAAAGCATTAGCGAATCATTGGCATTGCATTAAAGCATCTCATTAAGACATTTCATGAATCACATTCAGAATGCAGTTCCTGTAGAAGGGTAAGCATTTCATTAGGCAGTTGCAGTAAGACTTATCATTAAAGTGATAACCAGCTCATCTGAGCAGTGAAACATTCAATAACACAGCCTGTCGCATCGTACTCTTCGGCAGGCCAAGAGGGTACTTTCATAAACCTGGAGGATCCTACAAGAAGCGACCATAGCATTGCATTATAGTAACACATTAAACCTCTCATGGATGCCTTCTAGATTGCACTTCAAAGAAAGTGATAAAACATTTCAGCAAGTACTTTTCAGTATAACAGAGAACTTTAAAGAACACAGCCTGTAGTAACCTTCCACAAGCTTCTCTTCTTGTGAATACAGATCGTTTTGCGACCCAGATCAGATCATCAGAATACTATGGAAGTCCACCCCTGCAAGAAAATTCAGTACAGTGAAGTGACTCTCCATCCCATTACAAGGCTTGTAAATAGGGTGCACTATGAACATTTCAGGCTGGAGACATGCATGCAAAACGATATGAAGGGGAAAGTGTCTATCCCCAGACCTCCAAACTCTCGAGGCACATTAACAGGGGGGCCAACGGGGCCCAGTCTCAGTTCACCCCGGGGGAGGGGCGACCTCGGGCCTTTCCCGGCCTACCGCCCTCCTCCCCGGGGGTTACCTTGAATATTCGGCCCTTCGGGGCCCTTGTGCAGGTTCTGGGGCAGAGGGAGGAGTTCCAGCCCTCTCGTAAGCCTCCCTCGGCCCAGCACGGTGCTCAGAGGCAGATGCAGGCACCGGCGCTGGGGCAAGGAGGATCCGTGGTGTGGGGGGCAAACCGGAGGGGGCTCTCAGGCTCCACGGCCCCCTCCGCGACGATCCAGGACTTCCTCGGGTGAGGGTAGCGGCACGGGGACGGCAGCCAATCACTGCGCGGCTCAGGCGGGGGCGCGACCGGTGACGCGGCTCGCGTCCCCCGTCACGTGATGCAGGCCCAGTGCGGCCTGACGGCGCGATGGGGCGGCCCTCTCCTGGTCTACGGGGGCCGCCGAGGGGGAATACACGCTCCCTCTGAGGAGATTCCTCGATGCCCCAAAAGGGCGCGGACGGCTCCGGGCCGGGGAGTTGGCCTGTGGTAACTAGCGCGTCAGGGCACAGAGCGGTGACGGCGGGCAGCGCCAGGCTATCACAGCGCTCGGGGACAGCAGGTGAGCGCATGGGGGCAAATGCAGCGCCTCGCAGGCAGGATGATTCCTGAGGGGGAAAAAGCGCCTTGGGATTCCAGTGCCTCACGGGGGACTTCAGCGCTAGAGTCACGAGGGCACAGTTAGCTCAGGGCAGGCAGTCTCTGACAAAGCGCTGGGCAGGGGAACAGATTACAGCGCTCTTCAAGTTAGTCAGCAAGCACTGCAGGCAGGATGGGAGCAAATTATAGCGCTTGTCACACCGTCAGTCAGGGGGGGACAGGTAGACTCAGTTGAAGGCAGGGGGGTGCGCAGGGCAGCACAGTCCAGTACCTGGTCACTCCCCCAGCAAGCTCTGGTCACAGGAAAGCAGGTTTCTTGGCGCTTGGATGGTTCTGCGCCCTTAGTTGCTTGTTTCTAGAAGTAGAGGGGGGGGTTTGAGTTGAAGGCTTGAAGAGTTTTTCCTCAGTCACTGCAGATGGACCCTGGGGTTCCCTACCACTGGGCCAGATCAGGGGGATAGCTTAAGACACCTCACCCAGCTTAAGAGGCAGCACCTAAATCCTGTCACTCCCAGTAGCATAGGTTCCTCACTAGGCCCTCCCGCCTAAAACTCCTGCGTGGGTTCCCCAGGTCAGTGATGCCCCAACTGACTAGGAAAAGTTCCCTCCCTTGCTTATATATGCCCAGGTCAGGTGACCACTCTCTAAGGCGGCAAAAATCAGGTCCGCCTTCCTTCTGGAAGGTTCCAGGCGCTTCCCCACTCTACCTATGGACAGGAGAGGGGTGGCTGGCATTGCAACATTGTATGGCGATCCAGCCTGCTCCTGGCAACTAGGATGCTACACTAAAAAGACCACGCTGCAGTAACAGGAGCCAGTGGCAGCCATGTTTGAAGTAGAGAGCACCTGCACCCTAACATGGATTAGCCATGAAAAGGTGCCCGAAGACCTAAGGGCCAACAAAAAGAAGGTGGGAAAAATGAGGCAAGGGCAAAAAATCACAGGGAAAGACCACCCTAGGGCTGACAGGTCTAACAACAGCCTTGCCTAACACCCTTCTCTATTTTGAAAGCTTTGGTTTGTTCCCAGTCCTTCCCATATCTCAAATGCGTTTGATTATTCTCATGAATCTTTATTAAGATTTCTAAAATATTAGTTGTGACTTTCAAGAACATCCCACAGTTTCAATCTTGGAACCGTGTCAAAGGCTGACTTAAGATCAACAAAAATGACATATGTAGCCTTTTGCAAGTAAAACTGTTTTCCAGTAGATCAAGATAAACCAAAAAAATTGATCTACTGTACTTTGGGGCGAACGCCTGCTTGCAGACTGGTAAATATGTTGTTTGTCGGTGCCCACTCACAATTTTCCCAGGATCTGTTGACCAAAAAAATTATCTTTCATGGCCCATCTAATAAACTGATAGGCCTACAGCTCCTGGGGTCATCACGTTGACCTTGCTTAAAAAAATTGGGATGATTTCTGCACTGTGCCAAGCCTCTGGTATTAGACACCCTCCCCCCTCATAATTGCCCTCGTAATAAGATTAAAATATGTGACCCAAATATCTGGCTCTGAAGTGTACAATCAGAGGGTCTGCAGCCTGGGCCAGGGGGTTTGCTTGGAACAATTGATTCACTGCCCGAAAGGAATCTGCAAGGGAGACTTCAAGAGTATCTGCTTGCCCCCGAGTAAAGGTAAAAAAGGTTGCACTTGTCTCAATGTCTTGATCACTGGTAACCGGTGTGGTGTATAACTCTGAAAAATGGTAAACCAATTTGCATGGTTCAATGTGGGAAGCTGCTGGGCTAACTGCAGAGTGGCTGCCATGTGCCAGAATGGCCCAAAATGCTTTTGAGTCCCCTAACTTTGCTGGACAAGTTAAATCTGCGCAGATCTTTGCTGCCCAGATGCTACGGGCATGGTTTAGCTCAGCCTTCTAGTATTTACAAGCCTCTGGGACACAACTTTGTTCCCCTGCTTTTAAATGGCCCATGTGAGCTTTTGCTATCCTACACAATGTACATGTATGCTGTTTGGGCAATTATTTGGTGGTTTCCTATGTTCTCTAGAGAACAAATCACTCATCAGCACAAACCAATTTTTGTGAACTGTTATAATTTGCCTTGGGGCTGCACCATCTTAAACCAAATTGATTTTCTTAACGGCGATACCTATCCCGGTGTATACCTGTTCCGTGATTTCAGGGTGAGCCTGGGCAAACTCCCAATTAGAGTCTTTTCATTATTGAAGAGGATTACATTCCCCAGAGCGCTAGGCTTGGCTACTTCTAGACGAGGTTTAGGTAGCCCAATAAGCTCCAATTTCAGGCCGTTATGGTCGCTATCTCCCTTTTCAGCTACAATCAGATCACCCATGTGAGGCCATAGGTGCAGGGAGAGAATTATCTAAAGATTCTTCTAGAGCTATTCTCACGACATTAAGTCATAGCATCCTTTTGATCTGATAGATATCTGTCATTGCATGCGCTAAGCCTATTTAGCCCTATTCTGAATGTAATACTCAACATCTGTAGTGCAAGGTTCAGCAGTTCTTTGCTTGTGAGATACCCAATTTTGGGATGTTTCATAAGGCATCCCCATCATCAGTTATAGTCGAGACACAGCTATCCAGTGGTTCTATTGTTACGATAGAGTCACCTGCCACTATTATATGAGCTTCATGCAGCAGGGAACTTAACTTGTAGGAGGGTTAGAATACAAGATTTCTTGTTCTCACCTATAGTCATATTATAAACATTAAAAAGATAAAAACAAGTATTCTCTATATAATTGAAAACCAAGGAGGTGGTTCCATCAAGCTGGGTAATTTTACAATTCAGTGAGTTTTTCACCCAAACTAGTATCTCCCCCCCCCCCCCCCCCCCCCCAACAGAGCGGCCTCTCTCCTCGATAGGATAATTGCAATTAATCAAATTTTTTTTTAATTGGTAAAGAAATGCTGCTGGTACTTTTGCAATGATCAGTAAGAGTTTGCTTCCCAGAGGTGCCCTGCTATTCAAGCCCGGTGAGGTTTTTAGGCTGGTCCTGATGATACTTGCACTACGGTCTATATGTTCAACATGGTCTGGCAGTATGCGTGTGATCTCATTACAGTGAGTAGTAAAATCTGGCATGGTTTTGATCTGAATGGTTGAACCGAAAGGTGGAACAAGGCTAATCTAGGGACCCCTTTCATGTAGATTGTTCCTCCCTGTGAATTGGATGGCGAAATAGGTCACCTGCCTTTTGGGCGGGCGGGGGGGTGGGGAGGGGGGAACTCTACTTTCAGGGGTAAGTAGAGATTTGGGAAGCTATACGGGTACCGGGAGATTGAGGGGTAATCATTGGACGTAGACCTAGGAGCAAATACATTGTTGCCCTCCTTCGGTCATGTGGCTGTAAGCTGCCAATTCCCATCACTGTTTTAGTAGTTATTTGCTCCCTTTTGCTTTGATAGGAGTCGGGTGCCTTCAAGAATGTTGCAGATGAAGGAATATCAAGTATTTTTTTCCATCCTATCCATTAACCTTTGAGGAGCATCCACATGGCTGTAGTTTTACGTGATCTTGATTGGCTACCCTTTTATCACATAGAAATTGTTTTTGCTTTCTTAGTAGCTTCATGTTGTTTTTTTGAAGGCAATCTACTAAGAAGAGGAGAGTTTGAACAGCCCATCAGAACTTTCAAGTCGTCCTTTAGAGAGAG
Source organism: Lissotriton helveticus (assembly GCF_964261635.1). Taxonomy (NCBI): domain Eukaryota; kingdom Metazoa; phylum Chordata; class Amphibia; order Caudata; family Salamandridae; genus Lissotriton; species Lissotriton helveticus. The sequence goes on from NC_136057.1 coordinate 1,393,281,400, forward strand.
AACCTGTGCTAGCGTCCACTCCATTTCCGTACCCTTATCCTTGGCTGGCATTTTTTGTTTTGCTAATAACTTTGGCACCGGTTGACAAAACTTCACGAAATGTTCAAAACTAATGATTCACTCAGATCAGCACCTGTGTTGAGTTTCAGGGCGATTCGTCAAGCGGGGGCAGAGACACGGCTACAGCCTGAACTGCATTACATCAAATTTGGCAAAGAGGTCGCTTTTGGTGTAGAAACCATGCTTAAAAAAAAAAAAAAAAAAGTGTAAATCCGTTCAGTAGTTCCCGAGATATTAATATTTGAGGACTGCAAACATTCCTGATCAGGTGCTTCACTGTGATTGGCTGCCAACACTCCAAAGCAAAAAGTGTTGGCAGCCATCTTGTTGCTCGGTACCGAGGGAGAAGGTAAAATTAAGATTAAAAACAAGAAAAGGGGGCAGGGTAGAAACACCCTGACTTCCCCCAGGCCCAAAAAAAGCATTTTTTTAAAACATTTTCAGCCGGGGTAACGCCGGGTGCGGAAACCCAGTCGATATTTAAAAAAAAAAAAAAAAAAGTGAAGCCCTGAAGACCACCACCTCCCCGGGGCATTGATTACTATATGCGGGGGGTGGGGGACGGGGGGGACTTGCAAACCCCTCCCACCCAAGCCCCGTCGACCGCCACCTCCATGGGGCTTACATTTAAAAAAATGAAGTTTGGGGGTGCCCCTGCCTCCTCCCCCACACTGCCCTGGGGACCACCACCTCCCCAGGATATTGCATATGCTAATATGGGGTTCCGTTACAGCCCCCCGGCCCCGGGACCACCACCTACCCGGGGCTATGCAAATAAAGGGGGGCTGCGCAGCCCCCCTCCTGGAGCCCTTGATGGCCCTGGGGACTGCCACCCCCCGGGCCGGCTCCTGCAGTGTCCCGGAGTGCCCACCCCGGGACATTGCTGTTTGCTATGACAGAAGCCCTGCCATAGCGAACTCCGCTTTGCTTCGTTGAAGCAAGAGTTGGAAGCCTGCTCTCGCTTCAATTAAGCAAAGCAGAATTGCTTTTGGGCAAAGGGAGCTGGATGTCAGCAGCTCCCCTTGCCCAAAAGCAATGCCGGCTCCCGCAGGAGGCGGGGAGCCGGCAGGTACCGTGGGGGCATTGGGACTCCCCCACAGTCCAATGCTAAGGGCCAGGGCCTGGGGATGTGGTCCAGGGGCCAAAAGTGGCTCAGGAGGAGGAGGGCCCACTCGGCACCCCCTCCCATTTAATAATAAAAAAAACGGCAGGCCGGCCCCGAGGGATGGGATCTCCGGGGGCCAATAGAGGCCGAAGGAAGGGGGGCCACGTGGCCCCCCTTCCCAATAGATATTTAAAAAAAGAGGCCATGCCCTGGGGGATGGGGCCCCCGTGCCAAAAGTGGCCCAGGGAAGAGGGGCCATGCAGGACCCCTTCCCGTTTTTTTTTTTTTTAAAGGGGTCCGGCCCTGGGAGATGGGTCCCCAGAGCCCCAAATATATTAAAAGGGGGTCCACAGCACACCCTTTTAAATAAAATATATTTTTTAAAAGCCGGCATCTCACCAGAGTCCCCGCCCTCTCCCTGCAAACGCGCCCCCTGGTGCCTTCTAAGTTGGGGAAGTAAGTCGACTTGAATACGGAGTCCCTGGGGGCCAACTAGCCCACCAGGTACCTCCATTAAGCGGCAGCTGGATTGCAGAGAGATGTCTGAGGCCTTGCCCCTTTTTACACCACTCTGCAAACAAGCCTCTTGGCGCACTGCTGGTGGGGCGAAGAGGTCCTCTTGTGTACTGATGTGACATCAGCAGTGCATTGCGGGGGCGCGAGTTATAGTTAGCTGAACTAACATTAACAGCCAAATTTCACTGGTTTTGTGCAAGTGAAATGTCCAACTAAGTAGAACGTCCCTGAAACCTATGTTTTTTTCTGTGAATTTCAAAGGTTTTTTAAATGCTAATTTCTAACTATAACGTCCCTGAAATCATTGTTTTTTTCAGAATATATATATATATATATATATATATATATATATATATATATATATATCCATATCCATCCCTTAAACCCTCTAATAGTGTCATGCTCCATTATCTGGTTCACCCAGACTGCTAAAGGTCAGGGTGGACTCACCGGCTAGGCATACACAAGAAATATGCTTTTGTCCTGTAGAGCACAAATATGAAACATCACTTCTGAGATGTACTGTATAAGAAAAAAGTAAACGTATTTAAACAAACAAAAAAAAAAAAAACATTAAAATCCACTATACCGGTGAATTATCAAAAAACTGCACTTTCGAAATTTTTGAATTAATATTGTATGGAGGTTTAAACTTTTTTCATTAAAATAGGTTGTATTATTTGGTAATTCATTTAATGTTAGTAAATGTAAATAGGTATTTATAGAGCGCAAACTGTCGCTCCGGAAGGAGCATCCTGGCGCTAGAAAAGTAGCTTCCATGGAATATCCAGAGGAGCACTAGATGGCAGCAAACACATACGAGTCTGGCAGGTTATATATCCAGGTTTTAAGTTTCTTTCTGAAGGCCGCTTCGGTGTGTTGCATTCTGAGGTCATTTGGCATGGCGTTCCAGGCTTTAGGGGCAAGGACGCCAAATGATTTACCTCCTTTCATTTTAAGATGAAATTTGGGAACTTTAGCAAGATTGAGCCCCGCTGATCTCAAAACTCTAGTTGGATTGTAGCGAGATAGTCTTTTCGACAAATACTTAGGTCCAATATCGTTTAAGGCTCTGTAGGCAGTTACTAAGATCTTAAAGAGAATTCTTTAATGCATCGGGACCCAATGCAAAGTTCTAAGGGCTGCCGATGCAGAAGATCTTTTGGGAAGTTTTAACACTAACGGTGCCGCCACATGTTGGACACTTGCAGCTTCTTTAATGTTTGTTTCTTTATTCCGGCCATTAGGCCATTGCAGTAATCTAGGCGGGAAAGTAGGAGTGACGCTGCCACAGACTTTCTCGCTTCAATAGGAAGAAAGTCAAAAAACGTCTTCAGGGATTTTATCATATTGAAACAGCTGCCTGCTAGGTTTCTCACATGATGATCAAAAGAGAGGGAGGAGTCAAAGAGAATACCAAGGTTTCTAGCTGACTCAACCACGTCAGGAGGCGGAGTGGTGCCTTCGGGCCACCATTTACTGGGGCAGAAACTATTATTTTTCCCCATAGGCAGAGTTTCAGTTTTATTTGAATTGCATTTAAGGTGGTTGATTGTCATCCACCGAAAGACCTCAGTTAAGCAATTTTGAAAGTTTGTCTCTGCTTTGGTGGTAGTTTTATCCAGGGATAGAATGAGTTGCGTATCATCGGCATATGAAGGATCGCATATGCCAAACGATTCAATGAGAGTGATAAGGGGAGCCATATAAATATTAAAAAGAAGGAGGGCATAAATCGATCCCTGGGGGACCCCTGCATTGATTTGTTTTTCTTTTGAAAGAAAAGGTCCTAAGGATATCTTCTGTGTTCTATCTGTAAGGAAGGAAACAATCCAGTCAAGAGCTATGTCCGTTACACCATTCCCACACAGTCTTTATGAGGATGTCATGAGATATGGTGTCGAACGCCGCCGACAGATCGAGCAAAAGCAAGATGCCGTTTTTTCCTTCATCTTGGTTAGATTTTATGATGTCAGCTACTTCCATTAGGGCAGTTTCTGTAGAATGCTTACTACGGAAACCCGATTGTTGTTGATGCAGAAGGTCATGTCTTTCCATGAAATTTGAGAGTTCTTTGTGGACGATTGATTCCGTTATTTTCCCCAAGAACTGGCAAAAGGGAAATAGGACGCAAGTTGGAAAGCTCTGAGGGGTCTTTATTTAGTTTTTTCATTAGAGGTTTCACTGTGGCCTTTTTCCAGTCTCTTGGCACGGTTCCTTTGCCAAGAGAGCCATTAACTATGCTGTTAATAATGGGATTGACTATATCCACTACTTGGTGGAGAATAAACCGAAGACATGAGTCTAGAGGTGACCCTGATTTACAAGACATTATGGCATCCCTAGATTGAGCTAAGGTGACAGGTGTGAAAGTGCTAAAAGCACTAAGTTCCTTGATTTTGAGGCTTTTCATTTCCGTCCCGGTTATCAGCTCTGCCTGGGGAAAGTCTTCCTGAATCGATTTTATTTTTTCTTCGAAATAATCTGCGATCCGGTCACAAAGGTCTTGGGAAGGGGGAATTTCTGGCTGCAGGGCGTTCGGGTGGGGGAAAGTTTTCACAATAGAGAAGACAGTCTTTTGTCTATGTTGGGCCTCTGATATTTTAGTATAGTGGCTTCTCTTTGCTGTTTTTATACACGCGAGATATTCCCGCCTTTTTATGATATAAAGATCTTTTGCTAGGGGGTCATAATCCCTCCTCCATTTTCGTTCACATTTCCTGCACTAGAGGTGGGCTTCCACTAAGGCCGGTGTATACCATGGGGCACTTAACTTCCTAAGTTTGTTATTCATCTTAAAGGGACGCTTTTAGTAACCATCATTGACCAGCTGAATGAACTGCACATAGAAAAACCTCAATCTTATTATAATTGAAATACAGCTAAAATTACAAGTGAATAAAAAATTAATAAAGAGTGGAAAAAGAAAAGCAAAAATACCTTTTAGATTGCAATTCTAAAAGGTAGAGCATATGCGGTCGTATTTGTAAGAATAAACATTTTGCAAGTCTTAGTAAACCTAAAATCCAATCTTCATCTGCAGGGTGCGAGCAGAATTTATACATGGAATAATGCTTTTGTCAGAAGCATTTTATACTACGTATTTAGACCAAAGTGATCATTGATATTACAAAGACTGACATCAGAAGAGATATATTTATAGTAATTCTGAACATCCGACCCGTTCGGTCAAGGTCTTCAACCCAAATCCTGGTCAGTCTCCTACCGCTGCATAACATATGATCCTAAGTCACATTTTCTTTTTTCTTTTTATTAGAATGCATTTTTAAACTGGTCATGCCGAAGGGAGTCCAATAAAGCAAGATGGCTAACTGAGTAAATAAAAAAAATTTGACTTAGAAAAACCCAAAGCCCCCCCAACGGGTTTCATAAAACCACCCACAGTGGTATTTTAACTTTGCGCACCAGTTTGTTTTCCATGAAGTGAAAGGGAAGCTGTGGACAATAGACTGTCACACATGGAAAGCAGTTCAAAGGAATGCAACAGTTAATCAAACCACTTTATTCGGTTAATAAAAACCATAAAAGTACCATACAATAAAACTCAATACAATACATATAGCACATACTGTACACAATAAAGACACATACTTGACACAGAAAAATTTCAAATCCGAAACATCAAAAATATAGCATTTTAAGAAAATGTGGGAGGGAATAGACAAAATTCATAAGGTCAAATCTTAGTTGTGGTTATTAAAATAAAAGCAGTGGGGGCGTGGCCGAGGCGTCAAGATGGCGGTCGCACTTTAAGAGTGCTCTGGACCCTCCATCCGTCATCCGCCTCCATCCTACCTGCTCTGGTGCCCTTCCTTCGCTCTCAACACTCTGTCTGTGTCCGTCACTCCAGCCGCTTCCCGCTGCTTGGCTCCTGAGTCCTGGAGGCTGTCCCCGCGGCTCCCGCTGGCCTGTAGTGACTGGCGCTGGAGTAAAATGGCGGCCCCCGCGCGTCTCGCGTGTGATGGCGGCCCCTCCTTGAGAGCCCTGCGGTGATCCCTTGGGCTCCCCGTGGTGGTCAGGGAGCCGATCGCGAGTCCTGGAGCTGGGGGTCGAGGCTGCCTGGCGCTTCCCCCCCTGGTCCTGGGTGCAGGGGCCTGGCGCCCGCTCCTTTACCAAGATGGCGGCCCCCCTGTGATTGCCCAGCCTGCTGCCTTCGCTTGCTGCCTGCCCTCCTCGGCGCCCATTGGGGCCTGTGATACCGCCGCCTCCTTGATCACGGAGGGCTGACACTGTGCTTCCTTGGGCGGCTCCCCCTGGCCTGCTACGTGAGCGGAGCCGCTACGCCGCCTGATGACCTGCTGCAGCTGAGTGCCGGCCTGCCGAGGTGGGAGACGCCGCTACCCGGGGCTGTCGGCCTGGGCGTGCCACGATTGTCTGGAGACTGCTGGCCCTGTGCTCTGTGTGGCCCGGGGGAAGGTGAGGGGGAGTGGCGGCTGCCCTGGTGACCGCGTCCTGTTTGCCTGCGGACCGGGCCTCATCCTGGTGGGGGGCGCTGCCTTGCCCCGACTGTCTGCCCACTCGCTGAGGTGCCCCCCCTCCCCCCCTTACGCCATCTCTGGGGGGTGGCCCGCCTGCGGGGAGCTCTGACTGTGCCAATATCTCCTGGGGGACGGAGTCCCGTGGTGTGATGTGACCCCTGAGACTCCCCCCGCGCACGGCCTGGAGTCTGGGCATTGGCGTCGGTAAGGTTGTGGCCCAGCTGGTCGTTTTGCCACCTAGTCGGAGGAATCTGCATTGGGATAGGAGCGGCGCCCTTCCTGTACCAACCGAGAGTTCTGGGACCGCGACCCGCCTTCCTCTCGCCTGCTTCGCGGTTCTCATGGGACTGCCGGACCTCCCCAAGCTACCCGCTGTGCCTTCCTCGCCCATTGAGTCTGTGGCTGCCCTCTGCCCTGCTTCCCTGAAGTCCGGTGTGGTGAGCGGTGTGTGGCGCTGATCTACGACGTCCTGCCCGCGTTACTGAGGATCGCGGCGCTTGTCCTCACATCGGTTCCCTGGCCCTGGTCTTGGAGGGCCGCCGAGCCATGGGGAATAATCCGGTGCCCGCGGTCTCTGTGCCCGCTGCTCAGATGACCCTGGACAAGTTTGCCACCCTGGAGCGGGGGGCTGGCGCGGACAAGCCGCTGAGCTCTGGACCTGCTGGAGGGGACCTGCAAACTATCCTCCATGCGATCTCGACCTCGCAGTCTTCGGTCGAGGCTAAGATAAGGGAGGTTAAAATTGACGTGTCCCTCATCCGTCAAGACCTCCGCAAGGCCACGGAGCGCCTCACGGAGGCTGAATCCCGTATCTCCATGGTAGAGGACGTCTCTACCATCAAGGCCCAAATGGCTCGTCTTCAATCGCAGACTGCTGAGCTTCACCGCCGGGCCGAGAATGCGGAAAACAGAGTGCGCCGAAACAACCTGCCCCTCCTGGGATTCCCAGAGAAAGTCGAGCGGGCGGATGCAGCCACCTTCCTAGAGGACTGGATTCGGGGCTGGATGCCAAAGGACAGGCTCTCCCCATGGTTCGCGATTGAGTGTGCCCATCGCTCCTTGGCCCCCGAGCCTCCGCCGGGAGCCCCTTCTCGACCCTTCATCCTTCGTGTCCTCAACTTTCGAGACCCGGATGCCATCCTGAGGGCCGCTCAGGAGTTGGGACAGCTACACCATCGAGACTCCAGGATAATGGTCTTTCCCGACTACTCGAAGGAGGTCCAGTCCCTATGCCGCTCCTATGAGGAGGTGAAACAGAAGCTGCGGACGATGCACATCCGCTATGGACTCCTCTTTCCAGCCCGCCTCAAGGTCTTCTTCCAGGGCAGAACCCTCTTCTTCGACCCCCCGCAGGCGGCGTGGACTTGGGCCACGGAGGAGAGACCTCTCCAGCTGCGAACTACCCGTTCGCCGCCCCGAGTTGCCCCAGACTGCCCGAGCACTCCAGCACCCAAGCCTAGGCGGCGCAGGACCGGGTCCCGCAGAAGGGGGACACGTGGAATGCGCAACTCCTGCTCGCTGGACCCCGCGGCCCAGCGGACCTCCCCTGAGACCCCAACTGCGTGACCTTACACCACCCTCACAGACTCCGTCCCTGATCGACCTACAGTCAGCCCCTGGGCCCGCTGCCACCCTGCGGCGTGCCGCCTCAGACACTGATCTCTCCAGAAGCCCATTGCTCCGTGGTTCCGAGGGGGACTCCGACTCTGGAATGAATGTGACTTCGCCATGACCCATCTCGTCTAGGCCCTGGGGCCTGCGCTCACACCACAGGGCCGACTCTGGCTTTGCCGTGCCTGCAGCTCCTCGCTGTGCTGACTTCTGAGACCCAACGTCTGGAGACATGGACTCCTTGCACCGCCATGGAGGCGTGGGCCTATTTGCGGACTCTTCTTCCTCTACTCCTGTGCTTGGCTGACGTGGGGTTTTTTGTATGGCTCTGCTGGTTTCTATCCTGCTGTATGGAAGAGGGTCTCCCTGGAGCATCAGCATTTGCCTGCGGCCCCCTAGTGGCACAAGCCGATTTATAGACAAGTTATCAGTCTTCTCTCCTCAGTCTAAGTTGTGACATTCTTTGTTGGGCACCAGTACATCCTACAGCATGGAGGGGGTCCTCCTTATTGGTATTTCGGACCATAGTCCCTGTCCCCAGCTAACCGTTTTAGTTTAGCATTTGTCTTAAGAGGTTGTACTTTGTTCAGGGCGACAGATGCTTCCCGTTTTGAAGTATAGGGTGGGGGGAGTTGGGGGAATGGGGAGGGAAGGGGCCTTTGTCCCCCATGAGTGTTGTTTTCGGCCACCTACGGGCCGCCTTTGTTGTTTTTTCACCGCTGGTCACCTGTCCTTTTCCTTTTCCTCAGCAGTCACATGCAACCCTGTCTCCATATGACACAATCTGGTTCCCTGTGATGGCCCTTGACTTGCCCCCTGCTCACGTGAGACACCCACCCCCTATGGCTTGGTCCCACAGACCAACTCGGGACAATATTGCCCCACCTTCGTGCACACTCCCGCGCCCCGCTGTCCCCTGCATTACTCATGCGCGCTCCTGCGTGCATCCCGGGGTCCCTACAGAGTCTGGATCTCCCCCATGCCTGAGAGGAGACCCCTACAACTCATCCGCCCCGCGTCAGTATATGGCCCCCCGTATGCCTTACACCTCTGACGTGCCCCTTCACATCCTGTCTTGGAATGTGAATGGCCTTCTTGATCGCATCAAGCGCACGGCGGTGCTGCGGGTGGCCTGACGCCTCCTCCCTGACGCCCTGTTCCTCCAGGAGACCCATCTCCTGGGTTCCCAGTGTCAATTCCTGGCGCGCTATGGGTTCGACCGTGTTTGGCACTCCGGTTTCGCCAGGGGCTCCCGGGGAGTGGCTGTTCTTCTGCGGCGCGGACTCCCGTTCACTGTAACCCAAATTGTCACCGATACTCCGGGTACATACGTGGCGGTGGCGGGTCTGATTGAGGGCTGCCCCTTGAACCTTCTATCCATGTATGTCCCCCAGCACTCCTATCCTCTTCCCTAAAGCACTTCACGAAAGTGGTCTCCTCCCTCCCCCAAGGCCTCACAGTTATAGGGGTGGGGGGACTTTAACGCGGTCCTCCGGCCTCCCAGGGATGTCTCGGGCCCACTTACAGCGCAGAGGCGCGCCGCTGCGAATCGTCTTGACAGTTGGGTCTCTACACTGGGACTTTGCGATGTATGGAGGGTGTGGAACACCCGAGTGACAAGATATACTCACACGTCCGCTGCCCACCGGAACCATTCGCGGATAGACCTGATCCTGATGCCCGCGACGGACTGTCAGCTGGTCTCTGGAACAGAGATCCATGCCCGTGGGATCTCTGATCACTCCCCCGTCGATGTTCGGATTGGGTCCCCGCCTACAGGCCCTAGGACCACCTGGCGTCTTAATGCGTGGCATCTCCAGGACCCCGACCTAGTATATTCCCTCGGGCAGGAACTCTGGCACTATTTTTCCACCAATGAGGGATCGGTCTCCTCACAGGGGACGCTTTGGGAGGCCGGGAAGGCGGTGCTTCGGGGAGTCGCTAGAGGACTCGTGCACGCCAAACGCGCGGCTCAGTCCACCCAGCTGGCACAATTCGAGGCCACAGCCCTACGTCTGGAGCGAGAACAACTCCGGTCGGACGCCTCGGGTTCTTCCAGACGCCCGACTCTGGTCCGGGACGAGATCAGACGAATCTCCCTGGAGTCTGCCAAAATGCTCTGGCGCTCTTCGGTCGCCCGTATATATATGGATGGGGCGACAAAAATGGGAAGCTGCTCCACACCTTAATCTCCTACCCGAGCGCCCACTGTATCGTCCCAGAGATCCGGGCGACTGATGGGACTTGTCATGTGGCTTCTCCGGCCATCGCGCAAACTTTCGCCCACTACTACGAGGCCCTATACGCCGCGCGCCCCCCCGTGCTTCTCTTGCTGGCCTACTGGCGGACTCCGGGACGTCGCTGCCTCGCCTTCCTAAGGAGGTGGCAGACAGCCTGGACGGCCCGCTTACCGCGGAAGAAATCCACGGGGCCATCACCTTGCTTCGCTCCGGCAAAACACCAGGACCGGATGGTTTCCCTCAAGAGTACTACTCCGCGTTCCGGGATGATTTGGTGCCCCACCTGACGGCGCTCTTTCGGCAGGTGGTGGACGACGGTTCATTCCCTCCCGAATCAGATGTGGCGACCATCGTGGTCATCCCCAAGACACAACCGCCCTCCCTAGACTGCTCCGCCTTCCGACCCATTTCCTTGATCAACACCGAACTTAAGATATTCGCCACAGCCATCGCCCAGAGGCTCCGTCCCCTTCTGCCTGATCTGGTCAACCCTGACCAGTGCGGTTTTATGCCGCCAGAAGCACCATGATTCAGAAAAGGGGGTGGTGATGAACAGAGTGTCTGAAATAAGCAGACCACTCTTACCCAGTCCAAAGATCAGGGCTTGATCCATCACAGTTATTTAGCTCACTGCCCCATCCCAGCTCAGAACCTGGCTATATGCAAATTAGTCTGTCCCTGGCCCAGTGCATCATGGAAACAGGGCAGACCAAACTACCAAGCCAATTCTTCACCAGAAAGGAGACAAGCTTCCGGGGACCGGTTTCTGCCATTTCAGGCGTCGTCGGCCCGGCTTGCTTGAATCCTGATGGAGCAGTGAGCAAGGGACTCATGTCTGAGTATACCCTGCCACACCTATAGTGGCCAAAAACGATTTAGAAAAGGGGGTGGTGATGAACAGAGTCTGAATTAAGCAGACCACTCTTACCCAGTCCAAAGATCAGGGCTTGATCCATCACCGTTTTTTAGCTCACTGCACCATCCCAGCTCAGAACTTGGCTATATGCAAATTAGTCTGTTCCTGTCCCAGTGCATGATGGGAACAGGGCAAACAAAACTACCAAGCCAATTCTTATACTGGGAAGGAAACAAGCTTCCGGGGCGACGACGCCTGAAATGGCAGAAACCATAAGCGTGGAAGGGTATACTCAGAGTCCCTTGCTCACTGCACCATCAGGATTCAAGCAAGCCGGGCCGACGATGCCTGAAATGTGCAGAAACCAGTCCCTGATCTTTGGACTGGATAAGAGTGATCTGCTTAATTCAGGCACTCTGTTCATCACCACCCCCTTTTCTGGGCCAGAAGCACCAGGCATTGTATCCATCGTCTCCATCTCGCCCTGGCCCACCGTCACCGGCTCTACCCCTATCTTGCCAGTCTCCTTCTCGATTTCGAGAAGGCTTTTGATACGGTGGACTGGGGGTACCTGGGAGACGTTTTAGAGAGGTTGGGTTTTGGCCTTCCCTTCCGCCGCCTGGTCCGGGTCCTCTACCATGGCCCCAAAGCCCGAGTCCTCGTCAACGGCAAGCTCTCCGCCCCGTTTCCCATCCGTAGGGGCACCCGCCAGGGGTGTCCTCTTACCCCACTCCTATTCGCGTTGGCGATTGAGCCCCTGGCGGCACTCATAAGTCAGGACCCCTTGATCCATGGATGGCAGTGGGATCAGAGCCTGACGGATAAAATAGCCCTGTACGCGGACGATGTGCTGCTCTATTTGGCTGAACCGGAGTGCTCCGGCCCCAGGGCCCCGAGAGTGCTGGCGGCCTTTGAGCGGGTCTCTGGTCTCCGCCTTAACCCGGCGAAGTCCACCCTAGTCCCCCTCCACCCTTCCCGGGCCTGCTTTGATTGGCAAGCTGTGATCCCCCTTCGTAAACTGTCATTCAAATATCTAGGGGTGAGGATAACCCTCCTGCCTGAACTTGAGTGGTCCCTCAATATCGCCCCCGTAGTCACCCGGATGAAACACGACCTCCGCAACTGGCAATCCCTCCCCCTTAATCCGTTGGGACGTAGTGCCCTTTTCAAAATGATGGTCCTTCCGCGCTTCCTATATATCCTACAAAACACCTCGATCCCTCTCACAAGCGTCTGGTTTCGGGAATTGTATAGCGTGCCGATTCGATTTTTATGGGGGAGGGGGCGCTCTCGCTTGTCACTCTCACTCCCGAATTCCCTCCTTTGATGGCGGTATGGGCGTCACGAACCTGTATGCCTACTACCTGGCCACCAAATTATTTGTGATTCATGACTGGTTTGCGGGAGGGTGGTCGGATCCCGCCTATCGGCTGGAGCTCACTGTCCTCGACTTCACACGTCTACAGGGCTTCCTCTACGGTTCCCCGGTCCCCCGGGACATACCCTCCGTCACCAGATCGGTCCTTATGGCCTGGCGCGCCGCATTTCGCCTGGTGCGATGGGAACGGAAATTGACCAGACAGACGCCCCTCTGGTGCGGCACCTGGTTGAGTGAGACCGCGGCCCTGAAGGGCTTTCGCCAATGGGATCTTGTGGGAATAACCCTACTTGGCGATGTGTGGGTGGACGATCACATACGCTCCTTTGCTGACCTGCGGCAGCGACACTCACTTCTACCCTCCCAATTCTACAAATATCTACAACTTTGCCATGCTCTTCACACTCAGCTTCCCACGCCCACTTCCCTTCCAGAGTTTAGCCCCTTGGAGGCCCAGGTTATGATGGGGAATCTGGGGAGGGGTGGGGTCTCCCGGATATACCGTACCCTGATTAATAATTCCCCTGCATCCCTTGACCACCTCAGAACAAAATGGGAGGAATGGGTGGGCCCTTTGGACAAAGTGGACTGGCGAAATGCCCTTATGGCGCCCAGAACCGACATCACATCCTCGAAACTACGCCTTGTACAACTTTATTTCCTTCACACAGCGTACTGGTCGCCTATCCGTCTCTATCGCGCAGGTGCTTGGTCCTCCCCGGCATGTCCCCGTTGTGCTGGTATCCCGGCTGACTTTATCCACATGGTGTGGCTTTGCCCGGCCCTGGAGTCCTTTTGGAGGGGGGGGTCGAACGGGAGCCGACTAGTGTGCTGGGTTGGGTTGTCCCCCATGACCCGAGACATTTGCTCCTTGTAGTCTTTGACGGTTTGGATAGCTCACGAACCGATAAGCGACTTTTGGGAACGGTACTTGCGGTGGCGAAGCGCGACATTGCAGCCCTATGGTCCCAGAGAGTGCCACCGACTCTGGCGAGATGGAGGAGGGGGGTGGATTGGTGTGGGACTCAAGAGGAATCAGTCTTCGAGGCACGGGGCTGCCCGGAGCTCTTTAATAAGATCTGGGGGAAATGGTTTGGCGTGATACCGCCGTGATGCATTTGACATTATGCCGTGCTCGCTGGGAACCACTGTCTCTTTTAATGTACGTTACTCTGCTAAGTGATGTCATGGGAGGAAAACAGGACTGTCTTAAAGGTATAAGTGACCTGATGCGAATGTTTCTGTCTGTTTAAAATTTCAATAAAACTTGATTATCAAAAAATAAAATAAAAGCAGTACATCATTGTATTAAAATTTAGTAAAACTGGCAAGTCTTACAAGAGCACCAACATAAGCTTCACCAATACTCTTATACCAACATGGGGAGCCGAATTTCCCTGAGTCTCACGGCTGCGACAAGTAAGCGCACTATATTAAAAATCTCCCATGGGTCGTTAAGCATTTGTAAGTTCAAAATAGCGGGTTTCACCTGAGTAAAACCTTTCCTTTTAAAATTGTGATTAAAAACCGCCTGCGGATAGCACTATAGTGGTCGCAAAGCATAATAAAGTGCATTGTGTCCTGTACTGAGGAATTCTCACAGGTACAAGGACCTGAATGACACAACCTGCTCCAGCCTTGCAAGTTACCCAAAAAAAATGCAAGCGTTAATTTGGGTAGTAAACCCGGATTAGAGTAAGGTCACCGTAGAAAGGCCTCCAACCTCCCAAGTCAGTTTTGAAAAGTAAAAATGTTTTTTTAAATCGTCTGCAGAAGATACTATGCAATGGGAGGAGATGAAAGAGCACAACGTAAGATTACAAGGACATCAGGGATAATAAGGACTGCCATGAAGAAGCCGCCAGTGACCGTTGGATGTGTTAGCAATTCCAAAGTTGCACAGAAAAAATTTGCCGACAGGTCTTTCTGATCATGGGGAAGTTTTACATTGAAGACGTAGATGTGTTTGTTCAGGAGTACACTGTCCAACCCAATTTCTCTGAGTGGGCTTCTCAGAGAGGGTCTAAGATACTCGTGCAATAAAGTGTAATATTTGTGACCAGACACCAAGTGCAAAACTTGAGGCAGATGAACATTCTGCTAAAATATGCCTGGAAGACCAAGTTGGGGATAGACCCGGTTGCCAAGACAGTCTTGGATGTCTGTTACCCATTTTGAAACATTTTGGATTTAGCCACTGCGGGAAAAAAAAAACCTGAACCATCGGATTGAACAGGTTGGGGTGTTTGCTATTGCAAATTAAGTGTTGTTGGCTCAAAGGTGCAAGACATTTCAGATCGACCACAAGTTAGGAGATCTAGACGATTCATAAAAATCATGTTATGCATGTATGAAAGGGGGTATATATAGGGGGGCTGTGTCTCCATGTGCTCCGACTGAACGTGGACTTGACTGAGAGGGGACAACCTGCGAGGCGGTACTGCCACAAGGGCCTGTGTGCTGGCCCCTGAGCCCATCTGTACCCCTCTGCTGTCCACAGGGCTAGTGAGAGCCTTTGCTGGCGTGCAGACTACTATAAACAATAGACTATCTTCTCGGGTCTAATCAACGCACTCTTAGGAAAACCTAGTCCTACTGGGAGCTACGACTTCTTCACTGTGATGAAGGAGCTCAGAGATGTTTTCTTTAGTATGTTACTGTAGGAGAGGGATGCTAAATCCAATATGTGAGCCTCAAGGAGTAGCGAGGGTGCAGCGCACATAAAGGAATAATGTGATCAACTAATATGTAAGGTGAAATGTTAAAACTGTCTAGGTTGATGCACAACCACGATTTTATTCACATGCTCTCCCTGACAGGATTAAAAAGCAATGCAAATAAGTAGTATGGATTTAGAACTACTATTAGTACAGGGTCGAGATGTTTCAGCCATATGATCAGTATCCTGTATCGGTGGCTTTCTTCAGGACCAACAAGAATAGACAATTGTGTTTGCTGCTGCCGATATTATATATACACACACAAACAGTGTAAATAAAGAAAATAGTGATACAAAACCAGTATTCCTGCGAAGTAATGTCAGGTAATACATGGAATATCTGAAAAGTAAAAGCGAGAAGAGAACGATCACACAAATCAATTGAAGTACTCTGCTACTGACAATCTTGTATCATAACATTGTCAATAGCCATACATATCTTACAGTAGATAATGCTTGAATTACCCTCAGTAGTGGGATAATAAAGCCTCACCTCAACCTGGCAGGCAGCTCAGGGAAGGAGGCCCCACTCTGTGGGAAAAATGTGAAACTCTAGGTCACACCTAACCAAACATTGAGAGTTTTATTAGGGTGACTGTGATACTCCAGTGTACTCATAAGTGCCAAATTACCACATATGGAGAACATGTATGTTTTTTAGGGGTAGAGTAAAATTGAATAAAACTATATTTAGTCTGCCTCACTTTCACTATAGATGGTATTCTAGCTTAATGTAACACGGTAGTTAGCTGTATTCAACATACCTATGTACATTTTTTGCAAATGATACTACACTGCTGTAGTCTAATGCAACCAAATCCTGTTCCTGTAGGGCTCTATTCTGTAAAAAAAACACTCACCAAGGGGTTTATAAGGATGCTATAGATTAGAAATACTTCCCACAATGCCCTGCTATCTTTATATTGCTCAATACCAACCATAAATAAGCCAACCAAGGTAATATGAGGCTCTGACTTATTGAGGGCAACCAGAGGGAGTGCATCAGGTTGCTAAAACTAAGCATCAAAGAAGGAAATGTCACCCAACTTTCGAACTATAGCACAGTGCTGATGAAGGGGAGGGGAGCAGACGCGACTCTTCCTTATGTGGTGCGGCATGCGGCTGTACCCTGGCAGAGATATGTGGAGCGGGTTCTGCGGCAGGCCCCCTTCCATAGGGAGTTGTCAGTCTGGATACTGGCGCCTATTGTAGCCATGGAGGGGAATATGTCTTTGAGAGTGGAGGGCGGGAGGCTGAGATACCATGGCGGACCTGTATCCGGGCGATTCGTTTGTCTTCTACGAGGAGGCTGTGGAGGCCTTTGCCCTAGGGGGTGGACAATATTTACATTACCGTGGCCTGCAGAAGGTGGTGAAAGAGATGTGGCACCAATGTCCAGAGGCACCTAAGACCTCTTACACCTTGAACATCATCCTCACCTGTGGTAGAGGTCGCAGGTTGATTTCCTTGCTTTACTCCGCACTCCGTCAGGACTCGGAGCCACCTGCCCAGCCCGCATGGAGTGCCTGGGAGACGGACCTGGGGGAGACACTGGATGCCGGGCAGCGTAGGCGTGTAGGGGGTCTCACACGTAAGGTCTCTTGTAACACACGGTTTAAGCTTACACACTTCAATTTTATGCATCACACATACTTGACACCGGTATCTCTACAGCGCATTGCGCCAGACAGGGAGGACACTTGCCCTAGGTGCGGTGCTGCGGGAGCAGGGTTTCTCCACTTGGCCTGAGAGTGCGCCTTGGTGCGGGACTTTTGGACGGAGGTGGTGGGACGGATAGCCGCCGCTACTGGCCTTAACATAACCTTGACTCCGCTCCACTGCTTGCTAGCACTGGTCCTCCGGCCTCGGAGGAGGAAGGTCCCCTATAAACTATTACAGCTTATGTTGGTACTGGCACGGTGCAGGGTGGCCATTACCTGGATGGGGCGGAGGGCCCCTGAGTTTTCTGCATGGCTGCGGGATGTCCGGGTGTGGTCGTTGGCGGAAGAGACTCATATGCAATGTACACGTAGAGACGAGAAGTTGCAGGAAGACCTGTTGGCATGGAGAGTGATGTGCACTGCTGGTTTGACCTTGAGTGACTCTGCGGGGAATAGCTCAGAACTGTTCACCTCGGAGGGATCGGGGACCGACGGGGAGGGGGAGGGAAATGGGGTTGATTGGTCTCGGACTGTCTCGGTGCACTCGCCGCTGCCTTAAACTCACAGTTGCCACGAAAGGATCGTACTGTAAGGACGCTTTTACAAGCCCAAAAGCCTAACTGATGATCAGCGGCGATTTGGTCCCTAATGTGCCTTAATGAGGTTGTCGTACTGAATGCAACAGTTCTGTATGATGCCACAATTGGGGGGGAATGTTTATGTCTTTGCTTGCATAACCAAAAAGAAAGTTTAAAAAAAAATAAAAAAATCTATAGCACAGTGCTATGTGTTCTTTCTATTAGTACCTAAACAAGTCTAAAAACTATCCTGCAAAATAATTCAGAAAAGAGTAGTCCAACCCCTTACCTGTCAGTCGGTACCTCGTGAGGTACCGACCTGACAGGAGTTCCGGATTTTATAGTGTCTCATTAAGCAAAAGGCCCGCGTTTGTCAGGCCCTGTGGTGGCTACAACAATGCCTGCAGTGCGTGATGTTCAGCGCGAATGCGCAATGTAGACACTAGTTTATGTGGGCATGCGCGGGAGAAAAAATACACAGTACATTCTACCGCGCTTGCGCAGTGCTTAAACCTCGTCAGTTTTGTACGCAGCTAACATTCTCACTTCCACCGTTTGAACCATAGATAAGATACAATTTGGCATCATTAGAAATGTTACTGTGAGTCAACAAAAACATGTTATTCAGTTCAAATCCTCCAAATGATTATTAGGCATGCGTGAAAGAGCGGTTCCCCGGCATAATATCGCGCATGCCCAATGTCCCAAAAACAGGATTGCCTCTAGTGTAAATGCTAGTTACTAGCTCATGCGCATTTCTAAGGCTATATTAGAGCAGTTAGGCAATACTAGCGATTACATTGGGTACTCCTAATTGAAGGAAAATAGATAGTGCTACTGTAGTCTAATAAATTACACTCCTTTATCATGGTTACAATTCCCTCAATGCACCGCAGATTCAATGATTTCGTATAGAAACTGGAAGGTCATCTCTTATTACATTTTGAAACCAAGTATCACTTTGCAATAGTACCCGCGATTTCAGTACCTAGCGCTAGTGTGAAGTGTATCATGTACAGCAGATCGCATATGTGTTTTACATTATAACAATACCCAACAGAGACCTGCGATTTTAGTACCTTGCGCTAGTGTGTTGCACGTAGTATATCATGTATAGCGGATCTCATATGTATCTTATATTATGACAATACCCAACAGAGACCTGCGATTTTAGTACCTTGCGCTAGTGTGTTGCACGTAGTATATCATGTATAGCGGATCTCATATGTATCTTATATTATGACAATAACCAACAGAGGCCTTATCTTGTAGTTGCATATATCCATGTTCATAAAAATATCTAGCCAAATGATGTGAAGCCAGATTGCACCTATATTCTCAACAAAGTGCATCTAGGAACCACATAGCAATGGTACTAGTAAAATAACTTGCACATTGTCTAGTCCCTAGAATTGGTGGTGTTCTACACACTATGTTAATGGGAAAAAAATCCCCGCTATTTAAGGGATTATAAAAATAGATTCTTATCAAAACATAGCTCCCGAGTGTATTCCTGTTTCATTGTGTACTCAACGCCAAGTATAAGAGATCTTACAGGGCTAGCCACGGTATCTCGTCGTTCAGGCCATTTACATTGGTTTTAAGTTTGCGCACCCACCATTCTCGTCGCAGCAGGAATTTCAAGACATCTGTAATATGTGACGGAATCCAGGATTGTTCCAAAACAAGCCAACGCAAGTCTGTTTCTGTGTGATGTTTGTCAAAAAAATTATTAGTAAGCTTAGTAGATCTTTTGCTGCACCGAATTGTGCTCTTGTATTCTGATTTTTATCTTTCTTGTTGTCATACCGACGTATTGGAGTTGGCAGGGACACCAAAACAGATATATTAGTTTCTCGCTATTGCAATTGGTATGCTTCATGATTTTCCATGGTCTCTCCGTTCCTATATCAATTTGTGCTGTCTTCTCTGTTTGTGGACACACCTTACATGTTCCGCAGGTAAAGTGGCCCGTTACAGGCGGAAGGTTCCATAAAGAAGTTTGTACTTGCTTGGTCTTATTCTCTTTTGGTCAGGTATGAACCAACTTACCCTTAATATTGGTACTTCTTTTGTACGCAAACATGGGAACCGGAAGTTTATTGTTGACTGTATTTAGTATTTAGTATCTTCCAATGATGGATGATACTTTTCTTTATTTGATTAGAATAACCTGAAAACGTGTTGACAACGGTAAGTCTGGAGTGATTCTCTTTGTCTGATGGGATCTCCAAAAGTGCTTCTCTATTATTGTTGGCCGCTCTTTTGCGTGATCTGCGTATTATAGGTGCCGGATAATTCTTCACCTTCAGGTCTCTGACCTGTATAACTCTGTCGCCAAACCATCATCTTTAGGAAAGATCTTGACGTCCAGAAAGGACAAATTTTCTTTTGAAAACTCCAACGTGAATCTCAGGAATTCATTCTTCTCATTTAGCCAAGCATGAAAGGCTTTTATTGTGTTTTGGTCCCATCTCCATATGACAAAAATGTCATCAATATACCTTTTCCAGACCCGGATGTGTCTGAAAAAGGGGTTGCTCTCTTGCAAAACCACGGTCTGTTCAAATTCATGGACGTAGAGGTTCGCCAAACTTGGGGCACAAACACTCCCCATTAACGTACCCGATATTTGTAAGTACATCATCTCTTCGAATTTGAAAAAAAAATTCTTTCAGGACCATGCGGGCACAAGACATAATGAATGGTACAGGTATCATACTCTCTAAGAGTCGTGCTTTCAGCATCCGTTCTATGGTCACCAGGGTTTCTTCCTGTGGTATGCACGTATATAGAGACTACGTCAAACGAGACCAAATAATCGTGGTCTCTGTCGAACGGAGTCTCTAAAAGATGTCGCAACAGGTCTTTCATATCCAACAAAAAAGTAGGCATATCAGATACCATTGGTCTGAGAATTTTTTTTAAAAAAAAACAAACAAATGTTTATAGCGGTTCAAGTATTGAGCCGATTCCCGAAATAATGGGTCTGCCTGGTGGATGGCGTTTCTCTTAATGTATTTTGGGTAATACATAAAAGTAAGGGGTAGTAGACAATGCTGTTACCAAGTAGGATGCTTCGTGTTCCGTGATCCAGTGGTTATCCTTCGCTTCCTCTACCATTCTCTTAATGTCAGCCCTGAGGCGTTTGGAAGGATCCATTTTGAGTAACCTGTATGATTTTCCATCACCAACTTGTCGTAAGCACTCAGATCTGTAGGTTTCATGATCTATGATTACTATGGCACCCCCTTTGTCTGCGGGTTTTAGTACCATTCTCATTCTCAGACAACAGTTAGAGTGCCAATTTGTCTTACTTAGTTAAATTCTAATACTGTGTGTTGTTCCCTATTCATCAGGTTGTTCACATCAGAGTACCGCTTCGTCAAATGCAATGATCTGGGCAGAAACCAGATGCGCTGAAGGGTTGAACGTAGAGCGAGGTCTTAGACCCGTATTCTTACTTGTTGCATCTTCCGTATCTGTAATCGCCTTATCGTTGAAAAAAGAGTTCAGGCGAATTTTCCGAAAGAAACTAGCAAGTTCTTGTCATATCTGGAAGGCGTCGCCTCTGTATTTCGGGGCGAAACCGAGACCTTTCTGTAAAACCGAGGTCTCTGTAAGTATGAGAGTGCTTAAATTGACAATCAGCTGTTTCCGCTGCTGCTCCCCGGTTGTACTGGAGGTTGCATCATACTGCGTGTCGTTGTGGACGCTAGTAGTGTATTCCACCGCACTCTCATTTGTGTATTTCGTCGTCTTCCTCGTGGGCGACCTGGGCCATACCCTAAAAAAGGCTGATTTGGCATCAGGTTGTTAAATGGTTGGAACGGGAAGAACTGTTGTTGTGGATGAGGTGGAGGGTATCCAAAGGGAGTGGGTGGCCACCATTGATTTTGTCCTTGTTCATAGAAGCCTTCCCTCCTTTTTCCTCTTCCCCTGTTCCTTCTTTTCGACTGTTGTCCTACTCTTTCCCCATAGGATGTGGAATCAGAGTCACTTGAACCCTCATCACTGGCAGATGAGGAGTAATTTGAGCCATATCTTCCTCCTTTATGATTGAACTGTGGAGGAACATATTGATCGCTAGTGTAGGGGTACACTTTCTCTAAGGAGAATCTCTCCAAATCCTTCTTGAATTTCACAATCTTGGTTGCCAGAACTGATTCTCTGAATTCTTTATTATTTTTGTTGATTTCGTCTGCTTGTTTTTTTATACACGGTCACCAGCACTGATTTGATGTTCGCCTCTAGTGTTTGAATCTCCACCAGTATTGTATCAGCACTACGTTTAGCTCTGGTGATTAAAATTAACCAGTCTCTGGTACACCTCCATGCTATCAATGACCAGTCTTTCAGAAAGGATTTGTCTTCTAGAAAAAGTCTGGGGGCATTAGTAACTATCAGACCAGATGGCGCACAGTTCGCCCTGAAATTCTCGGTCATGACAGCTCCATGTATTTGTATTCTTTAGTGTGAGCGTTTTAGCATGAACAACTTTGCAAGTCATCACTTGATGTGGTACTAGCAATCGTTGTACTATCGAGAATACTTGGTGCTCTAGAATTCACGAGCCATATCTTCATCAAAGGCTAAACCTAGCCTATCTGCCATCTTTACTTTGTAGCGAGTAGACTGTCCCTAATCTGTTATTTAATGCGGAATAACAGCACTCTGGAGAGATACACTTTCATGGAGTAAAAGTGTTCCAAACCACCTATGGAACACACTCAAAAGTACCCGTGGCCGAGGCCGCACTGGAAATATAACCAGAAAAGGGGTTGGAGTTGCAGGGAATCAGGTTTATAGACCTGCGAGTAAAAATTTCCCCTTTAGACAATCTAGAGGATTCCTAAAAATCGTGTTATGCATGTATAAAAGGGAGTGTATATATAGGGGGGCTGTGTCTCCATGTGCTCAGACTGAACGTGGACTTGACTGAGAGGGGACACCCTGCCAGGCGGTACCGCCACAAGGGCCTGCGTACTGGCCCCTGAGCCCATCTGTACCCCTCTGCTGTCCACAGGGCTAGTGAGAGCCTTTGCTGGAGTGAAGACTGCTATAAACAACAGACTATCTCCTCGGGTCTAATCAACGCACTATAGGCCTATGCTGGGCCGGAAAATGCTGTCTGTATCCAAACTCTCATTGACTGAAATTATATTTATAAACTAAATGAAGAGAAATAATTACAATAAGGGGGAATTTAGCCCTTAAGGACTAGAACCCTCACTCACCCATGGGTGACATGCTTCATCATATGGTTTCCTCCTTACCAGTAGGAATTAGACCAGAGGAGATAGTCTGTTGTTTATTCTGTCTAAAAGGGAAATTTCTCCTCGCAGGTCTATAAACCCGATTCCCTGGGACCCCAACCCCATTTCTTGTTGTGAAGACTGCTATGTCAGGAGGAGTGCCACTTTCTAGACTGCTTCTAGGAGCTGCTGTCCTTTACTGATGAGTGCCCACTGTCTGCTGATCTTGCCCAGCCTTGCCTGCCTGCTCTGCTGCCCTAGCGCCTCGTGAGCGCTATATTCAACTCGCTAGAGAAGTGGGCGCTAGACTGGGACTGCCTGTACTCCAAGGAGGTGAGGAGCGTGGGTGTGACCTTCTTCTGTAGGGCCCTGGACTTGTGAGGTCCCTAGCGCCTCGTGAGCGCTCGGTCTTCATTGGCCGGAGGGGAGGAGCGTCTGTTCCCTACGTGCCTGAAATGGGCGGGAGCCCACCCCGCATTCTCCTTCAAAAACAGCAGGAGCCTACCCTGCGTATTGCCGCACGTGTGCCTATTTTTATCACAGGTGCCCACCCTGTGTTATGGCGGCACTTTTTATGCTTTCTAAAACCAGCGGGTGCCTACCCTGCATGTTGCAGCCTATCACGGGTGCCTACCCCGCACTTTTGCCATGCAGGAAATTATTCTAATAGTAGGAGCCCACCCTGCACTTCAAAAGTGTCTAAAATCACTGCAGCGGCCCAAGGATTAACTGGGGCCGCCGCACTGCCCGCGGCAACTCGGAAGGCCTGCAGGCTGCCTGGCGTGGGCGGGGCCGAGGCAGGAAGGAGTAATGTGGCCGAGCGGGACTCACGTCAGCGCTGGAAGCCCCGCGCTGGTGAGGAAGACACCGGCCCATCGACTGTCAGGCAGGAGCCCACCCCGCCGTCTAGTACCCAGAAGGAGCCGACCTGCCGGTGGGAGCCTACCCCGCATCGAGGAGCCTCGCGAACTTCCCATTTAAGAGACGGGTCCCAGGAGGGGGCCCGGGTGAAGCCCTGAGAGGAAGCAGGATCTTCGGTGAAGTCTCTGGTCCCAGGAGGGGCCCCCGGTGAAGTCCGGCCTAGCGCTGCCGGGGCTCTCATGCGCCGAGGAGAGCCCCGCATGAGCTGTGTCCCGCCCAGGAGGAGCGGAGTCCTAGAGTCCAGGAGAAGCCCGAGGTGCCTGGTCGAAATCTCTCCCTGTGGTGGCAGGAACCGAGCCCGAGGAGAGCGCTGTCCCAGGTGAGAGGTAGCCGGGGAGTGGGGCCGCATGGGAGAGTGTTGTGGGGGCCGGCCGCGGCACATTGTCAGTGCTTAACACCTTGGGAGCTTCGTAAATAGACCTCCCCAGTGCTGCGCTGTCCATTATCCAGTGCTGAACTGGACGTCCAGCGGTCGCACGCAGCACTGGGGAGGTAGTGCCCGTGACGACCGTTGGCCAACGGCAGCACTTAAGGTGTTAAAGCCCCGGGGGAAACCAGCAGTGCCAGTGTTGGGTTCCTTCCACAGCAGCGCTGCAGTTGCGGGCCGCTGCCATGTGCGAGGAGCTCCCACTTGCCCATTGGTTTCTGGCATCACAGCTGCACCGCGGCGGCAGGCAGTTGCAACGATTGGCCATTTTTAGAACTTCCGAGTCCCAAAGGGGGGGGCGCCCACGTGCCAGTGACTGTCTGGTCATCACAGCGGCACCACAGAAGGGGGCAGCTGCAACGTGGGTGGCCCATGTACAGTTGGTGGTGTAAGGCATTCATGCTGATGTTTTTGATGCCACTGGGGGACTGTTGGCATGCCTAATGACTTCCTGTAGTAATGCCTAGGTTGATGCCCAATGACCCAGCACCTATGCTAATGAGGTTTTATGCCCACTTCATGCTGTGGTGGTTTTCATGCCTAAGGTGCATGCCTGAGATGAGGTACTGTTTTCATGCCTACTGATGCCTAATGCATATGAAGTTGCCTAATGTCAGGTTTTAATGTCCTAGGTTATGCCTCATGCTAAAGCGATGTATGCAAATGTACTTATGACTATGGTTATGCAAATGTGCTTATACTCCTGGTTTATGAGCCATCTGAATATGGTTGCAGAATGCATTTGTACCTAGGATGATGCAGAATGCTTTTCACCTCAGGGTTGCAGTGTTGATTTTAGGCGTATTGTGTTCCTGCGGAAGAGGTGCCACATACTAATAGGTCTCTAGGCCGAAGGTTTTTATTCCAGGCCTGCGCTAATGTGTTCATGCTAATGCAGGTCCTGGGTCTAGTGTTTTCATGCTACGGAGATGCCGCATGCTAATGCTGTTCCTTCAATGTTAATATGATTTATGCCTAATGATCTTGCAGTGATGCAGCTATGTTTCCATGTTAATGCCTTCATGGCTGGTTTTATGTTTAGACCTAATGGTTGTGCTAATGTAAATTCCGCTTGCATGTTTATGCCAATGCTAATGTAATTTATGCTAAGTGCATGATTTAGCCATGATGTATGCCTAATGATCTTGCAGTGATGCAGCTATGTTTCCATGTTAATGCCTTCATGGCTGGTTTTATGTTTAGGCCTAATGGTTTTGTACCAATGTAAATTCCGCTTGCATGTTTATGCCAATGCTAATGTAATTTATGCTAAGTGCATGTTTTAGCCAGTAGCTACTGGCTGTTCATCGAAAGCTGATGGACTTTACATTTATTCTTAACACTTACCCTTATCCTAATTGTCCGGTTGATGGTTCTGGCATTTGCCCGCTTTGCCCTGCCCTGTAAATAATTCCCCCTGTATACGATTACCAGTGCCGGTTGGCACAATGTTTATGCAACTGATTACATTCAGACATGTTTATTTCACAATACACAAGTTATTTTCACATCACCTGGTGATGTGAAAAACAACGGTGATGGATTAAACCCAGATCTGTTGACTGGGTGGGAGTGTTTGATTGGTTTGGATGCTCCGTTCATCACCACACCCTTTTGTACCGCTTTGTTCGCCATAGGTTGGCAGGGTATGCTCAGACGTGAGTCCCTTGCTCACTTTGCCACTGGATTCAAGCAAGCCTGGCTGAAGAAGGCTGAAATGCCAGAAACCGGTCCTAGGAAGCTTGTTTCCGGTCCAGGGAAGGCATGGCTTGGCAATTTGGACTGGACTGTTCCCATGAGGCACAGGGTCAGCCTGATTTGCATATGGCCATGTCTGAACTGGGGTGGCAGAGTGGGCTAAAGAACGGTGATGGATTAAACTCAGATCTGTTGACTGGGTGTGAGTGTTAGATTGGTTCAGATGCTCCGTCCATCACCACCCCCTTTTGTACCGCTTTGTTCGCCATAAGTTGGCAGGGTATGCTCAGACGCGAGTCCCTTGCTCACTTTGCCACTGGATTCAAGCAAGCCTGGCTGAAGACGGCTGGAATGCCAGAAACCGGTCCTAGGAAGCTTGTTTCCAGGGAAGGCATGGCTTGGCAGTTCAGGCTGGACTGTTCCCATGAGGCACAAGGTCAGACTGATTTGCATATGGCCATGCCTGAACTGGGGTGGCAGAGTGGGCTAAAGAACGGTGATGGGTTAAACCCAGATCTGTTGACTGGGTGCGAGTGTGTGATTGGTTCAGATGCTCCGTCTATCACCACCCCCTTTTGTACCATATATTAGCAAAGCACCCAAGAACCACTTCATCTATCTGAGAATTAAACAAACCCTGGACCTATTACTCTATTTGAAGCAGCTAAGGAAGTCTGTGTTTATTTACTAAATTCTGAGGAAAAGAGTTACAATACAGACACTCTAAATCCTTACATCTGTGTATTCCTATATTACTAATCTGAAGCCCCTCAAGAAAAAAGGAAATGTTCTACACTTTCTCAGACTTTACATTACTTGTACAGGATTGCAGACACTTCTAAAATGATTTCTCTGAATAAAAACACCTACATTGTACGCTTGGGACCATGCTCACATGTTATAGGTGCAGTAGGAAAATCTAAAACTGCTAATTATAACATGGATTCTTATTACATAAAGAACTAAAAAATAAAAACTTCAACATAGTTGGTACATTTTCTCCAGCAGAACATGGTGTGACAAACAAACTCCTATAAAACAATATTTCTTCCAAAATGTTTGCTAATGATTATATGGGCTTCTTTCCTGCATTCTACTTTTCATGATCCAAACTATGCAACATCAGCTCTAAAAAGGACTGTCAGCTTATTTACACAGACTAGCTAACAATAATGGGGTTATCTCCTGAGAATTTTAGAACAAAAACTACCCCCACATCTAGTTCGCCTAAAGATCAAATAAGGGAACAGCAATCTAGACTACTCATCCTTTCATAATGTCATCAGACCGGATGGGCAGTAACATAGCATATTTATTTATTAATTTTATTAGTGCTAACAATTTTTAAAACAGTATTACTGAATAGCCAATTAAATGTCTCATGGCTATTTCACAGACAGCTTAGACAGGCTCAAAAGAGATTAAGAGAGAAAACAAATTTGCCTACCCTTAATTTGTAGGAGGAGCTAGCCTCCTTCCCCCATTTCGACAGTAGGAAAAACTGAAACAGGTTTCACTTCTGTCGACACCATCTACTTCTATTTGTGGCAGGTGAGCACAAATACACTTGCAGGAGGTAAATAGCATATGTAGCTAGCTAGAAAACATAATTACCAACTACAAATTCCTTTAGCAAGTATACTAGTTGTAACATGAGGAAACAAAAATCTTGCTTTTGTAAAAAAAAAAAATAGTAAGCAAAACTTCTCTCTCTCCCTGAGCGGTCATCTTGTCTTTTAAAAAATGTCAGAGGTCAAAGTGTCAAAGCAAACCCTCCAAAGCAAACCCTCCCGCCAGGTACCGAAGTCAGACCCACCCCGTCCCTCCTACACCAATTATGTCTATCAAACACTAGAACACAACGGTGATATGGAGGGAACAAAACAAGGAAAAAAGGGGAAGAGACACTGGATTTCTTGGACAAATCTCCCTCTGGTGGAAGCTGGCACTAAAAAGAATGGCTTGGTTAGCACAACAACAACCAACAAGCATGTCATTATTCTTACAGAACTTTATCTATGTACCTGGTTTCTTGACAAGAGGTGACCAATATTCTATAAGAACCTGGGTGTTGAATCTTCACAGCGTCTAGATACCTTGGAATGCCCGTTTAAGATATAAAGCTTATGACCATCTAATGCTCAATTCCCAGATAGCGAATAATAGGTATATGCACTAGGCTTACCCTAGACACCACAGGCCCAACTGTGTATAGGGATAGCAGCACAATATGTATACAGCGAAAAAGGGAGTACCTGTAATTTAACAGTGGGCATAAGCATTAATACTTTCAGTAAGTGAATGAATGGTAAATTAATAAATTGCGCTACAAGCGCATTACCAGATCTTCTCTCCTTTGTACTGTACCAAATGCCAGCGCCAATGAAATCCAGCTACACAAAAGGAGAAAACAAAAATAAAAGGGGAATAGTCCTGGCAGGTGGACCACAACTCCCCAGGACGCCCAAATAAACACTCCCCGCAAGTCCGGCCACTCAACGGAACCTTAGTCCAGCCGAGACGCGGAACCGCGGGTGAGAGGATCAGGAATGCGGAGAGCAGATAGCCGGCAAACAAACGGACCCAAAAACGTATGGAGGACCTCGGAGCTTCCCGCTAAAAGAGAAATGCGGAACGCCGAGGGAATCAGCCTAAATACAAGAATCGTATTGAAGAGCAGGACAAGTCTGCCTACAAGGAGAGTTGGTAGGCCTGCAGGTATCACATGAAAACAGGTACAAGAAGGCTCCGGCAGGAAGCCTAAATCAGGAAACAAAATCAGAAGCGGCAAGGCGGAAGTGAGGCGTCGATACGGGCGACGGAAACACTAGAGCGCGAAGCGTATTGTGGCGGGGAGGTTAGGCTTTTATGTCTTGCCCGATCCCCTCATGCATGCGCCGTTGCTCCTCATTATCGCCGAAAGGGCTTGTCCGGTAAGTGTGCTGTTCGGCAGACTGGCAGGCGTGACAGCTAGTCTGCTAAATACAGAACTCTACCATTAACCCTTACCAGATGTTCTATTTTGTGTGTAAGGCTTTCCATGAGGCTTTCCAATTCAAAGCAACTTATGGAGACTCACAGCTGAAAGAAGTCCTGGTCCATTCCTGTTTTCCAGTAATTTAAAGGTACGCTTAATAACTTTGGCTGGTTTATGTATATTTAGTTTCATTTGTGTGCAGTGTGCGGTGTTATTTCCAAGCAGTATAGAGGTCAGCTGTTCATTCTATACTTACATGTGTGCATTTACTGAAGCCTAAGATCAGCTTGAAAGCCGCTCTGAGTGGCAGAACTGCTTTTAAACAGTGAATTTTGCCCAATTTCGACTTGGGTGTTTGGGGCACTTAAAAATGAATAACCTACAACGTTTTGAAATATTAGTCATCCCCAGAGTGTTCCCTACATATTCCAGAGATGGGGGATCAGAAATGTATAAGTACACACTTATAAAAATGAGTTTTATACGCCTGGGTAAAGTGATATTTCGCATGGTAGTTTCCCCCATTGCGGTAAAGCGCTGCTTAAATTCAACTTTGATGCTAGGAGTTCACAGTATGATTATTAGGCAGTATAGAGATTAAAAAACGTTTTTAGTGCACTTATTAATTTTTTTTATTTATATCATCAAAATTCCCTTTTTTTTTAAAAATTATTTGTTTTTAATAACACCAACCCTGTTGATGGTTGCACATATGAAAAGCAAGCTTCATTCCTTCTTGCCTTCAAAATGTATTCATTTATAACCTTTAGCCCAGAAGCATTACTTGAAACATGAAAATTCTGCGCCACATTTTAAAGGACAGTTATTATTCAACATCAAAAACCACGGATGTGCTTATGTAAAAATTCATTAAGAAATGAAATCCCGGGGAGGAGCTTCGCGCGTAACCGGGATGGTCGCGTGAGCACAGGGCTCCCGGACCTTCGCCACCTCCGGCATTTATCCCGACTATAATCCTGGTTATGACGACAGATCATTGAAGATGCAACCCAACTGATATGATAGTCGCTTTCAAAAATTGATTTGGTCCGAGGGAACCAATTTTATGACTATCTGAACTTTCCTGGCCTGCTCCACGGATCTGCCCCAGGCTCGAGTTGATGATCTGCCTGGATGGTAATTGAACAACAGCGGCTTCCCTGATCCTACTTTCGACCCTGGACTTGGCTGTCGGTTTCGCTTTTGGCCCGGACCCTTCTACGCAGCGGATTTGACCCCGCCGCCCACGGACAGCTTCACTTCGCGGTCCCACTTCAGGGCTGGGACTGTATATCACCGCTCGGTGGGTGACTTGGAACACACTGTCCTTTGCTTGAGCATCTGTGGGTGATTTTGACGTAGCCATTTTCACCAGATCGCGGGGTCCCCTCGGGGGCGCTGCTTCCAAAATGGCCGGCAAGCCAGAGGTTGAAAAGCGAAAGACCAAGACTGTTCACCGTGGGGGTTCCATACAATCTAATGTCATGGACCGATACACCCATCCTAAGGGATCCCCCGGTGGAACGGGCAAGCCTCCGGCGGACAGGGGAGATGACCCTATGGTGGACGAAGACCCGACTCTGTATGATATTATGGGCGCCATTGCGAGTATGCAGACCTCAATCGGTGTGCCGTATGAAACCCTGGCGCAAAAACTGGATACAGTGGCGATCGATGTCAACTAGATCAGGGCGGATTTAGCTAAAACGAACGAAAAAGTGAAATCCCTGGACTTGAAGACTTCTAGCCTCACGATGGATGTCTCCGATCTACAAACAGAGGTCCGCGATCTACGGTCCTCTAATGACTCAGTCTCCTGTCGTTTGGAAGATTTCTAAAGTCGTTCTAGGCGTAACAACGTCCGTATTGTGGGCGTCCCTGAGAATTCAGACAACTTAAATGTCGAACTCATCGTGGAGGACCTCATCGTCAATCATCTCGCACCCAAAGGCCTGAGTAAATTCTTTGCGGTGGAGCGGGCTCACAGAGTGCCGGGTGGTAAACCTAAGCTGGGTGCTACCCCGCGGCCCATAATCGCCAGGATATTTCATTTCCGTGATCGGGATGCTATCCTGCAGGCATCGCGCTTGGGTGGCCCCACGAAATTTGAGAAGGACGGTGAGTTTCTACCCAGACTTCACTCAGTTGGTGCAGAAGCAAAGGATGGGGTTTCAGGGAGTGAAGAGACGATTGAGAGACAGGGACATGAAATACGCCATGCTATTTCCAGCTCGGCTACGTGTGGAACATGGAGATCAGACGTTCTTCTTTGATCACCCTGAGGCTGCAAGTGACTGGCTCGACACTGCCCAGGCAGCAGGAACACCCTGAACATCCCGGTGGAGCCGGGGGTGGACTGATGGAACAGGAATAGTAATGTGACTTGGTTCACTGGACTTCATATAGATCTTTCGGCATGGTTTGTGGATCCTTTAACTTGCTTTAATTGAGGTGGTTCTCCAGGGGTGGTGGAGGGAGTGAGTCTCTTCCTCCTCTGGGGTTTCTTTTCGTAGATTAGTTATTTGCTAGGGCGACAGGCACACTGCAAGTTGGGGGGGCCTTTGAGTCTAACGCCTGATTTTGAGGACCGAATATCGCTTTACGCTGATGACATCCTGCTATACCTCCCATCACCTCAGAAGTCGCAAGTAGTGCTATTCGATGTATTGACTTCCTTCGTAACAATTCTGGCCTTGTGATCAATTGGTCCAAGTCCTGCGTGTACGTTCTCTCGGGAGACTCTCCTCTCTTGCCGCGTGGGTGCCCAATACAGGTGGTACACGCGGGTTTCAAATACTTGGGGGTGTTTATCACCTTAGATCCTGTGGTTCGCTATGAACGTAACCTGCTGCCCCCGCTTCAGCGCTTGCGGTCCGATGTTGAGGCATGGCGTAGACTTCCGTTGTCCCCGCTCGGACGAGAGGCTCTATTCAAGATGATGTCACTGCCCCGATTTTTGTATGCCCTACAGAATACTTGCGATACCATCCCGGCCAACTACTTTCGGGAGATTGAAAGCTTGCAGAGACAACTGATATGGGGTGGGCGGTCCCGCATAGCCCTTGCCAAGTTAACACTTCCTTGGTATGACGGTGGAATCGCTCTCCTGGATATTAAGCGCTACTACTGGGCCTCCCAACTGGGGGCGATTAACCACGGCACGTACGATCCCACGTCGAACCCCGCATTCGAAATGGACAGATGGTTGCTGCCTGGTGGTGACTACAACAGGGCGCTTTATACAAAATCCGCAGGCAGGATGCTCACTAGCCCTACCAGGCAAGTATGGCATCGTGCGAATGATGCCATGGGATGGAAGAATAGACTTACACGCGTTACTCCTCTCTATGCTTCCGAGAGGCTGGGCTCCCTATGGAAGACGAAAGGCTTTGATAGGTGGGACGTGATTGGTATATGCAGGGTGAATGATGTATGGACTAAGGATAGGGTCAAAACCTTCGAGGAGTTGAGACTGGAGTATGACTTAAGTGACCAGGAGTTTTTTAGATCTGCTCAGATCGGACACGCGTTGATGGCGGTTTTCCCTCCGGGTACTACTCTTCCGGAGCCGTCGCCACTTGAAGATCGGGTGCTGGATGGGCACGTTCCCGACAGTACGATTTCGCTGATTTATAAAAAGTTGATAAACGATAGGACCGATCTTCTACAGCGACTTAGGGAAGCTTGGACTGGCGATGGTTTGGAGTTAGATGACGAAGACTGGCAGTCGGCCATATCTTTGCCGAAAGAGGTTGCAATTCCGGCCCGCCTCCGGTTTGTACAGCTTAAGATTCTCCACAGGATCTATGTTACCGGTCCACGCTTGTTCAGTATGGGTTATGCTCCGGATGGGCTGTGCAGGCGTGGTTGTGGCCTCCCGGGCACCTTTCTTCACATACTCTGGGAGTGCCCGGTGGTTGCTCGTTTCTGGAATCTAGTGCATGCCGTAATGGAAGAGTTCACGGGTGTTGCGTTGTTGCCTGAAGCTAGACGATGCTTGTTGAATGTTTGGGAACCAAATGGTTATGATTTGGCACAGACTCAGTGGGTGACCCTTGGCAACATGATCGCTAACAGGGATAGTGCCCAGTTGTGGGGCTCTGATGCCACCCACAGTTCTGGCATGGAAGGAGAATATGGACTGGTGCATGTTCAGGGAAAAGACGGTGTATGTGGCACGTGGCAGGCCTCGCAAGTGGTGTAA
Source organism: Lissotriton helveticus (assembly GCF_964261635.1). Classification (NCBI taxonomy): domain Eukaryota; kingdom Metazoa; phylum Chordata; class Amphibia; order Caudata; family Salamandridae; genus Lissotriton; species Lissotriton helveticus. The sequence continues at coordinate 1,393,314,105 of NC_136057.1, forward strand.
GATTTAGGGTCAATGGAACTCCTACCGGGGAGAAATATGTACACCTCCCTTCACACACTTGGTGGCGGATCCTCCCTACCCTTGACCCGACATTCCTGCTATTATGTTGCTCGGACTGTCTCCGGACTTGCTGCATCCCTCAATCCTCCCATCCTGCAATGTCAATGATTGTATTATGATCTTATGCTTTCCTCCCCGCAGGACGCTTTGCCATTCAATTGATTGTACTGCCGTGATTATTTCTTCTTGTTTATGTTGTTAAAAGTTTCAATAAAAAGAAATAAAAAAAAAAAAGAAATGAAATCCCTACTTTAAATTTTTTCTCTGTTAATCCTAAATAAAGAAACGTTTTTTTGTAACTTTTAAAAGCATGCAGGCCTCTATACCAAGTTTAAACTGACGCAAAATCTAGTTGACTCCGCAGTTTCCTAGTGGCCTGCGGTCAGGAATAGCCATGTGCTATTGATGCAGCTGTTTTTCTGACCAGCAGGCATCAAATTCTCACACCTTTCTCAGGAGAGAAAACCCTTTTTCTGTATTTGTAATGCCCTGACAAATTGTAATCTCCATTGGTTGTGTCAGACCGCTTCTTCTCAGTGAGACAGTTAAAACACAGCTGTTGGAAAGCTTTTTTTCTAGTGTTGAAATGTAAGCACGGTGACAGTCTATTCAAAAGTCAGACATTTCAAGGCACTCAAAATCTATCGTTCTATAATGTGCGTTTGGTTCAGCAACAATCACCTCACTCAGATGATGTGAATGCCTTTTAATGTCTAATACAATGCATCTAAGGAAAATGCTGTAACATTTTGTATTTTAGTCATAATTATTACAAAGTACACAATTTAGTTTTTGAGGCCTATTTTATTCCTATTGAATGTGAATTCTAATTTTATCTTTAGCATTGGGGCAATTTGCACGCATATATAGTTTCTTACTCTGTCAATTTAATAATAACATGCAGCTATTTAGCATATGTCATAATTCATTTCTGGATTTTTTTATTTTGTATTAAATGACATTTTGCATGACAGAATGATGACAATAACAAAAAACAAACACCTTGAGCTCATTCAGACATTTTCAGAAGGGGGTCATACACTCAGAACACACAATGCAGCACGCTTAAGGCTAGCCATTCTTACACAAAAGCGCAATCGCTATTTACTCACACAAGTACCACCGATGTCAAACCACAGACATTTAAACACACGATTAACTCACAAATCAACACTTAGGACAGAAACAAAAGACAACCTGCAGACTGTACTTAAACCAAACCATTTGTACATACTATTTGTAAGTCATATTTACAAGAAAAGCTCTCAAAAGTATCCCAAAAGTCAGCACAAAAAAATAGCCCAAAGACTGTTCCATGTTCAAGAAGCCAAAATACACAAAATTCAATAGTTTTGGCTGGCAGAACACCAAAAATGCTCTGCATATCACCACTCCTAAAAGTGCGCAGATTAGGATCCTTTTTATGTACATATTGTAATTCCATAGGGTACGTAGTCACCAAGGAAGAAATACGTTTTAATACCTAAACCTATTTAGGTATCCCCTCTAGGGGAGCCGGCTGATTCAATTCAAGTTCCATAATGGTACCTCCAAGAAAGCAACACATTCTACGATATGCGCTTGAAACAGGCTAGCCAAAAATATTGTAGCATATACATTATACGGAAAGTAGCACTTGGCGTTCAAGTTTTATAAAAAGTAGAGAAAAGTCTCCTCATTACCTGCCTACACAAATTGCAATTCATATATTTTCCAAATTCAAAATATTGGCCAATTTCCATACAATTCAAAAAGCAAAAAGCGTCGCAACAAACTACCTTGCCAAGCACAAATCTACAACCTCTCAGTGCCAAGTTCTGAGTGACCTAATGGTCATTTTGGAATACTCATGCCAAAATGTTCAGTCAGGAGCGGTAAACATTTGGAGGAGTCAAATCAGGAAGCCCAGAAATATACTGGGCTGCAGAGACAGAATCTCTGTGCGCATGGTACCTCCTCAGTAGAGTTCTGTCCTCCTCAGTAGATTCCAGTCTCCCATCAAGACCACTCCCTTTGATGGCCGCTTCTCTGAGGAGGTCCACGTCTGGCGCCATTTGAAGAAATATAAACCTCCTATAGGGGTTCACTGATACACCTGGTTCTTTTAACTAACAAAGAAGAGATTGTCACAGAAGCTGAAATATCAAGTAAACATTTAATGACCGCACATGATTGAGACTGCGTCACACAGTACCCTCAGGCCACTGTATCAGGCAGTCCAAGGAGTACAGAGAACAGGGGCCTTATATATGCATAGGTTTACATAGTCAGCATAAAACCAAGGGGAGGTCCTGGCACATACCAGCATGCAAATTGACTAATATGGGTATACAAAATGTGCTTGCTCAACAAAGTGGGAGGAGAGATATTTCTCCTTACATCAGCAAGAATAGCTTGACAGTTCTATACTAGGAGCAGGTGCATTCTAATAGCTATGCCCCTCTGCGCATGTGCAAGGCTCTGGCAGAGCGAAAAAGCACATGGCAAGCACATGGCTACCTAAGATGGCTGCCAAGAACAAAATGGCTTTCAGCTCATGCTAACAGATTCCTGCAATCTTTAACAACACGTCCTGGTAGTGAAACACTCCAGTTTGTTTTTCACTTCTGTGAGGTTTCCTCTCCCATAGGATAATACTGGGGTGCCTTATTAAATTAAATAAGTGATAACTTTTAATTGGGAGCACGTAGACCAGTTGAGTTTGAGGTCTAAATAATTGTAATTATAAGTCCTCTTTAATGAAGAAGTTGGATTTTTAGTCAAATCTGAAAATTTCACATTTAAAAAAAAGTTAAGGACAGTTCAAGAAAAACTTTATTTGGTTATCACAACCATAAAGCATAGTACTAAAGATAAATTACTTGTTTAAAAATGAATTTCCATGATTTAAACAAAAGTACATTAAAAACCCTTGAAAATTTAAACATTTTTTACAATTCATCCATGTTGCCAACTCATTTATAGCCTGGTTCATTTTGTTTTGTCTTCTTTACATAAGAGGTTGTTGATCAAGGTAATAGGTGATGCACCCCCCAACCAACAAGTCACAGTTTGTCTACAGGTGCGAATGTTAAGATCATTTAAAATTGGTTTTAAGAGTGTCATTCTTGATTCTTTCAAAGTATGGCAAACGCACAAAAGGTGACAAAGATTGTGTGGTATCCACATAAACGGCAGTTTTCATTTGGGAATTTTCCTTTCCATGATTGTCGTAAATCCTTTGTTTCATATTCTCCAAACCGATACATCCTAAAACTTTTTTTTTTTAAAACAATCGAAAATGTGCCTCCAAATAAGCTTGCGGTTTTGGTTCAACATAAGAGTTTATAACGGACCAGGAGTGTTTGCGTTTTACCAAAACTCCTTTATCTTCGACAAGGTACAGATTTTTTGCAGCAATTACACGCTTTATTAAATGCCACCCTTTCCATCTTACTATCCCATGCCTCTTGTATATCTAGAGTAGTTAGTGCTGATTGTAAATAGTCGCCCCATGTGTGCGATTTTTGCAAAACCAACTGAGCCTTTATTTCGGACCAGCAAAGGCTGTTCAGAGAGCCAGGATCTGCTGCACGGAGTTTCCAGCATAATTTTACAAAAAACGATCGACCCTGGAATTCCTGGTTTTGTAGACCAGATTCCAGACGGACAGATGATGGATCCAATGCTGTACAATGCAAACGTTCACCCGCAGTCACCCATCTGGATTTAGTCCACTGTTTTTCTTCTCACTACGTCACCCCAGTTTGGACCCAGCCGTATGCAAATCAGTCGCCTCCCGGGAACAGTCCAGCCCGAACTGCCAAGCCAGTTCCTCCCTGGACTAGAAACAAGCATCATGCGACCAGTTTCGAGGTAATACCGCTCATCAGACAGGCTACCTTGAATCCAATGGCACTGTGAGCACGGGACACTCGTCTGGGCATACCCTTCCCACTTGGGGAGACAAAAGCAAAAAGAACAGAAGATGGACTGAATGCTGAACAAAGCAAACAATCAACCCCAGTCATAGTTCTGCGTATAATCCATAGTTTTTTTTGCTCACACACCACCCAGTTTGCACCAAGGCATATGAAGTTAGAGCAAGACTGTTCCCATGGGGAGCAGGGTCAAGACTGATTTGCCTATGTCTGGATCCAAACAAATGGCAAGGTGAGCAAAACAAAACAATGGATTTAGGCACAGATCACTGTACTGGGGGTGAATGTTTGAAATTGTTCAGCTTTCCAACTATCAATTGTTCTTTTTACATTTAGAAAGTTGGCATTTTCTTTTCCTGACCATTTGGTGCCTGCATCCTGTTCCTGGGTCACACGCTTAGCTGTAGCTGGAAGTCTGTGTACTGGTCCCAGACAGTGAGACAAAGGGAAGATGGGTGTTGGTAGAATGGGCGACTGAATATACAGGGGTGGGGAGGGGGAGCAGTTACCTGCCACACTTGCCTAAGCACTCTCACAAAGGGTTTGACACTGGCCTTTTGCGGCCCCAGACAACATGGGGCTAGGACAGAGAGAAAGGGGATGTCTGACAGAATATATATATATATATATATATATATATATATATATATATATATATATATATATATATATATATATATATATATATATAATGATACTTCGCAAACTAAAAAACCGCATACTTTCAAAACGTTTTTAGTTCGCGGGTACCATTACAACGCATTTTTCTCTAACGCATACCATTACTTCGCATTTGCTTAAAAATGCATATGAAATGTCTTTACTTCGGATCCCAATTCCCCACATAGATTTACAACGCCCCCCGACACTACTCTAAATCCTAAAACACTACCCTACACTACACAAACACTAAAACACGACCATACACCCCAAGCACGATCTTGCCCCAACCCCCGGTCCACTCCCTACATTGACCACTACCCAACACAACCCCCGACACTACCCGAAACCCTAAAACACTACCCTACACTACTACAACACTACCTTAAAACACTACCCCTAGCACGACACTTCCCCCACCCCCAGTCCGTCACCCTACACTGAAACACTGCCCTACACAACCCCTGACGGTACCCTAAACCACTACCCTACACTACACTACACAAACACTAAAACACTACCCCAAGCACGACCCTGCCCCAACCCCCAGTCTACTCCCTACACTGAAACACTACCCTACACAACCCCTGACGGTACCCTAAACCACTACCCTACACTACACTACACAAACACTAAAACACTACCCCAAGCACGACCCTGCCCCAACCCCCAGTCTACTCCCTACACTGAAACACTACCCTACACAACACCCTGACGCTACCCTAAACCCTAAAACACTATCCCAAGCACGACCCTGCCCCTACCCCCGTCCACTCCCTACACTGAAACACTACCCTGCACAACCCCCCCCGACACTACTCTAAACCCTAAAACACCACCCTACACTACACGAACACTACCCTAAACTCTAACACTACCCAAAGCACGACCCTGCCTCTACCCTACACTACAACCCCCCAACACTACCCTAAAACACTACCCTACACAAACACCACAACACTACCCTAAACACTAAAACACTACCCCCAGCACAGCACTACCCCAACCCTGTCTGCTCCCTACACTGAAACACACCCTGCACAACCCCTCGACACTACCTTAAACCCTAAAACACTACCCTACACAAACACTACAACAATACCCTAAACCCCAACACTACCCCAAGCACAACCCTGCCTCTACCCCAGTCCGCTCCCAAAACTGAAACACTACCCCTGACACTACCCTAAACCCTAACACTACCCTACACAAACACTACAACACTACCCTAAACCCTAAAACACTACCCCCAGCAGATAATACCCCTACCCCCAGTCTGTCCCCTACACTGAAACACTACCCTGCACAACCCCCCGACACTACCCTAAACCCTAAAACACCACCCTACACTACACAAACACTACAACAATACCCTAAACCCCAACACTACCCCAAGCATGACCCTGCCTCTACCCCAGTCCGCTCCCAACACTGAAAAACTACCCTGCACGACCCCTGACACTACACAAACACCACAACACTACCCTAATCCCTAAAAATACTAACTCCTGCACGGCCCTCCCTTATCCCCCACTCCTGTCACTACACACACACACACAAACACTACACTGCACGACCCACAACACTATTCTAAACCCAAAAACACTACTCCTCAAACACAAACCCTTAAAAAAAAAAAAACACAGCCCCTTTTACCTCTCTTCTCGGTGCATGTCCTTTGTCCACGGCTGCAAGCGCCTGTCATCGCTGCAATCATCCAATCCAGTCTTCGAAGAATTCTCTACTCCAGTCATCTCTGCCTCCTCGCCAGTCATCGCTAATCATCCAGTCCAGTCCCGTCATCGCTGCCTCCTTGTCAGCCATACACGCATTACAACGCATGCATTGTAACAGCGCATGCGAAGTAATAACATGTGTAGTAAAGGCTGAGGGTTGTTACAGCGCATGCGTTGTAATGGTACGCAATCTAAAAGTCGCATACTAACGAATGTTTATCTGTTTGACACCTTAGAGGGAGGGGTGGGCTCTAGAAGCTTTCTCCACTTCAAAGTGTCAATCAGGTATAAATATTGGACCTTAAGACCCAACTCTTCAGTACACTTCAAGACCTGTGGCCAGGAAGGCGGGCTGTTGTGCTGCTGAAACAACTGCCACTCAGCTGGACTGCTGCCCTTATACGCTGACCTCTTGCCTGGGTGAGAGGACTGGACCTGCATCTCTAAACCCAGGTCCCGAAAGTGGCCTCAAGGATTGGTTGGCTGGCCTTCTGATCAGAAGCCTCAGGGACAGAACAGGCTTCCAAAAACTTTGAACCCAGCACCTGGACTCGGCCATATTAGAGTCCAACGCAGCCCATCGGAATTGCTGCTGCGCAACGCATCTCCTCACTCGGAACTCGCATCGCCTATGCTAAGAATTCTCAACATGGGACCCCGCATCGCAACAAGGATTAAGGTACCGTGTTCAGCAGACCCAAGTGGGTCCCTGGAGCCGACCCGCACCCCATTACAGTCAGACTGAACTTGTGACTTTGTCCCAGTACGGTACAGCCAGAAAACCACAGTTGTAGCATTGTGCTTCGTATCTGCTATTTTCACTGCAATCTTCAAACGTACATATCTCAGATTCTATTGAATGGATTTTTTCAGTTTTGGTCTTTATTAAAATGTACTCTATTTTTCGAATTTGATTTACTTAATTTTTCAAATTTGAAGGGGATTTTTCTTATGTTGAGTTTTCAATTTATTACTGTTGGAGGTGCTGCATAAATACTTTTCACATTGCCTCTAAATTAAGCTTGACTGGTCTGTATCAAGCTACCAGAGGGTTGTGCACAGGTTAATTTGGGGTTTGCTTGCGACTGCACCCTGACCAGGATTGTGGTTGCTGCTTTAGGTTTTCATCCCCCTCAATCAGTAACAAAATGTCTAACACCCTGTTATGAGATCTTAGAATTATTCTTAGTTAGATTTAGTTTATTTATATAGCGTGGTGTATCACCCATGAGGGTATCCAGGCGCTGTCCATGGGCATGGGGAGATTAAGTGATTTGCCCAGAATCACAGGATGTTGCGCCACCACAGACTCAAACCAATCTTGCCTTGAGCTAGCTCATGAAGCGGCATTATTGGGAGTGTGAATAGAGAAATACTGTACTGTTGTCCCAATCTAGGGAGATTAACGCTGCAATTCACACCCGGTCCCAGCTTCAAATATTCTTGATTACATCAATCCCCCTTGGCAAGGTCCCTTTTTTATTTGGCTAAGTTGCCACTCGCCCACTTCAGAGACAGATGGAAGCCCTAGCCCCCATGGGCAAGACAATTGTTGTGCATGTGGAGTTGCTCCTAAAACCGAGGACCATTTTAAAAAAAACTTTTTATTGTATTCAAGAAAAAAAAGGGCATTTCAAGATTACATAGGCACCGCATTGTAGAATATAAAGTGAAACAAGCATTGACAACAGTATGCACATTTCCAATATACGTTGCTTTACAATCATCATTGGTGGCATATTATTGTCATAGTGCTTCCCCCCCCACCCTCTCCACCCCTTCACTCGGACAAATCTTCCGTTTCCTGCATAGGTGGTTCACAGATAGAGCCCCTAAATGTGTTCCAAGCCCCCCACACCTTCTCCGATTTCCGGGGGCATCCACGGCGTGTATATACAACCCTCTCGGCTAACAGCCTCATCCATATCTCTGCACCAGTGGTCGAGTGTCAATGCATCTTAGTATCCCCATTTTTTAGCCGTATTACGTTTGGCAAACATCATCCCCAACATCACCCAATCCTGAGCTGTGTGTGAAAGATCATTTGGCTCCCACATGTTTAGGAGACATCGCCTCGGCCTCGGCACCAGGGACACCCCCGTAACCTGTGATAGTGTACGCATGACGTGGGTCCAATGAGCTGCAATGTGTATGCACTGCCATATGGTGTGGTAAAAGGTCCTTTCCTCTCCGCATTTGCGTAGGCAAAACCGATGTGTATCCCTCCCTATTGTATAAAGGAGTACTCTGGTGTAGTATGTGTGGTGTAGTATTTTTAACTGCACTAGGCGCAGTCGGGATGGTATGGCCACCTCCCGGGGAGACGAAAGTGCCGTCTGCCAGTATGCGTCTTCCATATCTCCCAGATCAGTGGACCATTTACGTTTGAGTGCCACCATCGGGTCCGGTATGTTGTTAATTAGTTTGCGATAAGTGAAGGAGGTAGCCCGTTTGGACATGTGTTCAGTCAGTAGCCTGTCCTCTAAGGGGGTGGCTTCTGGAATATCAGTGAAGCTAGAGAACCGTGTGCAGTGCAGGTCTAATTTGAATGTACCGGAACTGCTCCGTGGGTGCTAACTCCTAACGGATCCGGAGTTGTTCGAACGGAATCAATGCTCCCTTCTTCCACAAGTTTCCCACTGTGGAAATACCTATGTGATCCCAAGCCTGGAACCCCTTACTGTTTTGAAGCCGTCCAAGCTGCTGCGCAGACCACAGTGGTGTCATCTGTGTGATAACACCCTTGCATTTTAGTCGCACTTGCGCTGTGTACCATATGCGGACCGTGTGTGCGGTCGGCCCTATGAGAGAGGCCAATCTACCTTTGTCGTAAAGTACCGGCATGACTCCTGGTTCGCCAGTCCCTGTCTGTCCGCCAGCAACGCTGGTCCAGTCTGATGTGCGTGATTCCACTGATTAATTATTTTTAACTGGGCCGCCCAGTAGTATAAATGTATATCAGGGAGGGCTATCCCGCCATCGTACCAGCTCCTTACCAACTTCCCTTGAGATGTGCATGCTGGTTTATGTCCCCAAAGCAGATTAGAGACAGTTGCTGCTATCTTTTTAAAATATGTTGGCGACACATCAAATGGGGTGTTTTAAAAAGGGCTGCCTTACCCAGCAAGGTCAGCGACAGGCCGTGCCAATGTGCCACGTCTCGCTTGAGCCGTTCCAGGGGGGGCCACAAATTTCTCTGAAAAAATTCTTCTGGTTGAGGTGTGACATTGATGCCCAGATATTTAAAGCTAGTGTCCACAATTGTAAGTGGACAGTCCACTGGAAGCAGTGGGGGCGGGCCTCGCAGGACAAATAGGGTTGACTTAGACCAGTTGATGGTGTAGCCAGACACCGACCAAAGATCTTGCAGATTTCTAAAAGTACCAGAATTGAGCGCCTGGGGGAAGTTAGGTACAGCAGCACATCGTCAGCGTAAAGGGAAATGCGGTCTTCCCAGTTCATAGTCCATTTAAGTCCCCGAATCATTGGGTCCCATCGGATCCAGGGCGCCAAAGGCTCCAGCACGAAAGCAAACAACAACAGAGACAATGGAGAGCCTTGGCGCATGCCGCGAGAAAGCGGAAAATCTCACGAGATATGCCCATTGACCGCCACGTGCACCAGGGGACTGGAGCATAGTAACTGTACCCACGCGCAGAATTCGGGGCCAAAGTCCAAATGTCTAAGTACAGCAAATAAATAGGGCCATTCAACCATGTCGAATGCCATGCGTGCATCGAGGGATAAAATAACCGCCGGTTCCTGGATGTATGGTATGCGTGCCAGTACTGCGTGAAGTCTTCTGAGGTTCAGGGCCGTATTTCTGTTAGGCATCAACCCGGACTGATCCGGGTGAATTAAAGTGAAATGAAATGAAAGGAGTATTTATAAAGCGCGGTTGCTGCCCAAAGGCGTCCAAGCGCTAAAAGTGGAAAGGTGTGGGGTTAGGTGCGTCGCGAGGAGCTTGGCGAGGACCTTAGCCTCCGCATTGAGCAAGGATATGGCTTAACCAGGCTTTAGGATTGTTACTATGGTGACCATTCGTTGATCGAGGCAGCTCCCCTATCTCCAGGCTTTCAAGAAACATTTTTAAAAGATGCGGAGCAGTTACATCTGATGTTCTCTTATAAAGCTCGATGGGTAATCCATTGGGTCCCAACGCCCTGCCGGATTGTAGGGAGTTGATGGCCGCCTGCAGCTCATCAACTGTGAGATCGGCCTCCAGTAGGAGGGCCGCCTCCTCCGACAGCGTTGGCATTTTTACATCCTTAATGTAGGTCTGAGCCTCTTCTATTGTCATGTGGGAGTCCGAGGCATATACTTGCTCAAAGTGCTCAGCCAGTGTATTTACTATGTCTTGCGGAGTAGTTGCCACCAAACCCAACGAGGTACGCAGCTGCGCTATTGTCCTCTGTGCTCTCTTTGTGTCCAACCATGCTAAGAGTTTACCTGCCTTATCTCCCACTTCGTATATCTTCTAACGGGTAGCCTGTAACCTTACTTTAACCGCTTCATGCTGATGCTCCCGAAGTTCGCACTGTTTAGTGCGCAAGGCCTGCAAAGTCGCCGGCGAAGGATTGTCAGCATGCTGAGCCGTGGCCTCGACAAGGTCAGATTCCATGGTATCCAACTCTTCTAGAGCCGCTCTTTTATGACCCGTTATGGATGCAATAGCATGTCCCCTCACCACTGCCTTGTATGCCTCCCATAATGTAGTAGAGGACTGCACCGATGCCATGTTCTGTTGGAAGTAGTGCCGTGTGGTTGCCTTAATAGCCTTCCTTATCTTGGGGACATGCAAGTATCCTGGGTAAATGCGCCGTCGTGCCATAGCATGTGTTGTGTAAGTCAGGACGATAGGCGAATGGTCCGAAATGCCTCGGGGTCTAATCTCTATGTCTGTCAGGTTGGAAAGGCTGCCTGCAGATATCAAGAAATAATCTATACGAGAGAGGCTGTGATGTACCCCCGACAGGAAAGTGTAGTATCGTGAGGTGGGCTGTCTAGATCTCCATGCGTCAGTGAGACCCAGGGCGTCCATGAATCCCCCCATGCAAGAGCTACCCGGTGTATCTCTTCTAGGAGGATATCGGTCAAGGGTTCCATCAACCACTGAATTGAAAATCACCCCCAATGATCCGTTCTCCCTCGGGAACACTCAGTATAAAGGCACTAAGCGCCTGTAGGGCCGTGGCCTGAAGGGCCGGGGGAATGTATACGGAGATTACGTTGAAACGCTTTCCCTCCCACTGACACATCAAGGCAGCAAACCGACCCTCACCGTCCGTCCGAGTCTGATGTACAATTAACGGAAAGTGTTTACGCACCAGGATGCCCACGCCTAAAACCTGAGAACTCAGAGTGCACGACCAGTTTGTACCCAAAACGATCCATGGCCTTACACGCTGAGCCCACCAAATGCGTCTCCTGTATCAGGGACACTGCCGGTGCAGCTCGTCTTAAAAATTGCAGCACCAGACGCCTTTTAATCTTATCCCCCAACCCATGTACATTTCATATGACCAATAAGAAGGGAGCTATCGGGGACCTCAGGGGGTCAAGCGAATCATCCTACGAGTGTGACGTCATGATGCCTTATGCCATAAGTATTGCAGTACACCGTGCCCCCTTCAATGCAGTGCTTCAAAAAGATTATATCAGATATACATCTTGTTATTTTCCCCCTAGTAAAAAACCCATCAAACCATAGAATTCGTAACAATCCCCTTCCCTTTCCCTACCCCCTCCCTGCTCGACGGACTCAAAACTACCCGCCACCGAGGATCATTTTTGATTATTTTGTAAGTAGTATGAAAGGCAAATGGAGGCACTGCATGCTTTGCCTACCAGGAGGTGGAAACCTAAACAGTCAATTCAAGGTTAGAGTCAAATACCAAAGGGTACCTCCTCGAACACTTCTGTTTCATACATTTCAGCTCACCATGATTAAACAAATATTGTATCAGGAATTTGGCTTTGGTCTTCATTAAGCATCAGCACTTTACCTCAATGCTCTCTTGTGGGCAACCTAACATTGTAACAGGATCTTTTTCCTGGAATATGGCTCTGGTTTTTAGGTCTCGCGCCTTGTGTTGCATTGCGCATCACGAGACCTTATGTAGGGGGTTTTGATAGCTGACCACACGCTTGTGCGTGCGGTTTTGCCGGCAGCCATTGGGTTTCAAATATATATATATATATTTTTTTTTTTTAAAAGGCACGCAATTGGGCAATGGTGGGCGCATGTCCCGCCTTTGCTCCACCCATTCCTGTTCGTGTCTAGCAAGCGCAGCAGCCCGCGTTCGCCTCGCTGCCGCGCTCCCTCGCACCCGCTCCTCTGTGGTGCGCGTGCACCACTGGTTTCCTTTCACTTTCGCGCCGCAGTGCATTGTGCCTACGCATTTTTTACCTGACGAGTCCTCGCGCTACAGTGGCAAGTTCAAAGAACAGAAAAATGCACCAGGATTTCATCGGGGATAAGGTCAGTCCTTTCATTTTATTAAGAAAAACCTAGTCCATGTTCTAGGTATTTTTATTTTGTTTTTAACCCAGAATAGGGAAGCAGGAATTAATGCGCATCCATCTTCCAAATGGGCCGTACGAATAAATCCTAGTGATCTAACCGATATAACTAGACCCATCTGCTGCTCGAACCTGTGCCCGACCTTCACGTTGTAGGTTCGATTCATATGTCCGAGGGGATCTACTACGCCTTTCATTGTCCTTTTTGTTTGTTCATACTTCTCGCAGTTGAACTCGGTATCACACAGCCTGTGATTGGTATTACGGTAGTCTGGGGTGAGGAGTACCTGAAAACTCGTCGCTATGAACAGATTACATTTCAAACATTACTCCAGCCGAGCCAGCTCTGTGAAAATTTGGTGTGGTGTTAAGGATTACAGATAATGTTCTCCGGAGATAGTACGTTGTTGTAAATAGGATGGTGATAGATGACAGGATACTTCTAGTTGATTACATGTAGATTTATTGTAGGACACTGACATTCTTCCAGTGATGCTTCCGGTATCCTGGCAACCTTTTCTCTATCGTTCATAGCTATGTCAAATGTAAATGTAGTAGTATACTTGTAAAGCGCACAGCTGCCCCAGCAACGGGGCGTCCCGGCGCTGTATAACTCTGGGGAACCCGTCCTGGCTTTCCCTGTGGGATGGTCCCTTGCTGGGAGTCCCCAAGGTGGAGCCAGGCATCCCCGGAATTGGTGGGGCCGTTGTGGAGATTAGGCAAGCTAATGCCCAGAGTTGCCGAGTGGAACCCCTGATTAGAGTAAGTAAGTAAGTAAGTAAGCACCGAAGCGAGAAAATGTCAGGAGAACAATCGTCGGGAAGTGACAGGAAGGGACGGCTCACGCATGCGCAATATGTGCGGTTCAAGCCTCACTCTCGTTCTTCCTTCTGTGGCGGACATTTTAGATTCACGCAAAGGTTAGTGTCCGGCAGCGCGGAGGTACGAGTTATTCAGACAAAATGGAGTTTCTGTTTGTTGAATGCTAGCGGAATATTTTTCGCTTATCAAAAGACTTGCAAGGTATGTTTATACAAATTTTGAACTGAATATTTACAGTATTTTGAGTGATTGAAAGGAGGAGCATGTTTTCACAAATATATTCGTTGGAATGTTGTATTTAGTATAGGAATGCGAACACATTCTAACTTTGGCATTCTTCATCTAATGTATTCCATGGTATGTTACCATGTGTACTGAACTGCTGCAATTAAGCTTTACACTTTGCGAGGGTACTTCTCGTGTTGCCCTATCCATCGATAGGTTTAGTTCAATCTGCATGAAGAATCTTTCACTCAACAGCATTTATCTCGGCAGAACTGTGCACTCCTATGTGTATTTGAAGTCAGTTTTGGTGTGAATTCCTTCACAACAGTGCCATCTTGTGGACTTATTTAGTATTTTTGTGTGGCTTGTTTTATTAAAACTAGGTTCAGCACAGAGAACTTAAGAACAGAGTAAGCAATTCTAATATTTTAGTTTCGTGAGAGACATTTCAGTACAGGAATGTATCTTTGGATTTAAAAGACAGAACTTAAGGACAAATGACCAATAACTAACGGTGCACGGAACCTTCAGAGAGCCAACTAGCAGGGCTAAATTAGTCCATAACTTAGCCGAAGAAACGAGGGGACAGAGGTAAAAGTATCAGGACTGGACAAAGGCTGTTCCAAAAATAAAATATGGGCAATGGTCATGCAAAGAGGAGACAAGGTTGTCCCAGAACAAGGAGCGGAATGTCTCAGTACCAAGATGGAGAGCATGGACAGAAAGTCCACAACAGGGACAAAGGACGCAGGTGAGACTCTGGACAGTATGTCCACAACGGGGACAAAGGTCCCAGGTGAGAGTCTGGACAGAAAGTCCGCAATGGGGAGAAAGGTCCTAGATCAGAGTTTGGACAGTATGTTCACAACGGAGGCAAAGTCGGAAAGCCTGAATTTGGGACAAAGGTTCCAGGATTAACACCGGGGATGGACAGTGGTCCAGATTGCGTCTAAGTTAGTCACATCTAGGACTATGTATCCATCTTTTGAAGTGAAAGCTTCAAGCAAAAAAAAAAAAATGAATATCTTTACATCGCTTGTGATACTGCACTTAGTAATCTTTAGGAGTACCTACATTTGGAATCTTCAAAGTTTATCTAAGAATATGGTATCTATAAAGGATGAAGGCGTATGTTGTACTGTTTATCTTCAACTCAGAGCGTAAAGTGTTGGTGGACGGAAATAGATTTGAGAGAGTGGACTGTCTCTTCCTGTTTTGCTGGTCAAAGACAGATTGGAGGGAGTGCACTATCTTTTCCTGTTTTGTCAGTCTAAGGGGAGTAGGTAGTGGTGATGCCTATTAGTTGTTTTAAGTGTTGTGTCTCACCTCACACTTCACTTTTACACTCTTTGCCCCAAAATGCGCTTTTGCCTTCATGAACTAAAATTAGTTCAAGTCGTCTTAGTCCTCCTATGTGTCTTTAATATTATTGTTGCTGTCTCCCATGCATTAAGCATTATTTTTTATGTTTGTTTAATTTCTTTTCTGTAAGGAGGAAGATGTGTTGTATATTGATTCTTCTTGTAATATGGCTGACAGTAGTCATTAGCCCTTCCTTAGTGTTTTCACCTTCTCAGTCTCCCAGAATACCTGTGAGTGTTGTAACTTGTACCGGAGTGTTCTATCAGTGTCAGTTGATGGTCTGGTCAGCTGGCGAGGTTTTGTGGACAAAAGAAAAGGGTAGGAGGGGAGAGATGGGGGAGGGTGGAGTGGGTAGTTCGAAAAAGAGTCGTAGATCAATTTGACATAGGTTTTGTTCAGGCCAAGGTAAGCCCAAAACACCGCATAGAAGAGAGTAACAAAATGGTCTTCTGGTTCAAGTACTACTTCAACAAATTGATCTATGACTCTTTTTCGAACTACCAATATTTCCAAATGAGAAAAGGCAACTATATAAACTTTATCTACAACTGGACATTAAATATGCATCAAATATGAACCTGATAACAATACGTCCTATTCAGCCCTGAAGAAGTCCGGTAACGGACGAAACGCGTTGGCTATCAGCAATTTTTAATGAAAATGAAAAACTGAAAAGGACAGAAAACTGAAGATACAGAGTCTCTTGCTTGTGTATTTGTTGGGAAAACAATTGTGATACTGTCACACGCGATTGAATAAATGTGGAGATATTATATTGGTTATCTATCTTAAATTGTGTATTTAATTCTGAAGGGTGCTGTCCAATTTCAAAGTCTAGTATGCCAAGGAAGTAGGGTTTCCTTACTTTTTGTTAGGTTCATATAGGGATTACGTTCCTGGTTCTAGCACCTTCTATTTGGACTTCGACACGGTACTTAAATAGTGGTGCAAACTTTTTGCCTTAATCCCTATAAAATTTGTTTTTCTAGTTCCTATATCATTTTCATCCTCCGGCCAAAGAGACTACGATTTGAGTTGTCAGTATAGAAAATAAGAGAGAAACCATGTGATCCAATTACTTCAGCTAAAAGGGGTAACAGACATTAAACAGTGTCGGGCTAAGCGAGGCCCCGAGGGGACCATGCAGGGAAGTGAGAAAGGCTGGGACATAAACTCACCTAGCACCATAGACAGTTTTCCTTCCCGAAGAAACGATTATAGCAGGTCCCAGGCTGTCCCGCTGACGCTAATCTAGGCCAGTCGATCTATCAGCAGCCCATGATGGACCGTATCAGAGGCAGCTGATAGATCTAGGAAGATAATGGCTGCTCTGCCTTCCTGATCAAGGGACCATCTAATCTCCTCCGTGGCTTTAATCACTGCTGACTCTGTACGATCGCCACTGCGGAATGCAACATTTCCTAGCTATCGCAAAGGAAAGTTTTAATTATATTAAGGACGCAGAGGCGAAGATTAGGCTGTACTTTCTCAATTTATTTTACTCCAGCAGCTTTAATAAAGTCCACATTTAACCATAAAAACATTTCCCATGATGCATGGGGTAAATGGAAAACTAAAGAGTCCAATGGAGGAAACCAATCCAGAGCAAGTATATCCAACAACTTCCTTCGAGGACGATTTATTTATTTATTTTATTTTTGGAGTTTTATATAGCGCTTGCAAGACCCGGGGGTATCCGAGCGTTTCACAGCATACAAGTTTTTGAAGGGCGTCTAAGAGTAGGTAGTGGTCAACCATGTCAAAGGCAGCTGATAGGTCGAGGAGGACAAGTAGGTAGCATTTGTTGGAGTCAAGGGAGTTGTGAATGTAGTCTGTAATGCTCAGTATAGCTGTTTCTGTGCTGCAACCATTTCTGAACCCAGATTGGTGTGAATCGAGTAGGTTATTTGCTTCCAGGTGGTGGTTCAATTGGGAGAGAACCGATTTCTCTAGGATTTTGGCTAGGAAAGGGAGGTTGGTGATGGGCCTAACATTTTTGAGGTCATTAGGTCAGCCTCAGTTTTTTTTTAGGAGGGGGGTGACTTGGCCTAATTTGAGGCAGTCGGGCACCAGTCCATTGTTTAGAGCGCTGTTGATAATCTTTGTCCACAGAGGGGTTAGGGTGAGGTTGAGGTTCTTTGCTAGGGAGGCGGGTAATGGTTCTGCGAAATGGTTGGCGGGTTTGGAGTTAACAATCACATTAGAAATGTCCTCTTCGGAGAGGGGGATGAAGTCTTTCCATTGCTTGGGGGGGATGGGGGGCGAGTTTGGGGGTCGATGGAGGAATGGTCTTGGCTTCAGTGAGCGTGTTGTGGGTTGGGGATGGAAGCGGTTTCATAAGGGGTGTGGATATACTCTGTTGGGATTGGGGCTGGTGGTCTAGGGTGAGCTCAATTTTGGAGATTTTGTCATCGAAGAATTTAGCCAGATTGTTACACTGCAGTTTGGAGGCAGGGGGTTAGCCTTGGTGGGCTTGGAGGTCTGTCTCTGGATGATGTTGAAAAGTTCTTTGGGGCGGTTTTTGGCTTGGTCTAGTGCGTTCCGGAAGAAGGTGGCTTTCTCCTGGATTATGTGTTTTTTGTAGTTGTTGCGTTCTTTTCTATGTTGGGAGAGGTTGGTTGTGGATGGGTTCCCTCTCCAGAGTCTTGCAGCAGCTCTTACTTTTCTTCGTTCGGAGTGGAGGTCGTTATTGAACCAGGCTCGGGAGGGGAGGTCTCTAACCCTTTTGAGTTTTAGGGGGGGCTAGTTGGTCAAGGGCAGTTGTCATTGTTTTGTTGTACAGAGTGGTGAGCTCGACCGGGTTGAGATTGTCTGAGCAGGTTGGGAGCAGCGATGTTATTGTTTCTTGAAGGGCCGGGAGGGGGATTTCTGGACCATTGGTGGGTGATTTGAGACTTGATTGGAGGAGCTACTGTTTGGTTGATACTGAAAAGGATGATGTGGTGATCTGACCAGTTGATTGGGAGAATGTTATTTATGGTTAAAGTTTCGCTTCTGGCTATGATAGCATCTAGGGTAGAGCCCTTGTGGGTTTGACCCTTGCAGTGTTGGGTGAGGTAGTTTGTGAGAAGGAGTTCATTTAGGGTCTGTATAATAGTGTCATTATCATTGTGCCAAGGGAGGTTGAAGTCACCTAGGAAGATGTTGTCAGAGTTCGCTAGGGAGCACTGAGTTACTAGGTCCGAGAATTGGTCACTGAACGCCGGAGTTTCTTGGGGGTGGTAGATGAGATGGCATTTTGTTGATTTGTTGTTTGGGCGTGTAATGATGGTGTTAAGGTATTCGAAGGTAGAGAAGGTGTGAGTGTTGAGTTTGGTTATGTTGATGTTGTTCTTGTGGATAATGGCAATGCCGCCACCACGTTGGTCAATCCTGTCTTTGTTGATGATGGAGAAGCCAGGGGGGACTAGGAGGTCAAGGAGCAGGTGAGATGTTTCTTTGAGCCAGGGTTCGGTGAGGAACGCAAGGTCAGTGTTGTTACACAGTATGGCATCAGCCAGCGCAATAGCGTGCTTGGTTGCAGATCTGCAGTTTATAAGCATACAGTTTACCAGGCCGCTGTTGGAGTGGGTTTGAGAGGGGGGGGGGGGAGCTTGGGGGATTGTTGTGCGTGGGGGGTGTTTTGTGGGCCTAGGTTGGGGGTTGTCTCTACCTATACCGGTGATTACTTGGATGTGCGAAGGGGGGATTAGTGTTTTTCTGGGGTCATAGCCTACCCTCCTCTTTCTTCCTGCGACCACGTCCAGCCAGTCTTCGGTTATTCCTGTTTGCAGCATCCATCGCAAGGTCAAAGAAGGATAGATGTAAATCTGAGGTATGAGGAACCACCTGATCGTCCTCAGTGACCACAGTAATCCAGATAATAACAAGATCAACAAAAGGCATTGTCAACCAAATCGAATCTCAAAACGTTTCACTCACCGCATGTACAATAGCTAGCAAATCTTGTATTCTATGGCAAGACCGGAGGCTTCAGACTAGGCTAGTTTAAAGCTTGTCCACCCCCAAGTATCCCAGTGACACCACTGGTTTAAAGTAAAATCTTTTGAAGGTGGAGTCTGAGGACCAGTCTGCGGCTTTAAGGATATCCTCCAGCCACACCCCCAGGGAAAAAGCTGTTGATGTTATCGCACCCGAACAGAATGAGCCCCAAAACGGGCAGCATCTATACCTGCCTCCTGCATCGCCCAGCGAACCCATCTCGCAATCGTAAGGGATGAGACCACCCCTGTGGTTTGGTGAGGGCTATAAACAGTTGTTTGATGCCCTGTGGGCGTATGTCTATTGTCGCCACTTCATAGGCCTTGAGCGCCCTGACCACACAATTTATGGACATCAGGAGAAGCAGGAGAGGACACGAATTTTTAATTGCATTTGGTTCTTCTAGAGATATGAAATTAACTCCCTCCGGAGTGAAAACTCGGCCCGTAATATCCAGGGCCCTCACATCGGAAACCCTGCAACAGGATATCAAACACAAAAGGGCTGCTAGCTTTGCCGACATTTGCTTCCTGGACAAGTACTTATTGGATGGCCATGATCGGAACAAGTCTAAAACCTTGTTAACAACCCAGAGAACTGAGTAACGAGGCTCTGAGGGTACAGATAACCCGATATCTCTCAGCAGTTTGCATACCAGAGGATGCTCACCAATAGGGCGACTGTCAACCGGGAAATGGCCTGCTGAAACAGCGGACTGAAATGTATTGATCGATCTATAGGCCAGACCCTCTTTTGCCAAAGAGGCTAAGAAATTAAGGACGTAGACAACATCTACCTCTATTAGATCCACCTGTTGTTGAAGACACCAACTCCCCCAACGCGACCATGTGGAGCGGTATCTCTTATTGTTGCTCTCAGCCCAAGACTTTGCGAGCATCGAGGCAGCGTTTGCCGAAAGGCCTGGCACTTTCCAGCATTGCCTGTAACCTGCCACGCCATCAATTGAAGACCGCCCTCAACAAGGAGATGATTGGGATTCCCCTGAGGATCTTTGAGGAGACCTTGACCGGGGGTAGATTGATTGGAAAGTTCCATCAGAACTGGAAACCAGTTGTGACCTCCAGATAGGGGTGATCACCACCAGATCTGCCTGTTGTCTCCTCACCTGGGTTGATACCCTCATTATTAATCAAAGCATTTGTAAAGAGTACTACATACCCGCGAGGGTTTCAAGGCGTGGGGGGGGAGGGGGGAGGGGGGGGGGGAAGCTGCTACTCTTCGAAGAGCCTGGTCTTGAGCAGTCTCCTGAAGGTCAGAAGGTCTTCGGTCTGCTGTAGGCGGATGGGGAGGGTGTTACATGTCTTGGCGGCGAGGTGGGAGAAGGATATGCCGCCAGCGATCACTCTTCGGGGGCGGTGGCACGGGCACGGTCTGCGGAGCGGAGCTCGCAGGTGGGGTTGTAGAGGCTGAGCCGGCTGTTGACGTATGCTGGTCCAGTGTTGTGGAATGCCTGGTGTGCGTGGGTGAGGAGTTTGAAGGTTATCCTCTTGTTGACAGGGAGCCACTGCAGGTCTCTCGGGTGGGGTGTGATGTGGCTGTGACGAGGAATGTCGAGGATCAGGCGTGCGGAGGGGTTCTGGATGCGTTAGAGCCGTTTCAGGAGTTTGGCCGAGGCTCCTGCGTAGAGTGCGTTTCTGTAGTCCAGTTTACTGCTGACAAGGGCCTGGGTGACCGTCTTTCTCATTTGGGTGGGGATCCACTTGAAGATCCTGTGAAGCATGCAGAGGGTGTTGAAGTAGAAGGAGGAGACAGCGTTGGACTGCTTCGTCTTGGAGAGGGTAGAGTTGAGGATGACCCCTAGGTTGCGTGCGTGGTCGGTGGGTGTTGGGTGTTCCTAGTGCAGTCGGCCACCAGGAGTCGTCCCAGGCAGAGGGGGTGGATCCGAGGATGAGGACCTCCGTCTTGTCAGAGTTCAGCTTCAGTCGGCTGTTCCTCATCCAGTTGGCGATGGCCTTCATCATTCCTTCGTGGAGATTGGTTTAGGCGGTCTTTGGAAAGGGAGAGGATCAGCTGGGTGTCGTCGTAGGAGAGGATGTGGAGGTCAAGGCGTCGTTTGACGTGGGCGAGCGGCGCCATGAAGACGTTGAACAACATTGGGCTGAGGGATGAGCCTTGAGGTACGCCGCAGATGATCCCAGTAGCTTTGGAGCGAAAGCGGGGAGGCAGACGCTCTGTTCTGCGGGAGTGTAAGGAGGAGGTCTAGTCCAGGGCCTGCTCATGGATTCCGGCATCGTAGGGGCGTGTTCGTAGTGTGCGGTGAGAAACCGTGTCGAAGGTAGCTGACAGGTCTAAGAGGATGAGGGCTGCGGTTTCTCCATTGTCTAGCAGGGTCCTGATGGCATCGGTGGCGGCAATGAGGGCAGTTTCGGTGCTGTGGTTGTTTTGGAAGCCGGACTGGGATGGGTCCAGGATGCGGTTCTCCGAGGGAGCTGGTCAGTTGTTTGTCGATGGCCTTTTCGATGACCTTCGCCGGGAACGGGAGCAGGGAGATGGGTCAGAAGTTCTTGAGGTCCTTGGGTTTCTTGAGTAAGGCCTTGATCTCTGCGTGCTTCCAGCTTTCCAGGAAGGTCGCTGCCTCGAAGGAGATGTTGATGGTTTTCCGGAGATGGGGTGCGATGGTGCTGCTGGCTTTGTTGAAGATGTGGTGTGGGCAGGGGTCTTCCGGGGATCCGGAGTGGATGGTGTTCATGATCTTGATGGGGTCATCATTGTTGATGTTGGTCCAGGAGAGCAGGCGGTTGGTGGTCGTGGGAGCCGGGGTCTTGGAGGTTGTCGGGGTGGTGACGGGGTCGAAGCTGTCATGGATGTCTGCGATCTTGCGATGGAAGAAGGTGGCCAGCTAGTCGCACAGCTCTTGTGAGGGTGGGATGTGTTTGGTGTTGGAGCTGGTGTTGGGGAGTTCCTTCACAAAGTTTGAAGAGCTCTTTGCTGTTGTGTGCGTTGTTGTCTAGGCGGTCTTTGAAGGAGGTCCTTCTGGCAGATCTGATGAGTTGGTGGTGTTTGCGGGTGGCGTTCTTGGGGGCGGTGTAGCTTTCTGGTGTTTGTTCACGGATCCAGGTTTTTTTTAGTTTTTTTTGGCAGGTTTGCTTGGAGGCCTGGAGGTCTTCGGTGAACCAGCTGGCTTTCTTGCTGGTGTGGGTGTTGGTGCAGTCGTTGATTCACTGTCTGAGGTTGCGGGCTGCGGCGTCGGTTGGGTCTGCGGGTGGGCTCAGGGCGAGGGTGATGACTAGCTGGTCTTCTGTGACTTTGCTCCAGCGGGGGCAAGGCATCTGCTGGGTGCGGTGGTACGTGGTGGGTTTCCGGAAGGTGAAGTGGATGCAGTGGTGCTCGGTACAGTGGAATTCGGTGGTGTGGATGAAGACGTGGGAGCTTGCTGAGAAGATGGGGTCAAGCGTGTGGCTGGCGGAGTGGGTGGGTGTTGTGACGAGTTGTTTGAGTCAGAGGTTGGCAAGGTTGTCGATCAGGGTGGAAGAGTTGGAGTCGTTCTTGAGGTGGAAGTTCAGGTCCCAGAGGAGGATGTAGTCCGTGGAGGAGAGGGCATGTGTGCTGACGAAGTCGGCGATTGAGTCGCTGAACTGTGGTCGGGGTCCGGGGGTCTGTAGAAGAGGGTGCCTCTGAGGGTGGTGTTGGGGTCGGTGTGGATCTGGAAGTGCAGGTATTCCGCGGTGCTGAGAGTGTCGTCGGTGTATGTCGAGATTGAGAGTGTTCCTGTGGACGATGGCAATTCCTCCTCCTACTCCGTTGGTGCGGTCCTTGTGGGTGATCTTGTAGTCTTCCGGGATGGCTATGGCGATGTCGGGTGCAGAGGAGGGGTTCAGCCAGGTTTCGTCAGGAAGGTGACATCCGGGGCGTTCGTGTCGAGTAGGCCCCAGAGTTTGACGCCATGTTTGCAGGCGGAGCAGGATGCATCTGAGGAGGTTGGGTTCTTCGGTAGGTGGGTTAGCGGGCCGGATGCTGGTGAAGCTGCAGTTCCGGCAGGAGAAGGGTCCTTGGGTGCCCTTCGGGGCGGCCAGGCAGCATGCGTGATTGTCCAGTGTTAAGTGCGTGGAGGGCACTGGAGTTGTAGTGGAGCCGGGCGTCATGGTGTTCACAAGGGCCAGGGGTTCTGGCGCTGGGCACTGTCCAGGCGCGGACGCCTTCAGCGCGCCAGCGGCGCGCCCTTTGCGCGGCCTCCATATGAGGGGGTGTGGGAGGGAGGAGCAGCTGGGAGGCGGGAGCGGGGTAGCGAATGGGAAAGCAGGGGTGCGGGCTGCAGTGGCGGGAAGCCGGATGGGGGAGCGGGCGGTGTTTACAGAAGGCACAAAAGGGGCACAGGGGGAAAAAAAGAAAAAAGACAACAGTGCTGGAGAAAAATGAACACGGGCAAGACAACAAAGCAAAATACAGTACAACAATTGGCAGAGCAGAATGCAGGCAATGAAAAATGTGGGGCACGAACCAGATGCGAGCGGCAGCAGTGGGCTCAGGGCACACAGGTGGGGCTGTGTGGCAGTGAGGGGAGCGACCTGCCTGGTGACAGGGTCATGGGGAGTGAATATTTGCGAAGGGGGCGGGGGGGGGAAGCATAGCCCTGCTTTGCACTCCAGTCCTGGAGGAATGTATCCACCGCTAATGCTTCCGGATCCAAACGCCAACTGTAGTACCTTTCCAGTTGGGTATCCAGTCAGGAGGCAAAGAGGTCTATTGAGAAGTGACCCCAGCGAGATTGGATGTCCCGGAATACTCTGGGCTGTAGCTTCCACAAGCTGGTGCCCTTCAAAAAACAGGAGCACCTGTCCGCCACCTGGTTTGACGATCCCGGAAGATGTTCCGCAGACAGATATCTGATTGGACAGACAATATTCCCAGAGATTGAGCCAGATAAAGATGTGAACTTTGTCCCCACTAGATGGTTGATGTAGCGGATTGCTGTTACATTGTCCATCTGGAGTAAAACGCAACTTGTGACCTTGTTCTTGGTCCAGCATTTCACAGTGAACAAGCCTGCCATTAATTCCAAGCAACTGATGCGAAGACCCTGTTCGGAGGAGGATTATTTTCCGCCGGTAGAGATTTTCTCTGCAGCGGGCATCTTAACCGGTACCACTGGCATCCGATTCTATTACCAGGTCGGCTGGGAGCCGAAGATGGCCTGGCCATGCCAAACTTCCATGTGGGAGATCCACCACCGCAACTTTGTTTTGGCCTCCTCTGAGAGAGGCACAAATTGAGAGTAGGTGAGGCCTTTGCGCAGATGATAACCTGAGGCATTGAAGGGCCCTGTAACGAAGGGGGCCCAGGAATATAGCCTGTACGGACGATAGAAGGCCCACCACTCTGGCTAGGTGGCGCAAGGATATTGTGGGTCTTGCTAGTGTACGTCTCAATTTGTGTCTGATCTTGGATAGTTTGCGAGACAGAAGGTATAAAGTCGCGTCAACAGAATCCATCATGAATCTAAGGAATTACATCCACTGAGAAGGGATTAGGGTTGATTTGGATTCGTTGATCACAAACCCCAAGGACTCTAGAAGTGTTACTGTCTGTTGCAGTTGGACGAGCACGCGTTGGGGACACGGACTTATAATGAGAATATCGTCCAGGTAGATCAGTTTTACCCCATCCGATCTCAGGTGCTCCACCATTGGCTTTATCACCTTGGTAAAGCACCGTGGAGCGGAGGATAGACCAAAAGGAAGGGCGGCGAATTCTTAGATCTGGGAATTCCAATGGAACTGGAGAAAATGTCTGAGGAGGAAAAATTGGAATCGTAAGGTATGAGTCTTAAGCAGACCATCCAGTCCTGTTTTTGCAGAATGTCTCTGAGAAGGTGAATACCCTCCATCTTGAAGTGGCGATAAATTAGCCACTCGAACTCCTTGAGGTTTATTACTGGGCGATAGCCCCTATCCTGTTTCTCCACTAGAAAAAGGTTGCTGAGAAAACCCCAAGGTTGTACGATTGAGTGAAGGATCAGATTTTTATGTATCTGCAGGTTTTAACTTTTATGGTTTTCCTTTGTGAAACCGAATAAAGTTTATTTGATTGATTGAGTGAAGGATCACTCCTTTCTGCAAAAGTCCCAAAACTTTCCTGTAGCTCCATCTGATCCTTTGGGGAAACCAAGGGTTTTAGGCGAATCGGTTGGGTCAGTGACTCAAAAAACTCTATTTGGAACCCTGACAGTCTGTAAAACCCAGGCATCTGAGGTTAGAGAAGACCAGTCAAGTAGAAAAAGCTACAGTCTTCCCCCTCGTTTCACACCCCCCCCCCCAGTTCTGAACTCTTACCTTGCTGATTGTTGTAGGAACAGATTCCTCTTCCTCTGCCACCCCTGTGGTATGGATATAATCTGGTGGGGTAAACGTTTCAGAATTTTTCTGGATCTTGCCACTGTCCTATATGGGGTTCAGCCGACTGTAGAAGAGCTGTTGTAGGGACGGCCGGTCAAGCGCCCCCTGCCACAACCGGCTGTGCTAAAAACACACGGGGTGAAGATGTGCTTTATGGATGTTTGGGCCTTATCCAGCTAATGAAAAGTATTTACAAATTTGCCCAATTCCTTAAAGGAATCTCCAAAGAAATTACCCTCTGCCACTGGACCAGCCTCTGAGGTGGTCAGTTCCTCCAACTTGGGGTCTATTTTTTTCAGCAGAGACGCTCCGTAGAGATTGCTGCATTGGCGTTCCCTAGAAAAATAAATCGCCCTTTGGGCCTAGCTAGAGAGGCTGTCTGGGAAAATAAGGGTGCCCGACGCCTTGGAATCTTTGGCCATGTCTAGGATTTTAGCCAGGGGGCCTGCCGTGTCCAGGAGTTTATCCTGGCATGCTTTCCACGAGAAGTCAATGCCTTTTTTGGGGTCACGGATAAACTTAGCCAAGAAGGCGGCCATTTTAGGGTCCACCTCTGGAGTGACTGCAACTTTCCCATATAAGGCTGGTCATGGGCATTCCGCTCTTAGAAAACTTCTGTCTTCTTATCTAGCGGTTTAAGCAGTCTGGCTGCCATGTAGACTGCTACCTTAGGGGCTGTAACCCACTCCACTGACCTCGGTGTAGGAGATAGTCAGGGTTGAGAATGTCATCGTCTGTTTCAGGGATCATCTGATCCATCTTTGCTGGGCACCATGGCCTTCTTGAATCCCCATCGGAGGTCTGGGGTGACTCATCTGGGTCGCTCGTAGGCAAATCATCTGTGAAACCAGAGGGTCCAGCCAGAGCTTCCAATGGCTTACTGGGCTGGGCTTAGTGGGGCTGGGCATCCATAAATGCCTTTTTTAAACGAGCAAAAGTGTCTGTATCCACTCCAACATCGTCAGAACATTTTTGTTTCGCTTCTATCGCTTTAGTGGATGGCTGACCTGGAGGTTGGGGGTTCTTAGCCCCAATACATTTTCCTTCAGTTCAAGGGGTTGCTGGCATTGTGGCTGAAGTTGGTCTAATTTCCTCTCCAGGGGCACAACCAGTTGAGAAACCGCCTTAAGGATGGAGGAATCTATTACTTGGCAAAAGTGATCATCAATCAGTAAGTAGGTAATTTCCTCCTCCTCCTCTTCATAATAGTCTTCAAAGTCTGCCATAGTCTGTTGCAACTAGAAATTATGAGTAGACAAAGGTATCTGAGTAGGGAAAACCCTAGTGTAGTTCATAAGTATAAAATAGATAGAGGATCCTAATTTAGAGGGCTTAGCCCTGGGACCACTGCTCTCTTCTGGTGTCTAGAGTAATATCCTGCCTGGGATGGTCCCTTCAACAAGCTTATGTCTTACCCAGTGTACGGGTGTCCCGCTCCAGGCAGGGGCTCTCAAGAGAATCAGCCCAAGAGTTAAAATGCTAATTAATTCCTAAAACAACTTTCCCCACGTGTGTGTAATGGCGCGCAGCCAAGCAAGTCTCTAGGCGATAGCCACAGGCGGAAAAGACCCGTCGGCTCCATGGGGGGGTAAAACGCTTTGAATGAGCGAAAACATTGGGCGTGCGGTCCCCTAGCAGCGGGAGGGCTTCACTGCGCAGAGAGAGCCTACAGAGCCAATGCGGCCGTTCTGAAAGGGAAAACGCTTGTTCACGCATTGCAATCAGAGGCAAGTACTCGACACTCACAACAATAAGCATCAAGTCATAAGGGAGACTAAAAACACTTACCTTGATGCTGCTGTAGCAGCCAAAAAAGAGGGTAGAGCGTCCAAGGGAAGTTGTTGGATGTCCTCGCTCTGGATTGGTTACCTCCGTTGGACTCTTTCGTTTTCCATTTTCCCTATGCATCATGGGAAATGTAGTTTTATGGTTAAATGTGGACTTTATAAAAGCTGCTGGAGTAAAATAAATTGAGAAAGTACAGCCTAATCCGAAATCTCCAGTCCTGCCATAGAATCAAAATGTCTAGATAAACAACAAAAAAGCCAAATTCTGGAATAATTTTTTAATTTTTTCAAAAAGCGCTGCTTTGATTAAAGCAAAAACAACCTGTTTGTAATTAACACCATCAAGGTTTATTCATAATTATGACATGATTATTTTTCATATTAGCACACTATTTGTCGTGCTTGGAAAATACAACATACAAAATGCACTACTGTTTTTATATACAATATATACAAGAATATACAATTTCAAACATACTTAGCCATTCATTCATGCACACTCCTTACAAAACAGTAAAGACAATAAAGAATACAAAAAATACAAAAACAATGCGTCCCAACATCGGTTAGTAAATCAGTCCTAAATATTTCTTTTCATATTTTGACAATTTGTTGCAGTTTGTAATAATCACAAGCACTCTCGTGAAGCCAAATATATACAAAACAGGATTAGGGGTAACCAGATGTTGGACTGAAAGGTGGTCGACGCGTTTCAAACCCCTATCATTAGGGTGGGGTTCTCCTCAGGACCGAATGGTTCTGAAACAATAAAGATTGCTGGGTTTAGCGCAAGTGTCTAGAACATAGACAGCTAACTACAAAAAGGGATCAACTCCCTGTGCTCCAATGGGGTCTCCTACCTTAATCCAATAGTCACAGCGTAATAGATAATAGGCAGTGAAGTATCCCAAAGGTATGGTATGGTATTTCCCACAAACGTGATAACAGCAGCTGTGCAGAAAAAACGCGACAACAATTACAGGTGTGTCACATTTTCCCATACTTTCATTCTGTACTTTCATTCTGTACACATGTGGATCGTGCGGGGGGCACTGGTACTTACCGGCTGTGATGCAGCTGGCTGCTCGCACAAGATAATGTAATGCGTCTGCTCCTTTCCTAAAACAATGGAGCGAGAGGCGCGTTAGATGTCTGGCGCCCTGAGCGCCACTGTTGTGATCAAAACGCAATGCGGGGTCACGTACCAATGTAAGCAAGAAGTCTTGACTCCTTCTCCTAGGGCGGCTTGTCAGATTGAAACCGCTGTAGTCCTCGAGTCCTCGAGTGGAAGTGTCTCTACTTCCTGGTTGTTAACAGGTCCCAGGGTTTTCTGGGATATGTAGTTTCAAGGGAAGTATACCAGAACTGTGAAGCAAAACCAGGCCTGGAGTGGATGTTATGATGGTGATTGTCGCCTTAGACTGTGGGCTTATAGATTTCCGAAATTTCGTTTAACCCCCGCGTGGCGGTGTTGAACCTCATTATAAGCATTGCCTCTCGTTGAGACAGTTGGGCATCCAAATCGCCGCCCCTCGGATTTTTCAATTTTGGACAGAACGGTCCAGCGGAGATCAGTATTTACATGATTACACTTAGCCCAATGATTGACCAAAGGGGCATTCTCCACTCCCCTGCGGATACGCGATTTGTGTTGCGCGATCCTACTCCTGATTTCTTGCGTTGTTTTTCCAATATAAACTAGAGGGCATGGGCACACTATGGCGTATACAGCAACCACCCCCGCAGTTTGAAACAGTACTTGTCCTATGGGCCCTATGGGCAATTTCTGAGAATACACAGAAACTGCTCCACGAAGGAAGAATATTTCAAACACGCAGAACTTCTAAAAGATCGCCTTATACAGAGAGGGTACCCCAAAAAACTTTTAAAAAATTCCCTCAAACGGGCATGGTGGACTCCCCGAGAGACATTGTTGGTCAAAAGGACCAAACCAGACGTCAAAAGGATGGTATGTGTTACCACCTTCTGTCCAGCGTCAAATTTACACAGAAAGCTCATCACGTCCAACTGGCATCTGCTTAAGAACTTGCACGAAGATTTCTCAGTGCCACCACTTTTCGCGTATAAAAAGGACAAAAGTGTGGCCAATTACGTTGTCAGGGCGGCACTACCAACTATTAAGGCACCGACAATACAAAGTCTGTTCGGATTACCTCCAGCCAAAGGACACCATAAGTGCGGTACATGCACCTGCTGTGCAGAGACTATTGAGGACTCAGTTTTTACGTTCGATGATGTTCATTGGAAACATGACATCTTTACTAATTGCAAGTCCAAGAACGTTGTATACGCCATAGTGTGCCCATGCCCTCTAGTTTATATTGGAAAAACAACGCAAGAAATCAGGAGTAGGATCACGCAACACAAATCGCGTATCCGCAGGGGAGTGGAGAATGCCCCTTTGGTCAATCATTGGGCTAAGTGTAATCATGTAAATACTGATCTCCGCTGGACCGTTCTGTCCAAAATTGAAAAAAATCCGAGGGGCGGCGATTTGGATGCCCAACTGTCTCAACGAGAGGCAATGCTTATAATGAGGTTCAACACCGCCACGCGGGGGTTAAACGAAATTTCGGAAATCTATAAGCCCACAGTCTAAGGCGACAATCACCATCATAACATCCACTCCAGGCCTGGTTTTGCTTCACAGTTCTGGTATACTTCCCTTGAAACTACATATCCCAGAAAACCCTGGGACCTGTTAACAACCAGGAAGTAGAGACACTTCCACTCGAGGACTCGAGGACTACAGCGGTTTCAATCTGACAAGCCGCCCTAGGAGAAGGAGTCAAGACTTCTTGCTTACATTGGTACGTGACCCCGCATTGCGTTTTGATCACAACAGTGGCGCTCAGGGCGCCAGACATCTAACGCGCCTCTCGCTCCATTGTTTTAGGAAAGGAGCAGACGCATTACATTATCTTGTGCGAGCAGCCAGCTGCATCACAGCCGGTAAGTACCAGTGCCCCCCGCACGATCCGCATGTGTACAGAATGAAAGTACAGAATGAAAGTATGGGAAAATGTGACACACCTGTAATTGTTGTCGCGTTTTTTCTGCACAGCTGCTGTTATCACGTTTGTGGGAAATACCATACCATACCTTTGGGATACTTCACTGCCTATTATCTATTACGCTGTGACTATTGGATTAAGGTAGGAGACCCCATTGGAGCACAGGGAGTTGATCCCTTTTTGTAGTTAGCTGTCTATGTTCTAGACACTTGCGCTAAACCCAGCAATCTTTATTGTTTCAGAACCATTCGGTCCTGAGGAGAACCCCACCCTAATGATAGGGGTTTGAAACGCGTCGACCACCTTTCAGTCCAACATCTGGTTACCCCTAATCCTGTTTTGTATATATTTGGCTTCACGAGAGTGCTTGTGATTATTACAAACTGCAACAAATTGTCAAAATATGAAAAGAAATATTTAGGACTGATTTACTAACCGATGTTGGGACGCATTGTTTTTGTATTTTTTGTATTCTTTATTGTCTTTACTGTTTTGTAAGGAGTGTGCATGAATGAATGGCTAAGTATGTTTGAAATTGTATATTCTTGTATATATTGTATATAAAAACAGTAGTGCATTTTGTATGTTGTATTTTCCAAGCACGACAAATAGTGTGCTAATATGAAAAATAATCATGTCATAATTATGAATAAACCTTGATGGTGTTAATTACAAACAGGTTGTTTTTGCTTTAATCAAAGCAGCGCTTTTTGAAAAAATTGAAAAATTATTCCAGAATTTGGCTTTTTTGTTGTTTATCTAGTCTGGTTGGACTCAGCCTTTCTGAGTAAGGAGTCAAGGCCCTTTTTGATTCTCATAGAATCAAAATGTAGCCTGTATACGTGATGCCAGGCCTACCATGTTGAAGGAAATGTGACCTGGAGCTATATGGACTAGAGCATTGGTGCTTGAAATCGGGGCATGGCAGAGGAACCAAATTGGAGCCAGTGCAGGAGACCACCAGCCTCGTGTAAAACTTTGAGACCATTAGTCTCATCCCACTGCAGACAAACAAAAGGCAATCCACTATGGATGTTAGATGCCGACAAAGGTAGGTTTCAGCGACTGACTAGAGGTCACATCTTGTATCCGACCCTCTGCTGGGCACATCAAAAGTCTGGCTGATGACATTTGTGCCAGGGGTCTGTCCAGTGAGGCTTGTAGTATATCCCTTACTACTGGGTGCAGTTGACAGAAGTACACAGTGCAGGTTAGCAGTGCAACAGGTTTGAGAATAGCTTCATGCATATAGTAGTTCTGACATAGGGCCACAGCCGTGGAGTAAATAGGTTTTAGTTAAAGACAAAACCATTGAGGGATCTAATCAGTCCCAGAATTAATAGCATACAACTGTATCCGATGTGAAATGAAATCGACCATGGATCTGTAAGGCTAGCACCTATGTTGGACCCTCACTGAAAACAAATATTTGAACATTTACCATACTGAAAGCTGCAGTGTACTGCAACCACACAGAGGCAAGACAAAAAAGGTTCAGTTCAAAAAGAAAGCGATACACCTCCAAAATCTAATGCATGCCCAGCACACAAGTCTTTGATCCTAGCGAAGAGACTAGGAACGTGCTATACTACCAACATGTGCAAAGTGAATGTAAAGTGACTGTGTTGCTTAGTCTCTGAGAATCAGAAACGTTCAATAGTACCAGACAGTATGAACCCAGTGAACACTAATCAAATGTACAATGCGCCACTAAACTGCAGAGAACTGTGGGGACAACAAACAACTATAGTTTGGAAAAAGAAAATGGAGGCCCTGTTTTCTAGTGCGTTTCAAAACCAGGTATTCCCAATTGACCAGATGAACGTCAAACCTATTCCCCAGAAACATGCCTTGTAATCTTCTGCAGTGTCTTGTGT
Source organism: Lissotriton helveticus (assembly GCF_964261635.1). Taxonomy (NCBI): domain Eukaryota; kingdom Metazoa; phylum Chordata; class Amphibia; order Caudata; family Salamandridae; genus Lissotriton; species Lissotriton helveticus. The sequence continues at coordinate 1,393,346,445 of NC_136057.1, forward strand.
TGGACACAAGAGCCCAAGAGCATACCTTGTAGTTTTGAGCAGCCTCCTCTATTGGACTCACACAGTGGGTCTTATGATCCCTGGACTCCCGGCATACCAAACAAATCAATTCCTGTTCCTTCTCACAGAACAACTGCAGTGGCAGCTTATGTTTATCACACATATTCTCCTCCTGTTGTTGTAGCAATTCAACAATGCTTCGGAGTTGCCAGTTGGGCCGAAGCTCTTTGCCTCGAGATACTCGTCTGCACTCGGGGCAGAATAAATGTACAGTTTTTCCTGCCCAGCACTGAGTGATGCACGAACGGCAGAAGTTGTGTCCACAATCTATGGTCACCGGATCCCTGATATATTCCAAACAAATTGAACAAGTGACGGCTTCCTTGAGATCCTCAAACCCATTTGCTGCTGCCATGGTCCTAGAGATGGATGAAGGTGAAAGTTGGGCCCTCTGATGTGGTTTCTGTGGGTCTCCAGACTCGAGGCTCTGTTGGTAAAGGGAAAAAAGGCTAGTGGTAAGTTTATGTATGCAATGCTTTAAACTTAGAATACAACCAAGACATTTATTGCCAATGTAACTTTTGGTGGCCCATATATGAAGTTGTCTGGAAGGAAATGTATACACGATAGGTTACATGAAACATTTTGGGGCACTCCGCTATCTATCAACTTTAGGGCACACTGGTCAGGGGAATGCAATAGGCAATATCATGGGGGGGAAGGGGGAAATGTTGAGGTCCTAAAAGACTTGTTTTGATAGTTTATAAAATACATTTCCAGCCCATTTGGTAGTACCTTACAGCTTGCATAGACCTTTCTCCTCTACCGCAATGGGGATATTTCTTACCTACAAGGGAGATTTATCCCTCTCCCTCCCAGCAGATTTCTCTACTGAGCATATGCAAGTTCACATAACTGATCTGTTTGATTTTAAACCCAAATGAGCATCTGAGTGGTTAAAAACGGCAGAACATTTTGCTGAAAGCGTCTAACTTGAATTTAATAACTTCACCAGAAAACATCGCTCCAACTAGGTCAGACTCAAACTTTAGGTGTTAGGGCATAAGTCATAAAAGTGAATTTTCAAGTACGCAATTGGACTAAAGGCTTGAAATGTTAACTAATTGTGAAAATTAAGCTCCTTTAATGTGAAAAAGGAAAACTTCGGTATAGACTTACAAATGCAGTTGGTAAGGCATAACAAAATCATTGCAAATACTTCTACAGAAAAGTGTAGTATTTCATTTATTTAAAATGTATTAGTAGTGTTTATGTAGCATGGACCTAGCCACTTGAGGGGGTGGGGGAATGCTTGACTTAGAAGCATTGAATGATACATAGAACTTAGATTGCGGATAGAAAAGAGGCAATGGCAATGATTATAGACAGATACATTTTGCAGCGGTGGATTTTAGGACCCATGCATAAGAACAGAACATTTCGATTCAGTCTCATGATCAGGGCTAGATTTGCAAAGCCTTGGGGCTGTGCAGGAAAGTCAGTTTGGATGTTTCTCGTTTTTCTAAAACATGGATTTAGAGGATTAGTCAGCTACTTGTCCTAGTATTTGAGGTTTCAGGCGAGTTGTAGTTTCACATTTGGGTAGGGCAGTTATGTTATGTTAATAACTAATTATAGAGAGCTCGTACACCTGTGGGTTTCATGGCGCTATTTGTGAGGGGAACGAAGTACAAACCCTAAGCGTAGGACTGCTTGAATAACCACGTTTTCAGGGATTTCCTAAATGCCAGGAGGTTATCGTAGTGCCTGAGTGGTGGAGGAAGGGAGTTCTAATAGGTGGCCGCCAGATAATTGAAACAGCTTCCTCCTTGTCTTTTTTTTTTTTAATGAGGGAATGGTTACAAGGCCAAGATGAGCAGAGCGTAGATTGCGCGGTGGTTTGTAGTTGGTGATCAGATTTCTGATAAATTTGGGGCCATTTCCGTGCAATGCTTTAAAAGTAGTGCATCCCGTTTTAAAGGCGATCCTTTGGGCCACTGGGAGCCAGTGAAGTTTTTCCAGACCAGTTCTAATTGATTGCCATTTAGGTTGTTTCCAGATAAGTCTGGCCGCTTGGTTCTGGACCATCTGGAGACGTTTTAGGAGGCCTACTGGAAGGCCCAGATGAAGGCTATTTGAGAAGTCCAAACGGGAGAGTACAAGGGCTATAACTACTTGTACGAGTGCTGAGTGGGTCAGTAGGTGTGCTATTTTCTTAATTTTTCTGAGTTGGAAAAAGCTAGAGGACACGAAAGCACCCACCTGTCCTTTAAGTGATAAATCCGCGCTGAGGGTGACCCCTAGACTTTTAACCGAGTGGGACGCAGTGTGAGGAGGTCCCATGTCGAGTGGCCAGAAAAGTCGACCCCAGCTCAACTCGCTCTTCCCAGGCAGGACGAGTTCTGTCTTGCCCGGGTTGAGTTTGAGGTGGTTAAGGTTCATCCATCTCTGTATGTGTGACATGGTTGCCTGAAATTCGGCAACAGAGTCCAGGGAGTTTAGGGGGATGATTAGCTGGAGGTAGTCCGCATAGTTAAAAATAGTGATTTCGCGTTTTTTTAAGGAATGTAACAACTGGCGGAGGTACAAGTTGAATAATAGAGGTGAAAGTGACGAACCTTGGGGTACCCCACAAGAAGAGGGTGTCCTAGGGGCTGTGAATGTCCCTAATCTCACTGACTGTGTACGGTTCGTGATAAAGGAAGCTATCCAGCTTAGGACGGGGCATCTGAGGCCGGCCTGCTCGACACAAGTTATAAGTTATAGTCAACCGTGTCGAACGCGGCAGACAGATCAAGAAGCACCAGGGCCTGATGGATGCCCTTGTCCGCGTTCGATCTTAGAGTATCCTGAACTGCCAGAATCACAGTTTCTGTTGAGTGGGATGGGCGAAAACCTGCTTGGTTCGACTCAAGATAGTCAGAGTTTTCGATAAAGTTAGACAGGCATATAGACACGTGGGCCTCGAGTAGTTTAGACAAGAAAGGGAGAAGAGAGATGGGCCTATAGTTGGCCGGGTCCAAGGGGTCTGCTCTGGGTTTCTTCACGAGTGGGACCAACGTGGCATTTTTAAAGTTACAGGGGACCTTGCCTTGTGAGAGCGATTCATTTAGGAATGGGATCATGCTCAGTGGGAGGGCTGAGTAGACCTCCTTCAAAATGTGTGGTGGGCATCTATCATTGGGTGACCCGGATTTGACACAGGAGAGAAGTTCTGAAAGTATTTTAGAATCGATGAGGGGGAAGGCATCGAGTGTGTGTGGATTATAATAGATGTCATCTATGGAGTCCAGATTGAGCGGGTTTTGGATACTCCGCTTTATTACAGCTATTTTGTCTATGAAGAAATCATTTAGTGAGTTGCACAGCTCCTGGGTAGGAGTCAGAGAAGGGGTTGTTCTCTCGCTATTACATAAGTCATTTACTATTTAAAAAATATCCTTTGATTTATTCTGGGAATTTAGAATGTTTGCTGAAAAGTAGTCTGCTTTACTTTTCAAAATAGTCTTTTGGTAATTTCTACGAGCGGAGATAAACTCCTCGTCTTGCAGGCAGTATTTTGCTCTCCACTTTCTTTCTGGCGTACCTCGAGTTTTAGATTCTTTAAATCAGAGGTGAACCATTAATGGGCGTCCATGCTACGTGTACGGGAGAATTTCACTGGGGGCACGTGGATATCAGTGGCCATTAAGAGCCAATCTAAAATCTTCTCCATGAGATCTACATCCTTGCAAATTGTAGGTAGCGTAGATGTCAACGTGTCTAAGAAGGCCGGTGTGTTTATATCTTTCCATTTCCTTGTTACACCACCCGCCAGGGGTGGTGGTTTGATGTGACCATTGATGGTGATTGTAAACTGGATTAGATAATGGTCAGACCAAATGCAGGGCGTAATGGAGAGAAGTGAAAGTGCGAGGTTGTGGGACCATATTTGGTCCAGGCTGTGACCTTTTTCGTGGGTAGGGGAGTGTATGTGCTGAGGCAGGTTAATGTAGTAATGTAGTGTATTTTATAAAGCGCACAGCTGCCCCAACGGGGCGTCCCGGCGCTGTATAACGCTGTGGAACCCTTCCTGGCTCTCCCTGTGAGATGCCTCTCCTGGGCACCCCCAAGGTGAAGCCAGGCATCCCAGTGTTGTAGGGGCCGTTGTGGAGATTAAGCAAGCTATTGCCCAGAGTTGCAGCGTGGGACCCATGATTAGAGTAGGCGCTGATGCGAGAATTATCGAGTCCGCGGACATTGAGCCCAAGACCCTGCCACGTCAGGACTTGAACCCTGGTCCCGGGCCTGATCTCTGCTTCAGAGTCTGCCGCTCTAATCAGTGAGCCACACTTTGTTTAGGAGCAATTCTTGGAGTTCCGTTGCCTGTTCCGTTCTGTTGGCTTTGTTATCGAACCAATAGTTCGAATCATCGACCAGGAGTGTTTTCGGGAAGTTCGTCACGAGGGAGGCTATCTGTTCTCCCAAGGATAACGGGACTGTGGTCATGGTTTGAGGGGGGCGGTAGAGCAGTACAAGTACTAGAGCACCGCTGTCCGTGTCTGTTTTAATGACTAGGTTCTCAGCCTCAGATAAGACCAAGGGGGGGGGACGGGGGGGAAGAGTCATAAACTTATGATCTTTGTGAATAATGGCTGCTACCCCCCCACCCAGTTGGCCAGTAAAGATTACTTTATTAGTTAAGCAATACATCTAGAAGTCAACTGATGCTTTCAGTGGAGCCAGTAGAGGTGACTTAGAATATGTGTGATGTGGGTTTATTTTCTGGCTCCCATGACTAGGGGTGCAGTTGCATGGAATACTATTTTAGATGTGCCAGAGTGGATTTAGGATTGCCTTTTAACCTTCCATTTCCTCCATCCAAATGGCTCAGGGCAGGGCTGAATTGTGGCCATGAGGTTTAAGTGAGACATGTACAGTTTTAGCTTTCAAAGAAGGTGGAGCTAAAAATGGAAGGATCATGCCAAGGTGGCATGTTAGGTTGAGATGTTGATTCATGAGAAAGCCCAGTGAACTGGTACAAAGAACTAGTGTGATGGAAACCCAAGAGGGTGTAGAAAGTCTAACCACCTAAGTAAAGAGACAGTTGTTGCAGCAAAGGAGCACAAATTTAGTTTTAGGTTGCGAATGGGGAGGGAAGAGGTTAGCAATGGGATCAGGGTATTTTGGCATTTTGTTGGAGTAGGCCATGTTCCAGAGTTCTTCTGTTAGTTTCTGAATTGGAATGTTCTTTAGTGCTCTTATCTAGTTTCTGTGGCTTCCTTTGTATCTTTCTTTGGGTTTCTACTTGTAGAATGATGGAGGGAATGGCTAGACAAGCTCACCAAACTAGCTCTAGTGCGTCATTCAGTAAGATGAGTACGGTAGCAAAATTATTTTACTGAGGAAGTTTCCTTGATTTGGTAGAGGAGTTGAGCCGTAACAAGTGCATATTTCCCCTAACTTAGGAGTAGTTTTTTTATGTTTTATGGGCTATTAAAGGGCCCTAAGTAGTCATTGTTCGAGTACTATGAATCCATTTGGGTGTTGAGCTTTTCAATGGGTCCAGGGAATTGGTTGTTGGGGCTGTGAGGGTATGATATGTATTAGGCTTGAAAAGTTCTTTGCATGGTGGCAAAAGTACACCTCTACCCCAAGTGCATGACCTGCAAAGATATCTGGAATCCTGGTGCCGATTTATAGTCATGGGTGAACATGGATGATGCCTGTCCACCATGACCTACATGTCGCTCATGAATTGCGGTCTCTTTGAACTGGAAGGGGTGCCCCACGTGCTACCTTCATAAGTGGTAAAGGGCTACTGCCTTTACCACAGAGTTAAGTAGTATGAGAGCGATGGGGACAGCATCTTTCAGCAACGATCAGTAGTGTGAACCATATTGGAAGCCAAGGGTCTTGAGGTAGGCAAGAGGAGCCCCTTCCCTGAGACAGATTTGTGAATTGCTACATTCCTAAGAGCTGGGTTTTACTCACGCTGGAGGCAGGCAGACCGAGGCATTCATGGGCTCTTCAAAAAGGGCTCTTTAATTCTGGAAAGATCAACGATCAGTGAGACATTGAAACATCCAAGGAAGGAGAGAAGGCTGATATGGGAAGAGAGCAGAGTAGGACTGGGGGCCTTTGTAATCTTTTGATGGACATATATCAGTGAGGACAGACCGATAATATACACACACACACAATCACACACGCGCACACACACAGGTATTTGTATTTATCTTATGCATGTATATTTACATCTTTACACGCATAGTTAGGTCTATGTATAAACACATCATTATAAGGTATGTACATATGTGTAAATATTTAGGTCTATACCTTGCATCAGAAGGGCACTGTTCTCGGTGTGTGTATGTAAGCACATATGCATGTTTGTGTATTACGGAGTGAAGGTAGCCACTAGGTAGTTTTAGTTGGAACCATGTTTCCGTAGGAAATTGAGGTTTGCCAAGAACTTTGGCGCAAGCATGACAAATCTTCACAAGAGTTCCCGCATGCAATTTTCCTTAGGAAAATAGAGCAGTTCCATCACAAAACAAAAACGGCTGAGCAGAATTACACTAAATGTAGCACAAAGCAAGATGTTAGTACATCAAGTGGGCTTTTTGCGATTTGGTTTAAATTTGATCAGTAGTTTGAGAAATTAAGTTAAAATATTTAGGTATGTATGATACCACAGTGCTGAGAGATCTAAAGGCAAGATCTGATTGACTACCACCACATCAACAAAGATGTGCCCGCGCCACTTTAGAGCTTGGTCATTCAGTGCTGAAAATAAATAAAGTATGGGGGGGATACCCTGCCCTTTCTAGGCCGGGGGCCGGGCTGGTGAGCTGGATGGAGCAGCAGGAGACATGGGTTTACCCCAGCTGCCCTTAATTTTTGGCAATGTGGCGGTGCCCCAGGGGGAGATTCTTACAGTCAAAGAATTTCTACAAACCCACTCCATAGCTAGCCACAGTGACATTTCGATCAATAACCCAGAGACATCTCTGCCAAGTGTTCGTCCTCTTAACTTGCTCATAAATCAAAATAGATATTAAACTAATGTATTGTATTGCCGTTTCATAATCTCTGGATGACCCAGCTCCCATCAGGGCCGGACTGCGAACCACAACCGGCCCTGGCAAAGTGCGCGCTCGCTTCCCCCACCCCCCCCCCCCCCCACACACACACACACACACACACACACACACACACACACACACACACTCAGGTAGGGGGTTGGAGGTGCCACGGAGCTCTTTGCCGGGCCGGTTTTTGGCCGAATTTTGCTACAGGGCCGATTTTGAAGCCACGCTGCAAAAACGGCCCTGTAACAAAAACAGCACCCAGGGGTCCAAAAACCGGCCCCCACCTGTGCGGCGCACTGGGGATTGCCCGGTGCCCGCTATGGCCAGTCCGGTCCTGGCTCCCATCCACAAATACAATTCCCAAATAAGCAAAAAGAGCATATTTTGTCAATTTGGTTGCCTAATCTGGTGTGCAGACGTTTCCTGGCTGATTGAGCGTCAAAGAGCTACAGAGTGTTGGATTTTAGCCAGTAACATCGAGAAGCAGGGTATAGCAGTTGTAGAATATTTCATGGAGGATGAGAAATCTATTGTCTTTTAGTTAGCGGTTACAAGCTGCCAAGTAAAGAGTAGCACTAGTCGATTTGCTGCAAGGAGAGTTATTTAATGAGTTGGAGGAGGTTGTCCATTATGTCACGGCAGACTTTTGCAAATTTCTGAAGATGTTTTCAATCATATAGCGAAATCCTTCTTGATCTCACGAGAAGCACCACAGATCTTGAAATAGGAGGCATCTTTTAATTGTGTCAGATGTACCGCTGTGCAAGTCCTAATCCATCCCAATGCAGAAGCAATTGTAGCAATGAGAAGATAGTGTGTTTCGAATGGATTGTGTAGGAAAGAAGTATCTGCTCCTTATGGTTTCCCCCACTTTTTGCAGACGTTGCACTTTTGTTTGGCTTAGTCTGACTGGGATCCTGCTATCCAGGACCCCAGTCTATCTGCTTTCTCCCTTAAATTGCAATGCATGTACTTTAGGTACACTCCTAATTGCAATGTACCTAAATCAGTGGAGTACCCTGATCAGTCCCTAGTTTATGGTACTCCATGTACCAAGGGCATAGGTACCCCAGAGGCCTCCCATGGGCTGCAGCATGCATTATGCCACCCTTGAGAGGCCATCCAAATTGACACAACAGGCCTGCTACTGCAGACTGTGTAAGGTAGTGCTTGCACCACTTACTGAGATATAGGTTCACTATATCTCTCTAAATCACTACACTTAAATACCTATCAGTCACCCCTCTGGCAGGCCTTAACAATCCTGAAGGCAGGGTGCTGGGTTTTACATGAGGGCGTGCCCCTGCATGAGCAGGGCCCCTCTGCAGCCTTCAGAGACCATTCTCCAGGGTGGGCTGTGATGCAGCCAGACATATATGTTTTAGTCCACTATAACCTTGCGGTAAATGCTAACTTTAAAACGGCTGCTTAGAAACATGTCGTGTTTGGTGTCAAACACTTTGGATCATACCTCCACACCAGTTACTGGTGTGGGAGGTATGATTCCATCCTTCTAGAGGGACATATGTGGGTCACCGGTATACCCAGTACCAGCTTTCTCGACCTGGGCAGCACAAAAATGGAGGCTGCCAGCCACAAACCCGGGTCAGCCCTCCTGCTGCTGAGCCAAGCTCATGCAGAGGATGGCATGACAATAGGCAAACTGTCACAGGGAGGTGTAACCACCTCCCAGACAGGATTTAGTGTATTGGAGCTGGTTGGGTGCACTCCGAGTGCCAGAAAGTCTGCACAGGGGGGCACATTTGGTGTCCCTGTGCATAGTCGAGCTCAAACCAGTTCTGGGAGCCAATTGGCTCCTATTCTGGTGCAAAACTGGACAGAGGACATGGGAGTAGCCACCCCTCTGCCCTGCCCCAACCATAGGAGGGTCTACAGAATCTATCCAACCCCTTCCCATGGGTATAAAGTGGGTAACCGGATCACAAGACTTTAGATTTTACCTAGACAAGATTCTGCTAACAAGAAACCAAGTACTTAGACTGCCTGCACAACGCTGGACGACTGAAGAATCTCCCTTGGAGTAAGGAAGTTACTCCACTGCAAAAGCAGGCACCTAAACACATCTACCTGGTTTGCTTCTCCAGAGCTCCTGAGGACTCCGAAGGTTTCAGCAACACAGGAGGTGGGTCCCTGAAGTCCTGGAGGTTGATCTGCCCTCTCAGCGAATCGGAGACCAGTATCCCTTGTGGGGACCGTGCAATCTGAACCCCAGTGCACCTCGTACTTTTGCAGTTGCATATGCTTCGTGAGGATTCCTGAGCCTGTGCTTTGGACTCAGTGTAGTCCTGACCCCGAGCAGTATTTGCACTGAAGATTTATGGCCTCCACTCCAACGAGTGTCCTGTGGGCTGGTCCTTTCCATACTTGCTTGAGGTCTCCTTGTGATCCCGGGTCTGTTGGCCTGTTGGCCTGTGGGTCCTATCGAGGGTCACCTTGTGAATTCTTGGGCTTACCTGCTTTCTCCAGATGTGCCACGACTCTCCATTGCTTGGAAAGTCCCCTGGACCTTGCTGGTCCACACCATAAACGTTTTCCTCTGACCGTGTGGGTTGCAGTTGCCAAGGCTGGTTGGTGCTCCAGCCGGACATCGACCCCTCAGCTCTCGACATCCTTTGTGGGACAGCTCACTTCCGGATTCTGTTTTCCTAGACGTCTCCTGCTCCCTGTGGCAGCAAAGTCAAGCAACCCTTCTTTGTACCTAAAGCACCAGACATCGGTGGGCATTAGACTACCGAGCCTCTGGTCACCAGAAGTGCCCCAGACTGTCCCTTCCGCTTCTTCTCACCTTGAATCCAGGCATGGACGGACACTCTTCACCTTCTTGACAGCAGTACTTCTTTGCAGCTCTCCATTGAAAACGACAAAGGTTTCCGACACCACTTGACACATATGCACCCAGCTCCTCTGGGATAGGTAACCGGTATCTCGGTACTCGCTGGTGGGTTGGCTTTAGAATCTCCTATGTTCCAAATGGTTTGCTCGAAGTGCTCTTAGAAGTGTCCTTAATTAGTAAGTTTCCAACCGCGACTTTCCCATAGTGTTGTACAGAGCACTCGTCTGTTTCCTCACTGCATCCGTCCCCAAAGGGCTCCCTGTGTCACTCCTCTTGGTGGTTCCTTGGGGTCCCAGAGATTCTACGTGCCTTAGGCCCTGTGTCTAGTTAAGTCATTGTTATACCATTTCTTTTAGTATATGGTTCGGTCTTCCCCTGGAGCCCGCTGTGTATTGTGCTATCTACAAATGTTCTATTGATTCAGTATTGTGTGCTTTAAGCCCTAGTCTCACCTTGAGACTAGTAGAGAGTGTTCCGTTAATAAATACATATTTTTATATAAACACTGCGAGGTTCTCCTTCCATTTAGTCATTTAGGATGGGATATTCTGGTAGAACAAGCTGCTTTACATTCCTTCAAGATTAAGCATGAAGGCTGCTCTCCATAGCTACCACTAGGATAACTTTCAATAAAGGTGATAGTTGACCTCGTACTGTGGAAATCGCAGAAATTACTGTTAGCATGAGCTGAAGTCATTTTGTTTGTGGCAGCCATTTTAGTTAGCCATGTGCTTCTCCCTCTTCACTGTTGCCTGCCCTTTTATTTTGCTATAATTAACTCCTTCAGCACTGAGCAAGAGCATTGTATGATCAGAAACCTGTAGGTGTCAGAATGCATCTGTTTTGAGTATAACTGTCAGACTATACCAACTGATGTAAGGGTTTTTGTTACTCCTCCCACTCTGTTGACCAAGTAGTTTCCAATTGTCCATATATGTGAAATAGCTATTCTTATGTATACTTGTACTTTGAGTCTTCATGCTAACTCCGCTATAAACTGGCCATAAAAGGCCCATGCTTTCTGTACTCCTTGGACTACCTCATACAGTGGCCTGAGGGTTCCGTATTGACGTATTCTCCTTCAGAGGTTAATAAATCCATTTCCTTGATAATACAGCTTTCGTGCCAATTTCTATTTTGTTAGTCTAAGGACTTAAGGGTGAACCCCTGCACCAGTGGGCCCCTGAAAAAGCTTACTCCCACACTACATCATAAGGGTCGTTTGGACTGGTAGAAGGTGCCCACTTTTAGTGGACAGCATATACCAACCGACCTTCTCACAGATTGGATGGCAATTATATGACTCTTTTAGTCTTTAATTTGAGTTTTCTTACTTTTTTTCTGACGTGTTACAACATGCCCCTAGAAGTTAAATGGACTCTAATCTTCTACCCTGAGATTGAAAGGAGAATGGAGAGGCTTGTTAGAGGCGCATGGTGGCTGCTGAAAATTTAGACCAAACTATAGTTCAATTCATGTTGTATTGTCATTGTGCATGTAGTCATGAAACGGGGGCTTGGTTGACACAGAGGATGGATGCTGCTTTCACTTTGTTTTAATAGAATAGGGGGCAACATGTCCTGGCTAATGTACGCAAACAGGGAATTCCAGGGATCCCGAAGTTATTGCAAGTATTAAAAGGTTACCCGCTGGATGTTGTGGCATTATAGAAGGGAGGAGGTGAACCATTTTAGCAGCATATCAGAGATGCCTATGTGCATTTTCAGAGTTTGGAAAAGGCCTTGGTGTTACAGTGTCCAGTGTCCAGAGTACAGTGTCCAGAGTAATTCAGTAAGATCCAGGAAGGAGGGATCATTCTGGTTAGTGATCATGGTTGTGTAAATATGTTATGTTATATCCATTTATAATGCGCTCAGATACTCATGTCCTGAATGGACCGCAGGGCAAGGGGGAGGGCATTCCAGGCCCACTAGCCTTCACCGCAAGAGAGCGGCCCCCTAGCCTCTGGAACTTGAAGCGCGGGACCCAGGCAAAACGAAGGGACATGGATCGAAGGGCTCACGAAGGAACATAAAAAGAAAAGCGCCTCTGAATGTAAAGGGGGCCATAACCCTGGAGAGCACGATGGGCCAGAACCAGATATTTAAACTTGACCCTGTCTGCCACAGGCAACCAATGAAGAGAGCGCAATTGGAGAGCCATACTATTTCTCGCCGAAATCCCAGTAGAAATCTGGCCGCCATATTCTGGACCACCTGAAGCTTTTTAAGCAGGTAGCCAGGGGCACCAGCGTAGAGGGCATTGGCATAGTCTAATCGTGACCAAATCAAAGCACACGTGACAGTTTCTCTTGCGGCCTGCGGGAGGAGTAGAAAAAAGTTTAAGAAGGCCAAAACAGCAGCTGGCCAGTTTCTTGATGTGTGTTGTAAAGGAAAGACTCTTACAACCACACTCCCAGATTTTTAGCGGGCTGTCCCGAGTAAAGGGGCAGTAGAGAGTCAGGCGGCCACAGCTGCTCTGGAAAATCAGCAGGAAACTTACCAAAGAGCAGAAGAACAATTGTTACTTACCTGTAAACAGGTGGCTCTCCAGTATTGGTGTCTTTCATAGATTTACATGCTTGAATATTCCCCATTGTCGAAGTGAGAGTCCCATGGTAAATAAAATAGCAATAAAATCCTAATAACATATGTATGTAAAAACATAACATAAAATTATACACTAGAAATAGTTGCAAATACCAGGTCATCATTTCCACATAGGAATACATGGCAAGAGAGAAAAACATTTGCAACATATCCTTGTCATTATGTTAGTCCAAACTACAGCCAATCTGGCACAAGCACCCCTCCAGAACCTTCTCCTCAGAGCTCAGTCCCTCAGATTTTCGTAGCACAGGAGTGACAAAAGAGTCTTGGAGAAGCGAACCTCTGGGGGGAGATGGGTGGGTCGCATGTGAATCTATGAGAGACACCAATACTGGAGAACCACCTGTTTACAGGTAAGTAACAATTGTTCTTCTCCAGTATTAGAGTGTCTTTCATAGATTCACATGCTTGAATAGAATAGTGAGCAGTAGTAGCCGGCCTTAGGCTCGAACCCATCATGCACTGAGACAGGAACAGACTAATTTGCATAAAGCCAGGTTCTGAGCTGGGATGGTGCATTGAGCTAAAAAACGGTGATGGATTAAAACCATGATCTCTTGACTTGGTAAGAGTATTCTGCATCATTCAGAAACTCTGTCCATCACCACCCCCCTTTTCCAAAATCGGTTTTATCCACACTATGTGTGGGAGGGTATGCTCAGACGTGAGTCCCTTGCTCATTTTACCATCAGGATTCAAGCAAGCCGGGCCGAAGAAGGCTGTGATGCCAGAAACCGGTCCCCGGAAGCTGGTTTCCTTCCCAGTATAAGAATTGGCTTGGTAGTTTGGTTTGCCCTGTTCCCATCATGCACTGGGACAGGAACAGACTAATTTGCATATAGCCAGGTTCTGAGCTGGGATGGTGCATGGAGCTAAAAAACGGTGATGGATTAAAACCATGATCTCTTGACTTGGTAAGAGTATTCTGCATCATTCAGAAACTCTGTCCATCACCTCCCCCCTTTTTCAAAATCAACTTAGGCTCGAACCAGCCATGCATTAGCATGGAAAGAACTCAGGAGACATAACGTAGTCATGCAAGTAATAACAATAGCCATATCAAATCATGGAGGCAGAGGGAAGACAGAGGCTCACCTTAGTTAAAAAGATTGCGAAGCACCGCCTGTCCCACTGACGTATCAGCTTCGTTGATCGCCTCCAGGCAGTAGTGTTTCGTGAAAGTGTGCCTGCTGGACCAAGTGGCTGCTCAGCAAATTTGATGGAGCGGTACACCGGCAAACAGGGCAGTAGAGGATGACATCGCCCTGGTAGAATGAGCCCTCACTGAAGATTGAAGAGGCTTGCCAGTTTTCTGATGGCAGAAGGAAATTACTGAAGAAATCCAACGTGCAATAGTTGGCTTGGTAACAGGACGTCATTTGCACATGCGTCTGTAGGCAATGAACAGTTGATCGGACCTGCGAAAGGGTGCCGTCATGTTGATGTAAAATGTAAGGCATGTTTTAATGTTCAGGGAATGCAAGCGTTGCTCTGCCAGAGATTGTGGATTGGCAAAGAAAGTTTGTAAGAAAACAGGTTCATTAATGTGAAAATCAGTGGGTACCTTAGGCATAAATGCTGGGTTGGTGCGACGCACAACACAGTCCGATTTGAATTGTAGGAAAGGAGGCTTGATGGTGAAAGCGTGAATATCACTCACGCGTCGTGAGGAGGTCAAAGCAAGGAGAAGGGCCACCTTCCAGGTCAGAAATTTTAAATCTGCTTAATTGTGCCAACACAATATTGAGATGCCAGGTAGGAGGACGACACCGAATGGGCGGGAACTTCCTGAACAGTCCTTTGAAAAATTGGCAAATGACTCTGCCATCCTGACGGAAACGACAAATTGCTGCCAAGAAAACTCTCAAAGTGGAATGGGAAAGTACTGATTGAGCCAGTTGTTAAAAGAACGGCAGCAGCTGAGCCTGAGTGGAATGAACAGGATGGATGTTGGCAGTTGCGCACCAGTGACAGAATCTCTTCCACTTTATCTTGTAAGTCTTAACTGTAGACGGAGCTCTCGCATTGGCAAGAATGTCCCTGCATTCAGGCGAAATATTCAAATGGGCAAATTCAAGGTGCTCAGGTTCCAGGCCGACAATTTGAGGGAGGAGGGTTCAGATGACAAATCTGACCCCTGTCCATCGTGAGGAGATCCGCTCGAGGATGAAGGAGGATGGGCTCGCACTGTGAGAGGAACAGCAGCTCCGAGAACCACGCTTGTCGAGGCCATCTGGGAGCGATCAGGAGAATGTGGCACGGTTTTCTCCGCATTTTTCACAACACTCGAGGCACCAGCGGAATCGGAGGAAAAGCGTAGGCGAATAGATCGCACCAGTTCATCAAAAAGGCATTCCCGCATGATCCGTGGTGGGGATGCCAACTTGCGTAAGATGGGCATTTCCGGTTCTCCGGGGTTGCAAGGAGATCCAAGGACAGACGACCCCACAGTCGAAAGACGAAAGACTGAGTCGAGAGTTGGCTGATGTAACTCCCACTCGTGGGTCGAAGACGCTGACCTGCTGAGGGAATCCGCTAGAATGTTAGAGATGCCTGGTAGGTGAACTGCGGTCAGGGTAATGTGGTGACTGAGTGCCCAATCCCAGATCGTCTGAGCCAGCCGAGACAGGAGAGGAGATTTGGTGCGGCCCCGTTTGTGGACATAGTGCATACTGGTGGTATTGTCCGTTTGGATAAGCACCGATTCTCCCTGGATCAGAAGATGGAACGATTTGAGTGCCAGAAAGATGGCCGTCAATTCCAGCCTGTTGATGTGCCACGAGCGTTGAGCCAGAGTCCACTTGCCCTTTATAGACAGCCCCTGAAGGTGCGCGCCCCATCCGTCCAAGGAGGCGTCCGTGGTCAGAATGAGTTCTGGAGCGGTGGTGAGGAAAAGTCCCTGCAGCAATGTTGGACGGTTGTGCCCACCACGAGAGCCGCCTTCATATGCGCGGTTACTCTGACCAGGTCGTTGAACGAGCCGGTGACCCGACGCCACTGTCTGTCCAACTCCTCTTGGATGGGGCGACTCTTTAGCCTGCAATTTGGGATCAAAGAGATGCAGGATGACGCCATCCCCAGAAAGGACTTCAATATCCGGACTGAAACGGACTGATTTGAACAAATAGGAGCCACCAGGTGGAGAATCTTCAGCTGACGCTCGTGATGCCTTGGCTAGTGACGTATCCAGAGTGGCGCCTAGAAAGTTTCTGCAGGGAGTTGGGTCGACCTGAGACTTCTTGGCATTGATGGAAAAACTGAGGGAGCGAAATACGTCCTGACATAGTTGAGTGTCCCGAGACAGCTGGCTGCGAGATTGCGATTTGATGAGGCAATCGTCCAGGTATGGAAAAATGTGGACGCCCTGTAGATGCAGGTAAGCCACCACTGGAGGCAAGACTTTTGTGAAGACACGAGGGGCGGAGCGTAGGCCGAAGGGCAACACCCTGAACTGAAAGTCTCTGTCCCAACTCTGAAGCGCAAATACTTCCGATGCCGTTGAAGAATTGGCACATGAAAGTAGGCGTCCTGGAGGTCGATGGTGGTCATCAAGTTGTCCTTGGAGAGAAGACGCAAAATCTCCAGTGTTAGCCAGCGGAAGGATTGGCACTTTAGATACTTGTTCAGCGCTCGTAAATCCAGGATTGGACGCCAATCGCCGGTCTTCTGGAGGATAAGGAAAACAAATAGAAGCCTATCCCCTTCTGAGACTTGGGAACTACTTCAATGGCTCCTTTTTGGATCATAATACAAATTTGTTGGAAAAGTTCTTTGAGGTGGGCTGGAGGCGGACCAGTTGGAGGAGTGTGAGGAGGAAATTTCGCGAACTCCAGGGCATGGCCCTTTGATACAATGTCCAGTACCCAACGGTCTGAGGTGCTTGAGGACCATTGAGAAAAGAACAGGGAGATTCGACCTCCAACTTTGGGCGAGGAAGGCAAGTCATTGTCTTTTGGAGGTGGATCCTCTATAGGAAGACTTTCCTCAATAGGATTTGGAAGATTGCTGACGGGAGGACTGCTGTGCCTGGGAGGAATATCGCTGACACTAATGCATTTTAAAGTTCAGATCTTTATCTAATAGGAGGCCCAAGTTTTTTACCATAGGTTTAGGATCCGGGGGGTTACCTAGTGCCGAAGGCCATCATTCATTTGTCCAAAGATGGGAATCTGCCCACCAAGAGGACTTCTGATTTGGTGGAGTTCAGTTGCAGACAATTGTTTCTCATCTATTCTGCTATGGCAGAGATATCCTCTATGAATTTTTGTTTGTCTTGAGTGGGGTTGTTAGATAGGGTGAACGCCAGTTGGGTGTCATCGGCGTATGACACCAGGGACATTCCTCTTGCTTTGGGCATTCTGGCCAACGGGCTCACATAAATATTAAAGAGCGTAGAGCTCAATGCGGAGCCCTGAGCCCTGAGGAAACCCGCATCGAAGCCGGTGGACCTGAAAGGCAAAGGGGGGGGGGGGAGGGGGCAGTCACTTGGAACGTCCATTCAGGAAGCAAACCAGGCTAATGCAGTGTTTCTCATTCCTATTACCTCCAACCGTTGGAGTAGTATTTCATGAGACACTGTCAAAAGCCGCGCTTAGATCGAGCAGCACTAGAACAGACGTGCTGCCAGCATCCAGCGCGGATTTGAGATGTTCAACCACTGCTAACAGGGCCAACTCGGTACTGTACCGAGGGCGGAAGCCATTCCGTGAGCATTCAAGAATGTCATTGATATCTAAAAATTGCGTAAGTGCATTATTCACATAGGCTTCCAAGATTTTAGACAGAAACGGAAGCAATGAGATAGGGCGCTAATTTTCGATTTGGAACAGTCAAGTGTGAGTCTTTTAAGCAAGGGCACCACTTTAGCATGCTTCCATGTTTTAGGCACTGTCGCAGTGGAAAGGGAGTGATGAAGTAATTCTAAACATGCAGGCATAAGATCTGATCGGATTTTTCTAAAAACTTCTGGCTTAAGGGGATCGGCCGGAGAGACAGATTTAATTTTAATTACTAATTTCTCTAGTTCATTGGAGGTCAAGGGGAGGAAAGATGTAAGATGAGTAGATTCGGAGGCGGCATTAACGTCCATACTCCAAGCATTGGGGAAAATGTTATATCCCAGCTTTAAGTATATATCTTTGACTTTCTTCACAAAGAAAGTAGCCAGCTCCTCACATTGTGAGTTAGAGGCAATAGTTTACGAGATTCTGCTAGTGGAGAGGTCAGGTCCTTTAGTAGCGAGAATATGGTTTTACTACGATTCGTGCTGGTAGAGATCAAACTGGAGTACTGTGCTGCTCTCGTTTTACGAACAAGCTTATGGTATGAGTTAATAGCTGTTCTATAGAGTAATTTAGCTTGAGTATCATATGTTTTCCTCCAGGACCTTTCTAGGGTTTTGCTGTTTTTTTTAGCCAGCGAGAGTTCTTTGTCCAACCACGCATTGGTTTGGGTACTTTTGGTGTGAGTAAGTTTGGTGGGAATGCACGTGTCTAGTGCTTGGGTAATCCATTTTTGAAACAGAGCATCAGCAATGACCACATTGTTAGATTGTGGCAGAGGTTTTGCTCTTAGAGCTGAACATTAATCTGCTTCATTAAGTTTGTGCCATGGTCGTTTAAATGATGGCAGCTGGTTTGGCCGAGATTTGACGCCACTTATTCTTAACCGCATTGGGACTGGGAAGTGGTCAGTCCATATCATAGGGAGCGGGGTGAACACTTCCATTATCTCCAGATTCAAGAATATCGGGTCTGGGAGGTGTCCTGCTCTATATATTGCACCAGGGGTCAGTTGGGCCAGCTGACAGGCTACCAAGACACCAATGAAACTGAGAATCAGATGAAGTTCCCAGCCCTCTTACGCATAATGTGGAGTAACAAAACCTACAATATCAGAGACCCGAAAGAAGTGGAACTATTCTTGGAACGTATGAAAACAAACAGGGATAAGTAGCACTCTGTGCCTATCTGCGTTAACTAATTTCTTTACGATTGGGGTTCTCAAACTGGGCAACTAGGATTGCTCAAATGACATTGGGGCGGGTTCTCCAGGGTGGGGGTAAACAGAAAGCTGTTTTTCATCTTTTAAACGCACACTGTAGGTTTTTTGGGTGAGGAGCATTTAGTGAAAAATAAAAAATATATATATATTTTCTGATATGTAAATTGTATAGCAAACAGGGCTGGAGCAAAAAAAAGGAGAAGAGAATACATGTCTAATGGGTGATTTAAAAATAGTATCATGGAACGTGAATGGGTTAAGAACTAAAGCGAGGCGACACAAATTGTTGAACAGTGATAATTGTATTACAAGAAACTCATCTCCTCAGAGATGAGTGGTTTGAAGCTATAAAATATCAGAAATGGATCAGTGAGACAGTAGGCACAAACAAATCTTGTAACATTAAGGGTGTCTCCGTTATAATCAAAAAATCTCCCCATCTTACCTCGGTAGGACAAACCGTAGATATAAGAGGAAGATGGGTTATAGCAAATATAAAAGTTAGAGATGCGGTATTGTCTGTGGTGAGATATTATGGCCCCAACACAGATGACCCCGTACCGTTCCAATCCTTGTATTTGCAATTACTATTATCTACACCAATTGTACTAGGCGGTGATTTCAACATTTTGTTAGACCCCAAGAAAGATAGACACCCTCCTGGCAGAGTTTTAAACCTCCCTTGAATGCGAGAGGGTCTGAATAAGCTTAAAGATGACTTGGGCTTAGTTGATATTTGGAAAGTTAGAGGAGATCAAATCAATAAATTCACCTATAGGAACCATAAATATGGTCACAGGTCAAGAATAGATTTATTCTTAGTTGATAAACTTTTAAGCAATAAAACGAGGAGAGTTCGTCATCAGCCGGCATACCTATCAGATCATTCGCTGATCCAACTAAATATAGGGCTGGAGCCAGTGCAGGGAGCGCAAAGGTGGACTTTGGTTCGAACACCCCTGCAGGATCAACAAGTTATTTTGTCACAGAAAATTATTTCAAAGAAAATAGTGAGCGGGAGACCTCTATTACGGTAGTGTGGGATGCATATAAAGTGGTTCTTAGAGGAACACTAACTAGTATAGCGATAGGAATAAACAAACGGAAAATGCTTAAAATTCACAATTAGAGGCTGACTTATTAGAAAAACAAGTGAGGCTAGATGCTACAACCTTAGAAAAACCCCAAAATACTTCAAACGACAAAAGTTTGAAAGAGAAACAAGAGTTGGCTTTAGACTTGGAGGAAAAGATAAGCAAGAGATGGCAAGCCAGCTCCCTAGCGAACTACGAATTTGGCGAGAATAGCAGTAAACTCCTAGCTTGGAAACTTAAAAACAAGGCTAATAGAAACAAAATAACAGCTACCCACAAGGGCAGTGGAAAGATAGAAGACAGAGCAGGCATGAAAAAAGCTTTCGAACATTTTTTCCAGTCATTGTATGAGGAGGATCTATCACCCTCACCTATATTTGTGGATTCATACTTAAATAAGTCACAACTTCTGAAGCTAGATGTAGACTCTTGCAGAACATTACATGCAGCTATCACTCTGAAGGAGGTAATGGAGGCAATTGATAACTTTAAAAGTAGTAAGGCAGCTGGGCCTGATGTTATACTTAATGAGCTCTACTTAGCCCTGAAAGAGTACTTAGCACCTAAACTAACTAATCTTTTCAACACCATTTTCCTTGAGGGCTGTCCAATCCCTAAAGCTAGGAATGACGTTACGATCAGCCTGATCTTAAAACCTGGCGAAGACCCTTCTTACTGCGAGTCATATAGGCCAATCTTGTTTCTCAACACAGACTACAAGATCTTTTCTCAAGTTCTAGCAAGAAGACTTGGCTCCCTTTCTGGCAAACTTATACACAATAATCAAAAGGGATTTATTAGGGGTAGACAGTTGCTCGATCTTACCCACCAACTGATCGGAGCCATTGACATCGCAGCTCATGAAAAGATCCCCTTGTGATATTCAACTTTGACGCGGCCAAAGCTTTTAACAGCGTTAATTGGTCATATCTACAAAAAGTTATTCTACTTAATAACTTGGGTCAAAACATTTCTAGGGTAATTAAAAATATCTACTCTGCTCCTACGGGGAAATACTCAATGGAAGTTGATCTAACAGCTTTCAAATTAATAGAGGCACCTGACAGGGATGATATATATATCTCTCTCTCCTCTGGCAACTGTAATAAGGTCCACTAGAGAAATTACCCCCTTCAGTTTTAACAGTTGGAATTTAAAAGTGCCACTATATGCGGACCATTTAATGATCTACTCTGGTAATTTAGAGGAGTCATTTAACACTATAGTCAGCTTACCAACAGATTTTGGGGAAATCTCTGGCTATCAAATAAACCATCAGAAAACTGAGGTTATGCATTAGAATATACCTACCCCACAAATTGAATTAAAAAAAAAAAAGTAATATCTTGGGATCCAAGTTTTAAAGAGTACTGACGAAATCGCCCAGGTAAATTCAGAGCTAAAAGCTAAAGAGATGAGGACATTACCAAATGCATCGAACTGTCTATCCCTCACTTTTTTGGGGAGAGCTAACCTGGTAAAAATGGCTATCCTACCAAAGTTCACCTTTGTTTTTAATACGATCCCTCTGGAGTTCAGTTCACACGCCATAAAAAATATACAGAGTGAAATAAATACTTTTATTTGGTCGTCTAAAAGTGCTAGGATAGGCTTGAAGAAACTAAGCCAGAAGAAAGTCCGAGGAGGGATAGCAATTCCGGATCTCATGATGTATCATAATGTATTTCATTTTAAAAACATAAGACATCTTTTTCGAGCTCATGAGTCTTATCCCGCCTATTGGAAAGCAGACTACACTGGGAACCTAGAAGGTGAGTTTCAGAAAAATCCTGCGTGGAAGGAAGTTGCAAAGTGGTACTGGTACTTGGTGGAGGAGATGGAAATCGATTACGGCACCCCAGAACGTATTTGGAAGAAGACCTTTTCGGCTCAAGACTTGCAACAATCTTGGCAAGTATCCTGCACTTATTTATGGCACATTATAATTTCTACAGCTCTCAGGAAAAATCATTTGTTTACTTTGCACAGATCGTACTGGACGCCTGAAAAGTTAGCAAAAATGAATAAGTAGATGACGAAAAAATGTCCTAAATATTGTGAGAGGGAAGCAAATGATATCCACATGTTTTACTCATCCCATCACATTGATACATTTTGGGGTGAAATTGGTAAGATCATTGACAAAAGTCTATCAATGTAAGCGCTTTTATTATAATCTTTGGCATTTTGGATATCGAAGATTCCAGCGTAATCTTAACAAAATATCAGAAATATCTCCTATTTACTCTAGTATTGCTTGCTAGACGCGAGATTTGTATAAATTGGATTCTTCCTTCTGCCCCTTTGGTAGACGAGTGGGTTCAATCAGTAGATACATTTAGGAATATGGATAGATCTAGAGGGGAATGTAAGCACACAAAGCATTAGGATATTTGGGATAAATATTAAGTATGGGCGCAAAATCCACTCCGCTCGCGGAATTTGCGAATTTTTGGCAATTTAGCGATCCGCGAATTTCACGAAATTGCCGAAAAATTCGCGAGCGGGTGGATTTTCTTTTTGGCCCACAGGAAGCACAGTTAAGGCAGGTGCTCGAGTTGAAGCTAACTTTGTAACCATTTTAGAATGGCGCCGCCAAGCTGCCAGAGTGCTTGCTGGCGCCATTCTAAAATGGTTACAAAGTTAGCTTCAACTCGGGCACCTGCCTTAACTCTGTAAGTGCTTCCTGTGGGCCAAAAATTAAACCTCAACAGGAAGCACTTACAGATATAAATAAAGCAGGTGCTCGAGTTGAAGCTCAAATTCAGTAACGTTTTAATCAGCCCAAAACATTAGTGAGCACGGTAGAGGCTGGGCAAGTGTGCTTTAACCCCATATCTGCCGTCGAAAATTAGCTGCAATACCCGAGGGAGGTCTTTGCATCCTTGAGTTTCTCAAGCGCAATCCTAGTGTAGTTCCTGTGACCAGGAGGCTGCTTTCTCCTCACCTGCTGCCCTGCTCGCTCTCTGACCCTTTATACACAAGAGGCATGTTGACACGCATAGAAGCCCCGCACCACACACTAGCGGTATCAAACGTCTTCCCGCCCTTTCCCAACCATGATGGACAGCTCACTCAATGGACCTCGGCGCCTTTTGGCGCTGTGGCAAAGTTGCAGGCACATATGGTCTGTGGAGACAAATCTTCTGGCCCTACGCAGCTGCAGTGTAGGAAAAGCACTATCATTTAGCCAACGAGGTAGCACTTACTGATTAGCCACTAGCCAGTAGAAAGTACTCCAGTTGAGTAGAAGTATTGCACAAAACTGTGGCATCTTCGTGGATAACTATACAGGGCAGGATTCATTTTAGCACGAGGCTCCTGTCACAAAAATTAAACCTCAACAGGAAGCACTTCCAGATATGAATAAAGCAGGTGCCAGAGTTGAAGCTCAAATTCAGTAACGTTTTAATCAGCCCAAAACATTGAGCACGGTCGAGGCTGGGCAAGTGTGCTTTAACCCAATATCAGCCATCAAAAATTAGCTGTAATACCCGAGGGAGGTCTTTGCATCCCTGAGTTTCGAGCGCAATCCCAGTTCCTGTGACTAGGAGGCATGTGAACACACATAGAAGCCCCACACCACACACTAGCGGTATCACACGTCTTCCCGCCCTTTCCCAACTATGATGGACAGCTCACTCAAGGAACCTCGGCGCCTTTTGGCGCTGTGGCAAAGTTACAAATGCCCATACTGGAGCTATTATGGATAAGACATAAGGATCAGATTTTTTATTTGCGTCACTAGTTTATTTAGCACTAGTGGATCAACAATAATTTTCATAAGTAAATTATTTTCATATGTAATATCCGCACATTCACTTTGGCCAAACACATTCATCCATCTCCATTCATACCAAAAAGCAAAAAAATGCTGTTGGGGGCCTAGTGTCAAAAATATTTTTTCGTGTAAACTTGTAAACAATTAATACAACTAGTAATCAATGTGCTAAACACCTACACATCAGTAAAATCCTATTTAATAGACCCTATTTATATACTGATTTCAATTTTGACAACAGGACCCAATCAAACAGGTCATACTGATTTCAATTTTGACAACAGGACCCAATCAAACAGGTCGACGCGTTTCGAAATCCCCAATGCGGATTTCTCCTCAGGACCAACAGTCTATAAGAATAAACAACAAAAGAATCAGTGAGAAATTCTATCCAATCACTATTGCTAACAGTGACATTCCAGTTAAACACCTCTGACCATACCTTGTCATTAGACGGAAACCAATCTTGCTAGTAGATGGCGTGCAGCCAAACAGCCACTATAAATAATGAAGGGGTGACAAGCAATGTGAAATTAGTCTACCACAACCACATAATACACAAACACTAGGATTTAAACAGAAGGTGAAGGAGGACGCCTACCTCTTTTGAGGCTCATATGTTATTTTGTCTGGGGGAAGAAGTTTATAATCAGAAATCAAGGCAAAACACGTGCACTGGCATAACGAGCATTGCATCACATATGTGTACTGGACCGAGAATTGCAGCCATCTTACCGGTGTTTTGGGTTTTCTATGGCTGAAAATAGTTTGTCGGGCGCTTGTTTAGCGATGGCGTGTTGCTGAAATTTTGCAATGGAAAGCAAGGGGTGGCCGAGTTAGTTTGTAACATGCCGGTTATTGTAAAAAGAAACGAAACTCGAAAGGCGAGCGCGGGTCTCACCAGCAGCGGCGTCTGTACTCGTCCAGAGTTTCTCAATCGGAAGTCGCGTTCAGAGTCCCGCTGAAGAGCCAAGTGATTTAATTGGTGATCGTGCCCGTCACGTGATCTCGAAGTGCCCGTTGTTGTTGAGCTGTTTAAAGGGACAGTGCCAGAGCTCCTGTATCATTAATACTTTATTGCATGGACAGTTTGTATACTTCGGCGCAAGTATGTTGTAATGTCCATAAATGCTCCCTGATGGTCTTAATGGTGTACAAATATACCGCGAATCGAAAAAGAAACCAAGCCTGCAAAATGGCCAATACCATTCGATGTGCTTTATTCAGACTGGGGTGTTACCGCCTATTCTCAATATCCAGGAGTCAGTACTCAGATGCCGATGCTTGAAAAATTATTATACCATGGTTAGAAAATGTACCAGGACTCGGATACTCAAAAAGGCAGAAAGGGGCAGATAACCTAACCTTAGTCTACTATTACGTAAAGTAACTCATGCCAATATATATAAGAACGTGTCAGATTGGGGTGGATTAAAAAACTGCCACACTTAACTGCTCTGCAAATTGTTCTGGAGAAACACGGAGGGTTTAAAACGCCATCCTCACAATCTCCGAGATTTCATTGAGCCCTGTACTTGCAGTGTTAAATTTCATAATGAGGAAAGCCTCACGTTGATCTAGTCTGCCTTCAACATCCCTTCCGCGAATGTCATTCTCAATTTTTGAGATGGTCCATCTTAGATCTTCTTCCTTATGCGGATTTAAAATCCAATGGTGAACCAGGGGCGCATTCGCGGTGTCTTTCCTGATCCTGGACTTGTGTAATCCGGTGACTGATCTCCTGGGTGGTTTTCCCTATATATAGTTTAGGACACGGACATGTGACCCCGTAGACCACATTTTTAGTCAAGTAGTTTGTAAATGCGTTGTGTTTCCAATGTATCCCATTGAACACAAACACAGAACCTTCATTCGTTTGCACACAACAAGAGCAATTGCCACATTTGTGGTGACCTTGAATTGGCGGGAGGCCTAGCATGCCTCGAAGAGATGTTTTTGGTTCTTGGGGCAGTGATGCTCTGATGATATGCTGTGCAATACTTTTTTCTTTTTTAAGAGCAAAGAGCGGGGGGTCATTAAGCTCGATGCATAGGTCTTTGACCAGGTGCCAATTGTGAGACACCAACTTCCGCAATGAATTTGCGTGAGGACTGAATGTAGACACACAAACAATTCTTTTCTGTTCTGGGTGTACTTTCTGTTGAAGCAAAGTTTCGCGCGATATCCACCAAACGCGTTTCAGAGTATGCTTCAAGAGTTTTTTGGGATAACCCCTGGTTGATAATCGCAGTAATAGTTCATTGGCATGGAATAAATATTCCTCCCTGTTTGAGCAGTTCCTCCGGATTCGGAGAAACTGCCCAAACGGGAGGTTTTCTTTTAGACTCCTTGGATGGTGACTATTGTAGTGTAAAGCTTTATTCCGATCGGTAGCTTTCCTGAATAGCGTGGTACTTAATGAGCCGTCCAAAACATATACTTTAACATCCAGAAATGTGATGGCTTTATTGGATGAACAATGACTAAACTTTAGGTCTTCCATCCTGTGATTAATCCAAGTCATGAATTCCTCCAATTTCTCGTGTCCCTGTCCAGATAATGAACACATCGTCAATGTAACGGAGGTACTTTGTGATGTACTCAGTGTATGGGTTATTATAAATAAACTTGTTTTCATACAATCCCATGAAAAGCACGGCTAATTCCAGAGCGAAGGGGCAGCCCATGGCTACCCCCTTGATCTGGAAATAAAAGTCCTTGTCGAACATGAAATAGTTCTTTTATAATGCAAATTTGGCTAACTGAACGATGAAGGATGTGGGAACTTGTGTAGGCTGTTCTATTTGGTCCCAAAAATAAGTAAGGGTTTCCAGAGCTTGTTCTTGCGGTATTTGAGTATATAATGCGGTCACATCCATAGTAACCAATAGCTGTCTTGAATCATCAAAAGTAACCGATGGTATTTGGTTTAAAAAGTCTGTGGTGTCCCGTAGATGTGCCGGAACCTTTGCCACAAGCGGTTTAAGGAAATAATCTATATATTTCGTGACGGGCTCAATCAATGATGCACATCCCGAAACAAATCGGGCGTCCTGGGGGTTGTTTTGGTCCTTATGTAACTTGGGTAAGTCATAAAACAAAGGTGTCCTCGGATGTTTATTTTGCAGGAATGAAAATTCTTTGGGGCCAAGGATACCTATATCAAAGCCTTCCTGGAGGATCGAAAACAGTTCCTTTTGTAGGTCATCAGTAGGGTTTTTATTGAGCACCCTATAGCATCTTGGATTATCCAATTGACGTTTGACTTCCTCCTTATATTTATTTATATCCCAGAGGACAATAGCACCACCTTTGTCTGCCTCCTTTATTACCAGAGACCGATCATTTTTTAAAAAGAGAAAATCGCATCCTTTTCTTCTCTTGATATATTGTAGTTTACATACCGTTTTTTGTTCTCTACGGCTGTTATCCCTGATAGTAAAGTTTTTTTGAACGCGATTACTTCTCTGGGGACTTTTGAGCCAGGAGGATTGAATAAGGATTTATTGCGAAGGCCTGTTACTTCAGTTGATGTTTGTACTGTGGTATCCGGAAAAAAAAATTTTAACCCGATTTTTCTGCTAAATTCCAAGGCTTCTAGTTTCATTTTAATGAAATCAGTAGGTCTCACTGGAACGTAAGATAATCCTTTCTTTAGGACAGCTATTTCCGGTGTTGTTAAAATTCGGTCTGATAAATTAAATACAGGTGATTGATCTAACTCCTGTAATACTGATGTCGTGTCCGCATTTCCCATGGTTGATAGTTTGGGCGGTTGCGGCCCCTGCCTCTCCGTTGGTCTCTGGATAAAAAAAGGTTGCGGTTGGTTTTGTTGGTTTCCCCTGGAGGCTTGATTTTGATTGCCTCTATTGTCGTTAGTTTCTGATTCGCCTCCAGATGAAGACGAAGAGGTGTCGGAAAAAGTCAAAAACTTGTTACGGGATCTGCCTTGATTTTCTTGAAAGAACCGCCGTTGGTTTGGTCGTGTATAAAAGTCTGGTAGCAAATATGGGTAAACAGCTTCTAGCGAAAAGTTTTTTTGGTCTAGATCGAATTTGCTTCCCTTTTGAGTCACCGTATAATCTTTAAACTCCAAAAGTTCTTTTTCTATTTTTTCTAGCAATCCCTTTGCATCAGTGATTAGTTGGTTATTTTGGATTGCTGCCTCCAATACTGAAATCTCTGCTAGTTCTTTTATAGAAAGCCTATGTGCAGTTTCAATGGTTAAAACCATTAAATCCCTGCTGCACTTAGTTTCAATTCCACTAAATCCCTTTTTATATTCTGGATCGTCCGTAAACACCATCGGGGTGTTTCCGATTTGTAATCCGGATGGTATGGTTCCTGCTTGTAAATGTAACAATAAAAACGGACCATGGAGGTCCGTCCTAATTTGTTTTTTTCTTAACCTGATCAGTTTGTCAGATTCATTTTGTGTCTTTGCTGACACGCTTAGCGTGGCCGAGGCGAATACTGGGGGTGCACTGATAAGTCTTTGGATATGATCCTCGCTATAGGAGAATGTATCCCTTTCAGACATAACAATAATACCACAAAAGTGACACAAATGAGACAACACTTAAGACAATGTTAATCAACAAACACCATACTTTAATGGCCTATTATGAATCGTGTTTATAATAGGAGGGTTCCCTTCAACCCCCAACGACCTCGCGAACCAGCGTCCGCATCAAAATCTGAAAACGACACAGGGTCGTGACTCTGGACCAGTAAGGCCGAGCCTGAAATACCTAAAAAAAACAACACAAATGCCAATACTGGAGCTATTTTGACTAATTTTTGAAATAACCCCTATGGATAAGACATAAGGATCTGATTGCTCTTGTTGTGCGCAAACGAATGAAGGTTCTGTGTTTGTGTTCAATGGGATACATTGGAAACACAACGCATTTACAAACTGCTTGACTAAAAAGGTGGTCTACGGGGTCACATGTCCGTGTCCTAAACTATATATAGGGAAAACCACCCAGGAGATCAGTCACCGGATTACACAACACAGGTCCAGGATCAGGAAAGAAACAGCGAATGCGCCCCTGGTTCACCATTGGATTTTAAATCAGCAAAAGGAAGAAGATCTAAGATGGATCATCATCTCAAAAATTGAGAATGACATTCGCGGAGGGGATGTGGAAGGCAGACTAGATCAACGTGAGGCTCTCCTCATTATGAAATGTAACACTGCCAGTACAGGGCTCAATGAAATCTCGGAGATTGTGAGGATGGCGTTTTAAACCCTCCGTGTTTCTCCAGAACAATTTGCAGAGCAGTTAAGTGTGGCAGTTTTTTAATCCACCCCAATCTGACACGTTCTTATGTATATCGGCATGAGTTACTTTACGTAATAGTAGACTAAGGTTAGGTTAGGTTATCTGCCCCTTTCTGCCTTTTTGAGTATCTGAGTCCTGGTACATTTTCTAACCATGGTATAATAATTTTTCAAGCATCGGCATCTGAGTACTGACTCATGGATAATGAGAATAGGCGGTAACACCCCAGTCTGAATAAAGCACATCGAATGGTATTGGCCATTTTGCAGGCTTGGTTTCTTTTTCGATTCGCGGTATATTTATACACCATTAAGACCATCAGGGAGCATTTATGGACATTACAACGTACTTGCACCGAGCGCCGAAGTATACAAACTGTCCATGCAATAAAGTATCAATGATACAGGAGCTCTGGCACTGTCCCTTTAAACAGCTCAACAACGGGCACTTCGTGATCACGTGACAGGCACGATCACCAATTAAATCACTTGGCTCTTCAGCGGGACTCTGAACGCGACTTCCGATTGAGATCCTCTGGACGAGTACAGACGCCGCTGCTAGTGAGACCCGTGCTCGCCTTTCGCGTTTTGTTTCTTTTTACAATAACCGGCATGTTACAAACTAACTCGGCCGCCCCTTGCTTTCCATTGCAGAATTTCAGCAACACGCCATCGCTAAACAAGCGCCCGACTGTTAGAACCTGAGATGCCAGGTCACCTAGGGTAGCCTGGCCTAGGGGTAAGACAAGCAATTCTAGAGGCACAGCGCGAAGGTTGCAGACCACCCAAGAGTAAATCCACGCAATAGCACACAAAAACAACACTAAACCAAAGTATAGAAAAATAAGTACTGCTTTATAAAAATATATATATCTTGGCTCTTTTGTTTTCAGAATACACCACTCAATACATTTCAAGTTGTCTTGGAATTAGCAAGTACTTCCTTTAAACTGCGAAGCAATTTAACAGCTAGTTTCAACAATACAGTACAATTGTCATTAAATCAGCAATAACACTCTCAGAATGGTTAACTTAGATTAATTATCAACATTAACAGTGCATTTTTAATCAGACTCCAGAAGCTGTTGGATAGGCTTTCTAGGTAGTGCACTATATTTATCTCACACAGTACCAGTAACTTCCTCCTCCTAGCACACAGTCAAAGAGGGTCTCCTTAAGTTCCTACCTACTTTAAGCTAAACAACTGTGGAAATGACCAATGTTTGAATTATTCCTTGTTTAGCTCTAGCGTCAATCTCCCCCTTCAGAACACCTCCTTACTTGCTTTAGGCCAGGCGGTGATAGTTTTACTGCGCCAGGGGTTGAGGGGAAACAGTGAGCATGACAAATGGGAGCCACGCGCTGGCGAGATACACCAGCTCCTGGGCCCCTCAGCTCTCCGCTGCGTGACACCAGCGCCTAATCAGGCAGATTTCCCAAACACTCCTCAGCCACTTTTAAGCTCCTCACGCCTCTCCTCCCGCTCGCGCCAGCCTCACTTGTAGGGCGCTTGAGCAGGGGAGAGAAGCTCTTAATTGCCGCTGCCGCCGAAGAACTCCCGGCTCTCCTCCTCCGCTCCTCACGCTGGTAGGGGACGCGCTACTCTGGGGCATGCGCGAAGCGCTCCTCTCTCCTCACGCTGGCGCTCCCGCCTCTACTGATCCGGCTCCGCCTCACGGAGCCCGGCGGCGCCACTAAGCATGCGCGAGTAGCGAGTGTCTCACCGCCTGAGACCGCGCTGTTCGTCCGACGCTGCTCTCCTCCTCCGCCCACTCGGAAATTGTCAAGGGCTTCCCCGGGTCCGCTCCTCACCTCGGAGCCCTCAGATACAGCTCCACAACGATGCCGCTCGGCCAGCACCGGGTTGGGGGGTGAAAGGGCAGAACAGCCCGTTTTCTCCTGGCCTCTGCTTTCCTCAGTGGCGCTCCACCACAGCAGGTGAGAGATGACGCTCCAGGGAATTATGAACTAGGGGACAGTCTAGAACAATTACCAGTCTCTGGACAGAGGCGGAGGATAAAAGCACACTTTTCACAGGTCTCTCCAACTGGGCAGAGGACTGCGCTCTGCAGCGCTGCAGTCTCCTTCTCCTATATAGACTTCCCCTATATTATTTAGAAAAGGGGCAAGCTATGCGCCCAGGGTCTCCATTAACTTCCCACAGCGGGGCCAAGACAAGTAACCAAAAGGGGAGTAGTGGGTTGGACCAATAAGGCAGCTTCCCAGTCCAGGAGATCAACCCTAAGTCTAACCTCTTCCCACCCTCAGCTACAGCCTGTCCTCCAGCTGACTTCCACAGGTAGACAAAATGGCTGCCCCGCATTCCGCCTTTTATAGGCTGCCCTTCAGTGGTCCAGAATGGACCAGAAGGTTCTGGAATGCCCTATGCTGGTCTATGGGTGAGTTCTGGACTTGGCAGTTAGGGCAGTTGGTAGCCACCATTTTGTGGCTCCAACTTTCCCTGTCAGAACAGGCCTCTGGGCCGGAGGTAAAAGATTATGGGGGGGAAAAAGAACACCTATCCCCTTGACCAACACCTATAAAAAGTAGTAGACACAAAAATATTAAGAGTATGAGGGGCAAAAAGGGGACAAAATAAAGAATAATGAGGAGGGACTACGCAAAAAAATCCAGACAGGTCTAACACGCGTCCCCCCCAGCTGAAAGTGGGGAGAACTACCCAACCCCTTGGGAGTCCTCTTCACTAAGGCGGAAATACCTGGAGAGACAGTCTGCATTGGCGTGGTCCACTCCAGGCCGATGTTCCACCCGGAAGTCCATTCCCTGTAGGGAGATGGACCACCTCAACAGCTTGGGATTTTCCCCCTTCATTTTCATCAGCCAACGAAGGGGGCGGTGGTCAGTCTGAACCAGGAAGTGCGAGCCAAAGAGGTATGGCCGCAGCTTCTTCAGAGCCCACACCACCGCAAAAGCTTCCCTCTCAATTGCACTCCACTTCTGTTCCCGGGGAAGCAGTCTCCTGGATAAGAAGACTACAGGCTGATCCAGGCCCTCTTCATTTAGTTGCGATAACACTGCCCCAATGCCATGTTCGGATGCATCTGTTTGAACAATGAACTCCTTGGAGAAATCGGGAGCCTTCAGGACCGGTGCTTCACACATTGCCTGCTTCAACTTTTCAAAGGCTTGCTGACAAGCCTTTGTCCAAACTACCCGTCGAGGTTGTTTCCTAGAGGTGAGCTCTGTGAGGGGCGCTACAATAGTGCCATACCCCTTCACAAAGCGACGGTAGTAACCTGTGAAGCCCAGGAAAGCTCGGACCTCAGTCTGTCTTGGGGGGTTCCCAGGCCATGATTGCCTCAATCTTCGCCTGCAGGGGCTGCACTGACCCCCTACCCACCAAGTGTCCAAGGTACACAACCGACCCCTGCCCAATCTGGCATTTGCTGGCTTTGATGGTCAATCCAGCTTGTTTCAGGGCCTGGAGAACAGCTTGCAAATGTTGCAAATGGTCCTTCCAACTGCTACTGAAGACAGCAATGTCATCCAGGTAAGCAGCAGAGAAGCTCTCCATTCCAGAGAGGACCTGGTTCACCAGTCGCTGAAATGTGGCAGGGGCGTTCTTGAGCCCAAAGGGCATCACACAGAACTGGAAGTGTCCCTCAGGCGTGGAGAAGGCTGACCTTTCCTTTGCTCCATCTGTCAAGGAGATCTGCCAGTACCCTGAAGTGAGGTCAAAGGTACTTAGGTATTGGGCAGCTCCTAGCCGGTCAATTAACTCATCTGCCCTAGGGATTGGATGAGCATCAGTCTTTGTAACTGAGTTCAGTCCTCGGTAATCCACACAGAACCTCAGTTCTGGTATGGTGCCCGGTGGGGCGGCTTTTGGGACTAGCACCACCGGACTGGACCAAGGGCTGCTGGAAGGTTCTATCACTCCTAGCTCCAGCATCTTGGCAACCTCGCCATGGATGCTAGCCTTCACCTTGTCCGACAGCCTATAGGTCTTGGACTTCACTGGGGGGCTGTCTCCTGTGTCCACATCATGGGTACACAGGTGGGTTCTTCCCGGGACAAGGGAGAACAGCGAAGAGAACTGCCCCAATACCTGGCAGCAATCCTCTCGTTGCTCAGGAGTTAGGGATGGGGAGAGAATCACTCCCTCCATCGACCCATCCTTCTCTTGGCATGAAAAGAGGTCTGGGAGAGGCTCGCTTTCTGCTTCCTCAGCTCCATCAGTCACCAACATCAGGATGACCTCTGGCCTCTCATGGTGGGGTTTGAGGCGATTGGCATGCAGCACCCGTAGGGGCTGCCGCGGGGTCTTAAGATCCACCAAGTAAGTGGCCTTACCCTTCTTCTCCAACACCTCAAATGGGCCTGTCCAACGATCTTGAAGGGCACTTAGCTCTCCAGGTTCCATCACCCAAACTTTCTGGCCAGGCTCCAACTCCACCGGGTGAGCATTTTGGTCGTACCATTCCTTCATGACTGCCTGACTGGCCTCCAAGTTGTCAGCAGCCTGCTTCCACAACTTGGCCATCTGGCTTCTGAAGGCCAACATGTAGCTCACCACATCCTGGGGAGGCTTTCTGGGGGACTTCTCCCATCCATCCTTCACCAGGCTGAGAGGCCCACGCACAGGGTGCCCATACAACAATTCAAAAGGGCTGAAGCCCACTCCCTTCTGCGGCACCTCTCTGTAAGAGAACAGCAAGCAAGGTAGGAGAACGTCCCACTTCCTCCGTAAGCTCTCTGGCAAACTTCTTATCATGCCCTTCAGGGTCTTATTAAACCTCTCAACCAGTCCATTGGACTGGGGGTGATAAGGAGTGGTGAACCGGTAGGTCACCCCACACTCCTTCCACATTGTCCGCATGTAAGCTGACAGGAAGTTGGTCCCCCTGTCAGACACAACCTCCTTGGGAAATCCTACCCGGGTAAAGATTCCCATCAGGGCCCTAGCCACCACAGGTGCAGTAACAGTTCTCAGAGGGATGGCCTCTGGGTACCGTGTGGCATGATCCACCAGAACCAGGATGAACCTGTGACCAGCTGTTGTTGGTGGATCCAATGGCCCTACAATGTCGATGCCCACCCTTTCAAAGGGGGTGCTAACGACAGGAAGTGGTTCCAGGGGAGCTTTTAGCTTCACCCCTGTTTTCCCACTGGCCTGGCAGGATACACCTGTCCTACAGTATGTGTTGGACGCCACTTTCATCTGAGGCCAGTAAAAGTGGAGGACAAGCCGTGCAAAGGTCTTGTCCTGGCCTAAGTGTCCTGCCAGTGGTATCGCATGAGCCAATTCCAGCAGAAAGGCTCGGAATTGCTGCGGGACCACCAAGGCCCTTGATGAGCCAGGTAGAGGTACCTTAGGTTCACTGTAGAGGAGGCCATCCTCCCAGTAAATATGGTGGTGTCCCGTAGCATCACCTGCTGCCTGGGCTTCAGCCTGACTCCTCAGTCCCTCAAGGGTAGGGCACTCCCTCTGCCCCTTACAGAATTCCTCTCTGGTAGGACCTCCCTCCACATGCCATTCAGCAGGGATGGGTAAATCCTCCAGAGAGTCTACTCCCCCCTCCATGGACTCCTGGCCTACCACCGCAGGTGGCCGATCTGTCCCATGGGGCGTGGAAGCCGAAGCAGGCTGTCCCTGTCTCTGATTCTGTCCCTTTTTGGCAGCGGGTTGGGCCATTGTTCCAGGCTCCAACCCAGGCGAACTCCCTCTCCGGGCAGTCGCAGACCGTGTGCTTACACAGGCCCAGTCAGGTGTACCCAGCATCGCAGAATGCGTCCGGTATTCCACCTCTCTCCAAGTGTTGTGCTCCATGTCATTCCCCAACAGACAATCAACTGGCACGGCAGGGCTTACGGCAACTCGAAGTGAACCTGCAACCCCTTCCCACTCAAAGGGAACCTCAGCCACTGGATAGTGGCCCATTCTGCCATCAGCCATCGCGGCGGGGTGGAGTACATTAGGAACAACCTGCTCTGGAGACACCAGTTGACTTCTCACCATAGTCATACTGGCTCCTGTATCTCTCAGAGCCTCCCCTCTCTGGCCATTGATGGTAACCCATTGCCCATACTTTGTAGTATTTGGGGGCACCTGGATCTTTGGTACCATCTCCCGCTCTCCCAGGGACACTAAGGTGACACCCGCCCACTCACCCCCCTTATCTAAGGGCAACTCCTCCCCGAGCGCTACACTAGCTACTCCCGGTGACTTTCCTCCGGTGGGAGGGGGTGGTCTCTTTGGGCATTTGACATCTCCCTTATAATGTCCAACACCACCACATTCAAAACAGTGGAGAACCCTTGGCTGCTGGCTTTGGCCAGGATTAGGGTTTCTGGGCGGGTTTGCCCTAGGGGTGAAACCTGCTCCCTTACCTTGGAAATTATTTTGGGGACCTTTGGAGAACTCCTTTTTATCTCCTCCCTCTTTCTTCTGGGGGGCGCCCTGTCCGGCTTTCTGAGAATCCCCTCCAGTCCCCTTTGAGGACACCCGGGTACTTGCCCAAGTGTCCGCCTCCTCTGCAAGCTTCCGGGGATCGGTCAGCTTGCTGTCCACCAGGTGTTGGCGCAACTCGGGAAAACATTTCTCGAGGAGGTGTTCTTTCAAAAATAGATTGTACAGCCCCTCATAATCTTTCACCTCGCTGCCCTTGACCCAACCCTCCAAAGCTTTCTTGGCATAGTCTAAAAAGTCTACCCAATTCTGGGTACTCATTTTGTGACTTCCCCTGAATTTCTGTCTGTACCTTTCAGGGGTAAGTCCAAACTTTTTCACCAGTGCCACCTTCATTGCAGGGTAGTGGGTTTGCTCATCCTGCTCCAGAGCCAACAAGGTGTCTCTGCCAGCAGGTGGCATGTATTTATACAGCCCACCTCCCCAGTGAGTTTCTAAGATCCCGTGAGCCCTTAAAGAAACTTCGTAGGCGGCCAACCATTTGGCAATGTCATCACCTGGGGTGTAGCTAGCGATGACATCTTTGGGTAAATAGGGTCTGGATTCCCTGGTGTCCACTTTCTTTTCGCTGCCACCATTGTCTGGATTGGGAGGCCTTTGTATTAAGGCTTGTAGGTCCATCTCCTTGATGGTTCGCTCATGAGCTAACCTCCTTTCCTCCCTTTTGTGGTAAATAAATAAATAATACCCTATTTTTGACTAGACTTATAGCATAACAGATAGCTCAATAAATAAGAGTCAAGATTCGAGGTAGTAGGAGTTTCTGCAGGTTTATTACAGCATAAGGACAGGATCAGGACAACCTGCATAGGAACAGAATGACAGGGCCCAGCAGGACAACTGGGGCCCAACAGGGGAAAAGAGGCCCAGCAGCTGCTGGGGCTTGGTCTGGGATGAGCGCGCTAACATTCAATAACAAAACACAGGCATATATACATAGCGCGAACACATAGTATTACATTGCAGTAGGCGTAGCAGTGGGTGGAGCAGAAGGCGTGACGCGTAGCAGTCGCGAAAGATAACAGTAAAAAGAGGTGTAACTGGGAGTATACATAGACATGTGGTGCAAACGTAACAGAATATGTCATGAATGGGCGGAAACATAGGAGGGGGCTACCTAAGGAGCCGGGACCTCTAACATAATGGTGCGCGAAAACTGGCAATGACGTGTTACTAGGAGAAGCTGGGGGCTACGAACTCTGTGCTAGGAGCAGAGACTAGAGTCTGGAGGGTCGGAGCGACATGTACCTAAACCCTATCTGGTATCTGATGTTTAGGGAACATGTTGATATGAACTAGAAGTCATGAGGGGAGAGGCTAACTTGACTCTAAGACTGGACCATGCATTATTCTACATGTAGTGCGTGATGAAGAATACTAAATGACCATTAAATACAGTATTTCTCTAACATGGAGACGAGAAGGCTAGACAATGACGGAAACTATTGATGCAGTTCAGTAGCTTAGGAATGCAGAAGAGGAGGACTGAACTGATAACTGGAACTATAACATACTTTTGGCAGACTCAGAGGCAGAGCCAAGCTGTACCGGGCACTGCGAGGCAGGAAGTAAGTGAAGGGTCGAGGATACAGGTGGGGGCTGTATCACTCCTCAGCGAGGCTTTCAGGAGACAGGAGCTGAATCTGTGGTCCGGGCCCTTTTGAGGCCTGGAAACGGGGACTTTATAATGGAATAACGTGCACACTATGAAACGTGGCAACATAACTTTACCTAGGCCTGATATTCGTAGTATTCACGAGGACTGGAAAATGACATACTAGAGGTGGACACAACTGTAATTGCGTCATTAATCAGACATGGGGAATAACATATGCATATTGGTCATGCACACATAACATATGATGGATGAGGCGTAGGGACACAGAACATGGCAAAATTTACTTTTCCACACTTTCCATATCCATCCTAGCTAATTCCAACTTCATTCTCCTCTCCTCCCTCCTATCTTCTAGCTCGGCTTCAGTTAAACCCCTGTCTGAGACGCTACTGCTTGCCCTTGAAGGTATCCTGGGACCTGTCAGCAGATTCCCACCTCCCACTTGGTTCAACAATGCAGCCACAGGGACAGTGTCCCCTTCACCCTCTTCAGTTTCTGGTTCCTCCCTTAAATGAGCTTCCACCCATGCCCTTATGCTTGTCAGCAACTCGCCTTTCTTGGCACCTTTATTAAAAAATACCCCTTGATGCTGACACCAATCTCTGAGTTGGGCCACAGTATTGGCTTCTAGCTCTTTAAAATTCAATTCCATCTTTGCCATGGAATAAAATCACTCACAGGAGAAACCCAAGAAGTGACCTGAGGTTAACCTCCACCCACCACCAGAAATAAATTTAGAAAAAACAAAATTTAAATTAGGAGGGCCGCAAGGAGAAAACTCCTGGTGTAGGTTAGTGTATTGCGTTGAATTACTAGTGAGTAGCTGCAACCAAGTCAGTATCCCACCGCTAGGCACCAAATGTTAGAACCTGAGATGCCAGGTCACCTAGGGTAGCCTGGCCTAGGGGTAAGGCAAGCAATTCTAGAGGCACAGTGCGAAGGTTGCAGACCACCCAAGAGTAAATCCACGCAATAGCACACAAAAACAACACTACACCAAAGTATAGAAAAATAAGTACTGCTTTATAAAAATAATATATATATCTTGGCTCTTTTGTTTTCAGAATACACCACTTAATACATTTCAAGTTGTCTTGGAATTAGCAAGTACTTCCTTTAAACTGCAAAGCAATTTAACAGCTAGTTTCAACAATACAGTACAATTGTCATTAAATCAGCAATAACACTCTCAGAATGGTTAACTTAGATTAATTATCAACATTAACAGTGCATTTTTAATCAGACTCCAGAAGCTGTTGGATAGGCTTTCTAGGTAGTGCACTATATTTATCTCACACAGTACCAGTAACTTCCTCCTCCTAGCACACAGTCAAAGAGGGTCTCCTTAAGTTCCTACCTACTTTAAGCTAAACAACTGTGGAAATGACCAATGTTTGAATTATTCCTTGTTTAGCTCTAGCGTCAATCTCCCCCTTCAGAACACCTCCTTACTTGCTTTAGGCCAGGCGGTGATAGTTTTACTGCGCATGGGGTTGAGGGGAAACAGTGAGCATGACAAATGGGAGCCACGCGCTGGCGAGATACACCAGCTCCTGGGCCCCTCAGCTCTCCGCTGCGTGACACCAGCGCCTAATCAGGCAGATTTCCCCAACACTCTTCAGCCACTTTTAAGCTCCTCACGCCTCTCCTCCCGCTCGCGCCAGCCTCACTTGTAGGGCGCTTGAGCAGGGGAGAGAAGCTCTTAATTGCCGCTGCCGCCGAAGAACTCCCGGCTCTCCTCCTCCGCTCCTCACGCTGGTAGGGGACGCGCTACTCTCTGGGGCATGCGCGAAGCGCTCCTCTCTCCTCACGCTGGCGCTCCCGCCTCTACTGATCCGGCTCCGCCTCACGGAGCCCGGCGGCGCCACTAAGCATGCGCAAGTAGCGAGTGTCTCACCGCCTGAGACCGCGCTGTTCGTCCGACGCTGCTCTCCTCCTCCGCCCACTCGGAAATTGTCAAGGGCTTCCCCGGGTCCGCTCCTCACCTCGGAGCCCTCAGATACAGCTCCACAACGATGCCGCTCGGCCAGCACCGGGTTGGGGGGTGAAAGGGCGGAACAGCCCGTTTTCTCCTGGCCTCTGCTTTCCTCAGTGGCGCTCCACCACAGCAGGTGAGAGATGACGCTCCAGGGAATTATGAACTAGGGGACAGTCTAGAACAATTACCAGTCTCTGGACAGAGGCTGAGGATAAAGGCACACTTTTCACAGGTCTCTCCAACTGGGCAGAGGACTGCGCTCTGCAGCGCTGCAGTCTCCTTCTCCTATAGACTTCCCCTATATTATTTAGAAAAGGGGCAAGCTAGGCGCCCAAGGTCTCCAGTAACTTCCCACAGCGGGGCCAAGACAAGTAACCAAGAGGGGAGTAGTGGGTTGGACCAATAAGGCAGCTTCCCAGTCCAGGAGATCAACCCCAAGTCTAACCTCTTCCCACCCTCAGCTACAGCCTGTCCTCCAGCTGACTTCCACAGGTAGACAAAATGGCTGCCCCGCATTCCGCCTTTTATAGGCTGCCCTTCAGTGGTCCAGAATGGACCAGAAGGTTCTGGAATGCTCTATGCTGGTCTATGGGTGAGTTCTGAACTTGGCAGTTAGTAGCCACCATTTTGTGGCTCCAACTTTCCCTGTCAGAACAGGCCTCTGGGCCTGAGGTAAAAGATTATGGGGGGAAAAAGAACACCTATCCCCTTGACCAACACCTATAAAAAGTAGTAGACACAAAAATATTAAGGGTATGAGGGGCAAAAAGGGGACAAAATAAAGGATAATGAGGGACTACCCAAAAAAATCCAGACAGGTCTAACATATATATATATATATATATATATATATATATATATATATATATATATATAACAACATATATAAACTATTTTCAGCCATAGAAAACCCAAAACACCGGTAAGATGGCTGCAATTCTCGGTCCAGTACACATATGTGATGCAATGCTCGTTATCCCAGTGCACGTGTTTTGCCTTGATTTCTGATTATAAACTCTTCTTCCCCCCAGACAAAATAACATATGAGCCTCAAAAGAGGTAGGCGTCCTCCTTCACCTTCTGTTTAAATCCTAGTGTTTGTGTATTATGTGGTTGTGGTAGACTAATTTCACATTGCTGGTCACCCCTTCATTATTTATAGTGGCTGTTTGGCTGCACGCCATCTACTAGCAAGATTGGTTTCCGTCTAATGACAAGGTATGGTCAGAGGTGTTTAACTGGAATTTCACTGTTAGCAATAGTGCTTGGATAGAATTTCTCACTGATTCTTTTGTTGTTTATTCTTATAGACTGTTGGTCCTGAGGAGACATCCGCATTGGGGATTTCGAAACGCGTCGACCTGTTTGATTGGGTCCTGTTGTCAAAATTGAAATCAGTATGACCGGTTTGATTGGATCCTGTTGTCAAAATTGAAATCAGTATATAAATAGGGTCTAATAAATAGGATTTTACTGATGTATAGGTGTTTAGCACATTGATTACTAGTTGTATTCATTGTTTACAAGTTTACACGAAAAAATATTTCTTTGACACTAGGCCCCCAACAGCATTTTTTTGCTTTTTGGTATGAATGGAGATGGATGAATGTGTTTGGCCAAAGTGAATGTGCGGATATGTTGTAAATATTGTATAAATTGCATTGTATTATATGCTGTCATTTGTAATGTGTTCTCATTTTTGGTATATACATATGAAAATAATTTACTTATGAAAATTATTGTTGATCCACTAGTGCTAAATAAATAAACTAGTGACGCAAATAAAAAAATCGGATCCTTAGATCTTATCCATAGGGGTTATTTCAAAAATTAGTCAAAATAGCTCCAGTATTGGCATTTGTATTTTTTTTTTAGGTATTTCAGGCTCAGCCTTACTGGTCCAGAGTCACGACCCTGTGTCGTTTTCAGAGAGTGGCAAAGTTACAGGCACACATGGTCAATGGAGACAAATCTTGTGGCCCTACACAGCTGCAGTGTAGGAAAAGCACTATCATTTACCCAACGAGGTAACACTTACTGAATTATCCAGTAGAAAGTACTCCAGTTGAGCAGAGGAATTGCACAAAACGGTGGCATCTTCGTGGATAACTATGCAGGGCAGGATTCATTCTGGCACGCGGCTCCGGTCACAAAAATTAAACGTCAACAGGAAGCACTTACAGATATAAATAAAGCAGGTGCCCGAGTTGAAGTTCAAATTCAGTAACGTTTTAATCAGCCCAAAAGCATTAGTGAGGACGGTTAAGGCTGGGCAAGTGTGCTTTAACCCCATATCTGCAGTCGAAAATTAGCTGTAATACCCAAGGGAGGTCTTTGCATCCCTGAGTTTCGAGCGCAATCCCCGTGTAGTTCCTGTGACCAGGAGGCTGCTTTCTCCTCACCTGCTGCCCAGCTCGCTCTCTGACCCTTTATACACAAGAGGCATGTGAACACGCATAGAAGCCCCGCACCACACACTGGCGGTATCACACGTCTTCCCACCCTTTCCCAACTATGATGGACAGCTCACTCAAGGGACCTCGGCGCCTTTTGGTGCAGTGGCAAAGTTACAGGCACACATGGTCAGTGGCGACAAATCTTCTGGCCCTTTACGCAGCTGCAGTGTAGGAAAAGCACTATACATTTACCCAACGAGGTAGCACTTATTGATTAGCCAGTAGAAAGTACTCCAGTTGAGTAGATGGAAATCGCAAAAAGATTTGCAATTTCGTGGGAAAATCTGAGAATTCGCAGACTTTTTTGCGATTTCGCGGATCGTAGATCCGCAAAATTCGCCCATACTTAATAAATATAGGGGGTAGGGTAGGAAGGGATGTCCAATGATTTAACCAACTCGATTCTAATCCAAACAAGTGTCATTTGGGATGGAATAATGTTACGTTAACTCATGGATATTGTTGGTTAATGCATGGCTCTCACCTAATCTCCGAGGGGGTCTGCTCCGAGGTGATCCTGTTGCTAAACAACAAAGATTGCATAAATGAGGACAAAACATTTTTTTTTTTTTTTAAAAGGAAGATTTGTTGAAAGCCATTAAATTTGCAGCTGCTCCTAATAAGGATCAACTTAAATCCTTCATGGGGTTAGTTGAATATTACTCCAAATTGGTTAGTAATTTTGCCCACAAAATGAAGCTTTTAACAAGATCAAAGATGAGATTATTAACGCTGGTATTCTTACTACATATGAAACTGGGAGAGACACTTTTGTCACAGTTGATGCGAGTGCCCATGGCATTGGTGCCATTCTGTCTAAGCATTAGCTGCTGCATGGGGTGTGTTGTATTTTCGCACCTATATATGGGGCACACATTTCACTTTGAGGACTGATCACAAACTTCTCATAAGGATGTTATCTCCAGGTGGTGCGAACAATGGTTCACTTCGATTAATGAGATTTGCTGCAAGGCTACAAGAGTTCATGTATGATATGGAGTATATATCTGGTTGGAAGAATGTCCAAGCGGATTGTTTATCTCGTTTACGCCTGGATACTGAACAAGGTTTTGATTTGGATGAGGAAATGGTATGCCTCGTAGTGAGTGTAGAGGATGCATGTTCTCAGGAGTTTAAATCTATTTCCAAGGAGCAGTGGCATCAGGCAGTCATTGATGATCCAGATTTTGTGGAGTTGGTTAGTTATATTTGTAATGGTTGGAAGCGTGAAGGGGATGTTAAGCATATGCTACGGAGCTTTGTCAAATTACAGGAGGAACTCCGCGTTGGAACCTCTGATGATTTGGTTATGAGAGGTGAAAGATTTGTTCCTTCAAAGACCCTCAGAAAGAAGCTTATCCTTTTAGCTCACGAAGGTCACCTTGGACAAACTATTACTGTGAAGCATCTCAAGCATAATTTCTAGAGGCCTGGTATTGATGAAGTTCGTGGTTGGGTCGAAAATTGTACATTACGTAAGGAGAATGAGAAAAGATTAAAGGTCAACTCACAGACTGGTGGTTCTATATCATGTCAAGCTGGCTTGCCATGAGAAAAGGTCTGTTTGGACTTTATAGGTCCCATGTATTTTCTTTCTTCCGAGTATCGCTTTGCCATGATTCTAGTTGATGTGTTCTTGAGATGGATTACTGTTGAATTTGAGGAATATCACTACCAGTAATGTAATCAAACATTTGAGGTCCATTTTCTTGAAAGAAGGTTTTCCCCATGTGCTAGTTACAGATAATGGTACTCAACTTACTTCTTTTGCCATGCACAGTTTTCTTTCAGGTTATGGCATCAGGCATGTGTATACCTCACTTTATAACCCTCAAGGGAATGGCATGGTTGAACGAATAAACAGAGTGGTCAAAGGTACTATTCAATTGGCTGTTCACGGGGCTGGTGACATTCAAAGATATGTGGATGATATGGTGTGGTCTTACAATACCACTGCCCCTAGTGTAACCAATTAAGTTACATTTGAAAAAAAAATGCATGGAAGAGTACCCAAAACTAAACTCGCTCCTCAATGGTTACATGAAGAGTAGGTTATCTTCTCATGTTGTGCATTCCAGTGATAGTTGTAAAGTTGAAGTGGGTCATCTTGTTAAGGTAAAATTGGGCAGAAGAGAGCAAGGTTTGAACACATTTTCTGAGCCCCTAAAAGTCATACAAGTACATAGGTGGCATGTTTTAGAGAATGGGCAGAAATGGAATTTTAGAAGAATTGCTCTTTATTCCAAGAGGGATGCACGAGTGTTTGATGGTACTCCCATTGTCCAACAACCTATTCCCATCAAAAGTTGTTCCGGGGCTAAACAGGCATGGGAAAATCCCGTTGTGCAACAACCTAAGCCCATAAAAAGTTGTTCTGGATTTAAACAGGTACGGGAAACTCGCATTCCAAGGAAATATAGTGATTTTATATTGATTTTGTTATTTCAAGTTCTCTTTGCAAACATGCATTTTTTACTTTGTTCATTACTTATGTTTTAAGCACTTGCCTTATGTTTTGCCTTGGTTTTTTTGTTCCTTCATTGTTTATTTCTTTTCTATAAGAGAAGATGTGTTATGATGGTCTCTCTCTGTGGTCGCAGTGCTTCTGTTGCGCGAGGCTGACCGGTCGGACTTGGAACACTGGTGTGTTCTATGTGGTCCGGTCATTCTCGGAGTAGCGGTTGCTGGAGGCAGGAGTC
Organism: Lissotriton helveticus; assembly: GCF_964261635.1. Lineage (NCBI taxonomy): Eukaryota > Metazoa > Chordata > Amphibia > Caudata > Salamandridae > Lissotriton > Lissotriton helveticus. The sequence goes on from NC_136057.1 coordinate 1,393,390,327, forward strand.
TGGGAACCCTGTCCTTGAAGCAGCATAAAATAAACTTACTTTGTTGGACCATATTAGAGTCCACTTCTTGAACAGAGTGCTTTAAACAAACATGGTTCCAATGACCCAGGAGACTAGATATTATTGTTTTAATGTTGCCGTCTCTGCTGCCCTCCACAACATTAAAACAAAGGATTGGTGGTCCTCTACCCCTTCTAGAGGCACCACAAAGAAAAATATATATAATGTAAAAGCCATCGCAGGGCATTATTAGACACTCCTCCCCTGGAGCAATGAATAATAAGGGAGGCTCCCTTCGCTCATCTATTATTCGTTTAGTTTGTTTTATTTATTTGGGTGGTTACTGTATTCCCAAAAACTGACCTTTCCATAACTTCCTGCTTTAACATTGAAGTAAATTCACACATTCTGTTGAATGGATGCAACTAACCATTGGTTATACATTTCTGTACATTTCTCCATCTCCATTCTTGCTAAAGATCTTAAGCCAGCTCTGAGGAGAAAATGGTGGTGAGTTACAGGGGCCAGATGGTACAAAAATGTGCAGAGAACCCATGTGGCCTTCAGTGGCTACAAGGAGTGGAGGAGGGTGTTGGGATTACCCTTAGTAGCATGGTGATGTGAGAAATTGGTTGTTGCTTGATTGGGATGGTAGCCTTGGTCAAGCAACAGCCACAATCCTGGCAGGGTGAACCACAAAGTTACTAATTATACATGTGCTTAACCCATGGCAGTTAGCACAAAAACCAACTAGGCTTAATTTAGCGCAATGTGTAAAGTATTTATGCAGCACATAAACAGTAAAGTGAAACCACGTGAAAATGCTCACACCACTTTTAAAAGAGGAAGTTTTAGGAAATTATTTGTAACCAAAACGACAAGAATCCAATCAGTAGAACTAGAGTTATGGTTTTTTAAAGTTTTTAGTAAAATGTAGCGCCTAAATTAAGCACCAACCACAGACATCTAGTCACGCAAGAACAGATCAAAGTCGAAAATATGTGGAATGCCGGTTGGATACAAGAAGTGGATTGGGCACAGTCGGCGCTTACCTGTGGGATTGGAAGAAATTCTCGAAAAATTGTTCTAAGAAGGTACCGTTCAGCTGGGGAAGGCTGCAGGAGGTGTCCAACTAAACAATCAAAGTCAGGGAACCACTTGACAAACTTGCAGTGAAGATTTATACGTTTGGACTTAGTCACTTTTATGGATGTCAAAAACCTTCAGTGGAACAAGGCAGATAGTTCCAGGAGGCAGGATACCCCTTTGGCAAAGGATCTGCTGAACAGGATTTGCTGCTGTAGAGAACAACATAGCAGTTGCTACCGCAAAGTCAGATTAACCAGCGATGCATCTCGGCAGACCAAAGAGCAGGTTATTACCAGTCTTACCTCGGTACTCAGAACAGTTTTTGCCAAATAGTTTTTAAGACCCAAATGTTTAAATGTGGCTACCAGGCCACCTTCAGCACTACCAAGGATCCAGGACTTGAGGGGTTCCCCTAGGAGAGGGGCAGGAGCAGGTAGCACTCACTCAGGCTGGACACAGGTGCAGGGTGAAGATGGTGTGAACTGGTTACATCCATGCAGCTCCGAGAGGAGGCCAACAAACTAGCCCTTGGAGTCACTCTGGTAGTTCTGGGTTCAAGTACCAGGGCCAGCCTTGAAGGAGTCAAGGCAGGCTTCAGGCAGCAAATCAGTCCTTTCACACGAGAAGCAGCCTTGTGGAGTACACAGTAGGCAGTCTCCTGAGCGTCCTTACGCAGGTCCAGAAAATTAACTGAAGAGTAGGCCTGAGGGGCCATATTTACCTGGTACCTTCTTTGAAGTGTGTTTTTCTTTGAAGTGCTTGGAATTTCCTGACTCCCCATGTCCTGGCTGCAAGATGGCAGCAGAGATAATGCAGAGGTGACCTGCCCTTTGTGTGACGGGAGAACACAGCCTATTCAGTTGCAAGTGGGGCTGCCAAACTCTGAATAACTCCTTCCTGCCAGCAGATTGCCCATTCAGGCACACCCAATTTCTCCATTGTGTGACTGAGCAGAATTCACAAAGTCCTAACTGCCAGCTACACCCAGTCCTGTGACCCAGGGGAGGCTACATGCACCAAATGGCGGAAATTCCAGCTTTCTAAGTAGCATTTTTAAAACTGTAATTTAAAGTCCAACTTTACCATTAAAGTTGATTTTTAATTACAATCTCAGAGGCAAAATGTGAAATGCTGATCCGTCCTCAATCAAAAGTTAACACTTATTAAATGTGACAGCCCAATGTTTTCCCATGTGACAGGTAGGCCTCACAGTAGTGAAAAAGTGATTTTAGGAGTTTTTCACTATCAGGACATGTAAAACTGAAAGTACATGTCTAACCTTAATTACAATGCACCCCACAGTATGGGCTACCTAGGGCCTAGCTTAGGATTGACATATGTAATAAATGAGAAGATCAAGGCATGGCAAGGAGTTATGTTGAAAAGTCAAGTTTGCAGTTTAAAACTGCATTCAGGCTGCAATGGTAGGCCTGGGACAAGTTTTAAGGGGCTACTTAAGAGGGAGGCACATTAAGTGCTGCAGGATCACTAGTATCATTTAATTTAAAGGCCCCCCAAGTAATAGTATGTGGTACATCACTCTACAGGGGACTTGTATTTAAATTACATTGGCAAATCAGGTGTAAACCAATTTCACCATGCTTAGGGGAGTGAGTACAAGCACTTTAGCAAGGGTAAATTGTACATAGTCCTAACGCCAACAAAAAATGTTTTCCAGGAAATAAAATGGAGGGAAACTGGCAAAATGGTGGCGGTGGTGGTGGTGGTGGTGGTGGTGGTGGTGGGGGGGCGGGGGGGGGGGTTTGGAGGAGGGAAATCAACCTATGGATGATTGGACTGACATGTGATTAGCCTTGGCAATGATGAAACTAGGCATTTAGAATGTTTAATAGTTATGTAGAATGTTTAGGTACAAACTGGAAAGAAATCCATTGTGGTAAGTCCTGCATGCTTGCCAGTCTGTACCTTGCTCATTAAAAGAAAATGTTCACTTATCTAGGCGTGCGTGGTAGAATCAGAAGCCGCAGGTACATCAGATGATATGTGGGGAAAGGGAGCGACAAGTGTGTGTGTGAGCTGTGTTACTTTATTTGGGTCTTGAAACAGAAACTCGCTACTTGGCAGGATTCATTGTGATTAGTGTTCATCACTCACGTCCCCGGGTCTCATGTACAACTATACTCCAGTTGGAAACCAAACTACCCCTAGAGTATACTGGGCTCTCCAATGGTAACAAGAGCTAACTATAAAGACATTTCATGGGGCTAGTAGAGTTACAACTCAAACGGACCACAATATAACTGCAAAGTCACTGTCCAGTCAGAACTATATTTTGATAAAGATAATGTAGTTATTTATATAAATAGCAGTTAAACGCATTACACCAGAAGGGAACATATCCAAAAGGGTTCATTGCACTTAGATGGTAACGGGCTACAATCCAGAAGAACGCCCATAACTGCGGAACAATGTTCTCCTTTGTGCCTCATATCAGAGTTCTCTATATTTTCCAATCTTTTTCTATTGTAAGGTTTCTCAACATCTAGAAGTGTTTTACTACAGAAACACAGAGTAATCCATAAGGCTCCGTATCCTTTGTTTACTTTCTCAGCAGACTGAGAGGCAGTCAAAGAAAACACCAGGTTTTAAGATTCTTTAGAAGCGTGCTATAAAACATTGCTGGCTGGTAATCTATGGGTTCATGCGAGCAGGAGCAGCTGATCAGCGATCCTTCTCCGGGCTCAGCCACAGCTTACTGCCATTTGGGTCTCTGAACTGTGTGGTCACATCAGTTACTCTTTCAGCTTACAAGGTGGTCTCAATGGTGGCCCACAGGCTCCAGGTGTCTTCATAGAACTCTAGTGCGCTGGTGCTCCAGGACCTTTGACTAGCCTGTCATCGCATCTCCAATGTGTGTCACAGGTCTATGCTAGAGCAGTCCAAATTTGTGTCTCCGACAAGATTGGGTATTTGGCACCCACAAGATGAGCACTATCTTCTCCGACACCTTCCCCACCAGGGATGAGACCCCCAGCTACATAAAGCGATTTGTGGCGCTGAGGTAAGAACCAAGGCAGAGCTTGGAATGCGGGTAACCATCTTGGAGCATTAATATGACTTTCTTTCACCAGTTCCTCAACTCTTTTTTTCTGTTATCTCATCCATGCTCTTGATCCATATTCTCTTTTCTCCAACAATATAATTCGCTACTTCGCTTACCTCGCTTTTCTTCTGTTTGCTCCCTCCCTGCTATTTCTTTAATCAATGCCACTTGCAGTCATCTTCCTGTATCTTCACTCTCTCCTTTTTATTGCCATCCACACTATTTACGCTAATCGGATTCATTATCCGGTCTTTTTACTTCATCCTCCCCCCCTCCCCCCCCCCCCCCAGTTTCCTCACTTCATTCCCATAAATATATATACTTCCTCCTTCATGTTACCCCCATCATAATCATCCTGTTTCCTCTTTCTCCGATTGCCCTTTGCTCCCTCCTTTTACTCCTAAAGGAACAAGCAAATAGTGCTAATGTAATGGCATGAGGAAGGGTGAATATGCAGACCATGTTGGGGCCGGGTGAACCTGGAAACAACGGTAAAATCAAGAGAGTGCAGGAGTGCGCACATTGGCAAGCCCTACGGTAAACAGGAGAAACAGTACTGGAAAACGGCAATGGCAAATCCGGGGCCACAACAGCTGGTGAAAGACTAGAACGGAGAGTACCATCAGTCTTTATCTGCGGTCATGTTTCCATGGAGGGCAACAAAAACGTATCAATTTAGCACAATTTGACCACCTGTGGGGATGTCCCGTGTACTTCACATATAATGGCTTGTTTTCAACAGGCCACATGGTCTTCTGTGATTTAGTCTAGGCCATGCGATATCACTTCCCTACATGCCTGTTTTACAGGATAAACTTGATATGGTGCTATTTTCTTTGAGGATATCGTACAAATGAACATGGTTGACACCTGAAACATTCTACCCTTGTAAAGAACAATATGTTGACAAGTTTTATATTTTATTGTTCCTGAAAAGTCAGCATAACTCAAAGTGAAGTTATGATGGGTTCATCCCTCGTCAAAAATCCCTAACTTATCAGCTCTATAACTACAGTGCTTTTATTCTAATATCTAAAACTTCACAAAAAACTTAAATTCATAAACCGGTTATCTCTCAGATGAGCTGGAGAATTTGGAGCAGTATGCCCAAAATGAGGAGGAGTTGTTCAGCTTCCAAACTAATTTGAAGAAATGCTTGCTCTGGGGCTTAGAGATGTACAATTGTATTGCGGACGTAGGATACTCTAAATTATGTGGGCGGGGAGGCAGGGACAGACTTGACGAGTTAGTACAGAAGCAACCCAAAATTCCAGTGCCCTCGCTACTGTGCCCTGCACATTCATATAAGCAAGTATAAACAAGACAAATTGGAGTCGTTTTAAAGTAGAATAGAGAAACAAAAATTGCTGAACAGTTTAAGCGTAAGCTGTCTGGCACCAAAAAAAACCTTATTGGTGGAATCTGACACTACTTGAGATCCTAAGGCATTTAGACGGGAAGAGTAGGAAGATCAAACTTCGAATTCCTACAGCACGAACGAGATCATCTGGGTGAAGCTTGCAAGACAACACTTAGAGGGAAACATTGCATGACTGTCACACTGTTCAAATCCTGTAGGGCTGAAAAGGAGTGGTATGGCCTATCTGATAATACGAGAGATACCGAACAATGAGAAGAAATTAGCGGAACAGGTTGACACTCCTTGACAAGGTCAGTGGTTTAGTATGGCGTCGATCTGGGCTGGTCTGCCCACTAGTCCCATTCTACTTGAATTCAGGTCGGCCTGGAGGCTAAACAGCGGTCTTCTGGCTGAACACATCTGATCACAGTAATATGGCATGGACCGTGAAGAGCATGGCCTCCCTTTTGCTTTGGCAAGGATTGTAGTGAAGGCAGGGCCCTGCTTGCGCACATTGCTATGTTAGCATAGGCTTATTAGAAGTTTAAACGCCATTTTAACTTTTTGCTGCTCTTGCTCACAACACTACATGTGACTGTTGTTGCAAGTTAGGCTGCTTGAATTTCTTCACATAATAATGGCTTGTTTTCAACATCCCTAGACTTACATCGCGACTTTAGTATGCACAGTGAGTGCAGAAGCCTCCAAGGTTATCATAATGTTAGCTGTTATTCGGGCTGATCGACCCACGCTGTAGACACAACATGCAGGCAGCTAACTGAAATTCTAGCGCCTTTAATATTGAACTGCATGCATGATTTAAATGCTTGGAGAAAATCTGTTTCCAGAGAGAGAGAGCTTTTGCAGATCCTGATGTGATTCATCTCTACTGATCTTGGAGGTATGGAGTTCCCCATTGAAGCCTAAGAGACCTTCTATTATATAAAGCCTAGTTCCTAGAAAGGGAGGGTGGTACACAAGGCACTATAGGACCCGTTTCCACTATCATTATAATATGACTTCTCCCTTTGTGTTTTATGGAATTGTAACAACGCTGACTGTATTATTTTTAATCATATGCCCGCTTCTGTTACCAAAAATACTGCATCTTAGAGCACGTTGTTTAAATAAACATTTTAAACTTTTGTCTCTCCATTTACTCACGTTGTGGACTGGTATGAGAATAACAAATGAAATAGTGTTCTTGATTCCCACCATTCCTGAGAGTAACCTAAGTCGCATGTTCTGGGTTGTCTAATCATTGGTACCTTTGCTATAGGACGAAGAGCTAATGAGACACTGATGCTAGTCGGTTAGTGGTTCTGGGTACTGAGGTGAGTTTTTTGGTACACCACAATTCACTGAGGTTCTGGGACTCTGTGCACAGTTGTGTATGAGCAGAGTCCCCACAACATGGCGCACCTAACAATGTGGTCTTATATTTGAGACTCTCGAGTAGTGCTTATAACAGTCCACAATACCCTCACTACTGTTTCTGGTTGACGGTGGGGACGGATTAGCCTACCTATATTTACAAAGGTTTTTTCAAGCTTGATAATTTAAAAAGGTTCGTACTTTGAGTTACTACCAGTTTGTGCTACAGTTCATTTGCATGGTCTTTTCTCTACTGTGTCCTCATGGCAGACGTTGATATCCCACCGCATAGTAGTGTGGCCGTCCGCAATCATTTGCAGACGTTTGGCATCACCTTGGAAGTCATGGCGGTTGTTTTTGTGGTGAGTGCGAAAGCTGCGTACCCGTTTGAGCTCTTCCACTCATGCGTTACCTTTCCGGCTGTTAATGCAGGTACTGGTACGTTTCACATTTATACTCCCACGGCCGTGCCTATGGACTACACTCCATATAGGACTCTAGAGATTACTATTACTACCTGGCAGCATAGAGTTTAGTTTGATGGCGCCCTTTCCCCAATCGGTAACAGCGGTTCGGTTAGGCCTTTTGTCTATTCCCGGGGCCACGTGGCCAGTTTTGGCCGGTTACACACCGCATCCACGTTATCAGCAAGTCACTATAGCCGAGTTGCGTGTACTCTACGCCTCCTTGGTTGGAGTGCATTGGGCTTTAGTGCTATATGTTTCCTGCAACGTCCAGGTGGAGGCACCTGGTGCTGCGGCGCAACCAGTTGGACCGGCTGACTTGAAAATTAATCCCGTCATGGTGAATTCGGTTATGGGCAAGCGCCCACAAGATAAGGAGGATATGCCTTTTTGGCTTGCTGAGAAATTTGACCAGGTGGAAGCAGTATTAGCTAATACTATTCCTGTTGAGAAACACAGGATTCTAACCATTAGTTTGCAGAAAGACTTAATACCAGAGGTACCAGATTGTGAGACCTGGGGTAAAATATTTGGGACAGTCTACGCTAAGTGCTTCGGCACCCAGTCCATGGCTGTCCTGCCCTCCGTGATGAAACGTGTTCAGGATCAACACAGTGCGGAGGCGGCTGTTGAATTGGGAATAAGACTCGTGGGAGTGTGTGACCTAGTTTCCGATCTCGTCCTTGCTAATGTTAAGGGAGATGTAGTAAACTTCCAGGTGTCTAATGTTTTATGCGATGTCCCCGATGCCGATAAGCCCCAGCAGTTACCGAAAATCATTGCGGAGGCATATAAGCCCATTGGCTGCAATAGTTTGGGTGTTCAGCCTTTTGCTAAAATAACAGCTCAACCTCTAACTCAGACGGCAAAGTACTTCTAAAGATAATTGCCGAATTTTCCAAAAAAGAATTCGAATAATAAGAAACCGGGGAAACAGCAACATAAACAGAGGTCACGTCCTGCGTCACCAATACCTTTGTCTACAGAGGGCACATATGATTTGCGCGACCGCGCTATTAAGTTGCCTGATAGATTTCAACGTTCTCCTCACTCTTTGCAGGATACATCGGTCTCACCAACCGGTGGAGGAGACCGCAGCAGATGTCAGGGTGCCCTGCCAAGGACGTGAGAAGCCCCACCAGACGTAGGGTAAAGGCAAGCAGAACGACTTTCCACATCAACGACCCCAGTTTCAGAAAAAGAAAGTTGCCAATTTAACAGCGAGGTATGCCACAGATAGTAAGAACACAGCTTCGGAACCTGATATGGGCACTGACACTGCTAGACAGCGCTGCGGAAATTATAGTGGTGCAGGAAGCATTGCGTCCATATCTGAAGGCGACAGCAACCGACACGTTTGTTGCTGTGGAGACAGCTGACACTAGAGTGGCTCCCCCTGACAGACTATGACATAGTTCTTTTAATTGAAGGTGACATACAGCGTACTATAAAATTGATATTTGGGGAAAATCTGACCTCTACCTATTACATGTTGTTAGCTGAGGCAGACTGGCCCCCACCCTTCATTCTGGCCGCTCCAAGAGGGGAGGAGGTATTCCTCCCTAGTTACGCACACACTGTGCCGAAAGAGCAGGAGCTGAATTTTGCAGAAGAGTGGGCTAAGGTGCTTGCGCCGGCTTTGTACCATACTCAATGTGGGTGGGACAAATTTCCCCCCCAGACATGAGATACCATTGCGGTCTATGCCACAGCCTCAACCCAAATATCCCATGCGACGTGAAGCAAAAGCTCCCGTGGCGGAAATCATTGACCAATTGGAATATCAAGGTGTGATTGAAACATACGTGTCACTGATGAATAATTCTCTTTTTACTGTGACCAAGCCTGATGGCTCTTACCGTTTGGTATTGGATTACAGGCATTTGAACTCTCATTGTTGGACCTGCGCGGTACAGAATACTCACAGTAATAGCGTCCTATTAGTAGTCAATGGACGGCATTTACCTGTGGCAGCAAACAAAAACAGTTCACAAGATTAGCCATGGGATATAAGAACATTCCAGGCATCTTTGCCGCTGGCATTGTCTCTTTTGGAGGGACTCGACCCTGATGCATGCTCGTATGTTGAGGACATTTATCTCACAGACAAATTATGGCCGCATCTGTGTCGCGTTGACCACATCATTTGTATGTTTGCGGACTTTGGTTATAAATTTAGCTTTGCAAAATCACACATTGCAGAGTATACAGTGTTGTTCCTGGGCTATGAGCTCAACTATGAAGGTTGAGGTTTAGCACCTCACTTCCTTGAGAAATGCGCACAGTTGTGTGCTCCTACAACTCTGAAAAGACTACAAATGTTACTGTTTTTTTTTAAAACTTCGGGCGTACTTATATACCCGAATATGCCCAGCGGATCAAGCCGTTTTATGCCTGGATATAACCTACTTTCACCAAATCGAGCTGTCTGCCTGAACATTCAGCCATCTTGCAATCTTTGCAGGCTGATATTCTTGAATCTAAGTTCTTACTTACTCGTGAAAACCACACCAACCTGGTAATAAGAATTGTGCCTTGGAGGAGCTTAGCGCGCACCCAAGATGGTCGCGTGAGCTCAGAGCTCCCGGACCTTCGCCACCTCCATCGACTATCCTGCAATTAATCCTGATTTGGACGACGGGTTTCTGTGGTCGAGAACCTGCTGATCACTTATCCGTTTGCGAATCTCAATTTGGTCTCCGGGAACCGAAGATATGGCTTTCTGAATATTTGCGGACTGCTCCATGGCACTGCCCCGGGCTTGCCTACTCTGCCAGCCGGGTTGTAATTGAACAACAACGGCCTGCGCTAACCTCCCTTGCACGGTCTTCTACTTTCGGTTTCGATTTTGACGATCCTACGTCATTGACCTTGCCTTGGTCGCCCTGGTTGCTTGCTTCACTCATCTATTCGCAACATCGCTTGGAGATCCGGACTTTCTTGCTCTTTGCCTAGTGATTGGTCCTCACTTTATTCTCTGAGCTTCTGCGGGCACATCGAGTGTAGCCATTTTCACTAGGTCTCAGAATACCCTCCGGGGCACACGACCTAAAATGGCCACCAAGCCTGAAGCAGAGAGGCGCAAGACCAGACCGGCAGCTCGAGGAGGTTCTGTCCAATCCAACGTCATGGACCGTTATACCCTCACTAAGAGCTCTCCGAGCGGAATGGCTAAACCCCCGGCCGGCATGGAGGACGAATCCCTGCTGGGTGATGACCCGTCGTTGAAAGACGTCATGTGCGCCATTGCTGGGATGAAGGCCGCGATGGGACAACAATATGAGGCCCTCACCCTCAAGCTGGACACTGTTGCCATAGATGTCAATCTAATCAGGGCGGATCTTGCAAAAACCAACGAAAAGGTCAAGTCTCTCGACCTGAAGACTGCTAGTCTTATCACTAACGTCTCTGACCTTCAGACGGAGGTCGGTAATCTGAGATCCGCCCGTGACTATCTCTCCCGTCGCTTGGACGATTTTGAGGGCCGAGCACGACGGAACGTCCGACTGGTCGGTGTACCGGAGAAGACTGAATCGTCAGCTGTGGACCTACTGGTGGAGGACCTTGTCCTAAATCATTTAGCGACCAAGGGACTGAGCAAGTTTTTTGCAGTGGAACGGGCCCACCGTGTCCCGGGTGGCCCGCCCAAGCTGGGTGCCTCTCCGCGCCCCATCATTGCGCGGATTTTCAACTTTCGTGACAGGGATGTGATATTGCAGGCTTCCCGCACGTCAGGCCCCACGGAATATGAGAACGCTGCGGTCAGCTTTTATCTGGACTTCACCCAACAAGTCCAGAAGCAGCGGCTGGGATTTCAAGGAGGGAAGAAGAGACTGAGAGACAGAGACATGAAATATGCCATGCTTTTCCCGGCTCGATTGCGTATCGTCCACAACGATAGAACATTTTTCTTTGACCGTCCTGAAGCGACTAATGACTGGTTGGACTCGCTGCCTCCGGGACGAGGGCGATTTGAACAATCGGAACTTTCCGGTGGAGCGGAGCGCGGCCCGACGGAGCAGGAATAGGGAGCGTCATCGGCTCCCGGACCAACGTTTTGACTTTCGGCAGTGGTTCGATGCTATGTTGATAATGATTGCTACTCCATTGTCTTACTGGGGTGTGGGTGAGGGTGAGGGGCGGGTGAGACTTCCTCCTCTGGGGTTCTTTTCGTAGATTAGTTGTATGTTAGGGCGACAGGAACGCTGCGAGTTGGGGTGGCTTTTGAGTCTAACGCAGGGGTGCGGGGTGGGGGGTATGATGTTCTGGGGGGTTGGGAAGTTCAGGGATGTGTTTTTTTGTTTTTTTCAAGGCATAATGCTGATGATCTTCTGTGTTGTGGTGTCGCGGCTGGTCTGGGGGGGGGACTTGGGGTGGACTCTGGGATGGGGGGTAGGGGACTACGGATACTGTGTTGGAACGTAAATGGTCTGGGAGACAGAATTAAACGGGGAGTGGTCTTGCAGTTACTAAGACGCTTGTCCCCTGATGTGGTTTTGCTTCAGGAGACGCACTTGCTGGGTAATATGTGCCACGCCATGAATAGGCGTGGCTATCGTTTCATTGCACACTCAGGTTTCACTTCTGGCTCCAGAGGGGTGGGCTTTCTGATCCAGACCTCCCTCCCCCTTGCTGTTGACGACATTATACTTAATGATAGAGGGCGGTACGCCGCCATTGTGGGGCGTTGGGAGGGTAGGGTGGTTACGTTATTTTCTGTTTACATACCCCCAGGTCTTCAGACTACGACCTATGCAGATCTGGGAAGAGTGATTCTGGGAGTCCCCGAGGGTTTGCTTGTAGTCGGGGGAGACTTTAATTCTGTAGTATCTGGGATGTGTGATCGTTACCCTCCCCGAGTTCTCGCTAACTTCCAATCCTGGCTTGGAGACTTCATGGAGGCGCTGGGGCTGACCGATTGTTGGCGCTTACATCATCCTGGGCAACAACAGTATACCTTCCACTCTGGGGCCCACGGCAGCCTTTCGAGATTGGATTATGTTTTGATGCCCTCCTCCCAGACTTCCCGTATAGGGGAGGTGAAACATCTTGCCAGGGGTATTTCGGATCATTCCCCACTGTGGTTGGTTGTGAACGCGCATGGGGGAATCGGAGGGTCGTGTGGCCCCGATCAACCAATGGTACCTCCGTGACCCTAAGATTAGAGCGGAACTACTTAAGACAATTGATCAATACTTTGCCGAAAATGTGGGGTCAGTATCCTCTTCCGTCTCCTTGTGGGAGGCTTACAAAACTGTGATTCGGGGGCAGGCCCTCTCATCGATTGGCAATGTTAAGAGGTGTAGACGAGAGGAGGTTGTTCGTCTTGAGACTGAAATTACCGTTCTTGAGGGAGAGTTTGATGCTGGGGTCTCCCCTGAGAGGCTTCATCTGTTGGACCTGAAACAACATGAGTACAGAGCTCTGGTGACTGATGCAGCGAAGGAGATGAGTCGTGAACAGCAGGGACGTCTGTATGATGTGGGAGATAAGGCTGGGAAATTGCTTGCTTGGTTGGATAGGAGAGAATGCACGAGTCGAGTTGTTCCTGTTATAGTTGACGCGAATGGTGAAAGTATCACGGACCCTGCTGGGATTGTTGAGAGGTTCGCCGATTATTTTCGGGTAGTGTACTCCCCTGTTTCTGATAGACCGGAGCAGGACTCCCACATGCTTTTACGCGATATCTCGCTACCATGCTTGTCTGAATCTGAGAGGGACCTGCTTGAGGCTCCGCCTACGGCGGATGAGGTTGCGACCGCTATCCGTTCGATCCGCTCCGGGAAGGCCTCGGGCCCTAATGGACTCCCCATAGAACTCTATAAGCTCCGTCCGGATGTGCTGGCACCATATATGCAGTCTATGTTTTTGGACTCACTGGAGGAAGGGTTTCTTCCTCCTGATCAAAGGTTGGCTTCCATAGTGGTTATACATAAAGAGGGTAAGCCGCGTGACCGCTGCGAATCGTACAGGCCTATTTCCCTTATAAATGCTGAACCCAAGATCCTGGCCAAAGTTCTTGCTAATCGTCTGGTGGCTGTTATAGGCGATCTGGTCCATCCGGACCAGTCCGGATTTATACCACATCGCAATACGGCACTTAATCTTCGGCGCTTGCATGGAGTCCTCGCGCGAGCGGGGACATTGAGAGAGTCGGCCATCTTGGCGTCTTTGGACGCCACCATGGCGTTTGACACGATTGAATGGCCCTATCTTTGGGCGGTCCTTTCCAAATTCGGGTTTGGGCCTACCTTTATCCGCTGGGTTTGATTGCTCTACGCTGATCCCTTAGCCCAGGTAGTGGTGAATGGACGTGTCTCGGCCACCTTTGCCCTCGGTAGAGGTACGCGCCAGGGCTGTCCTCTGTCCCCACTCTTGTTTGCCCTTGCTTTAGAACCACTGGCGGCTTGGCTGCGATGGGAACCTTCCATGAAGGGCATTCGGTGGTCTCCGGGATTTGAAGACCGTGTATCTCTGTATGCAGATGATATCCTTTTATACCTCACATCGCCCCGAAAGTCGTTAATCGTCCTTTTCGATGTTTTGACTTCTTTCCGTAAAAATTTCGGCTTAGTTATAAATTGGTCTAAATCTTGCGTTTATGTTCTCTCCGGAGATACTCCTCTCCTGCCCCGTGATTGTCCTATTCCGGTGGTACTCGATGGTTTCAAGTATCTGGGAATTTTTGTCACCTTGGACCCCACACTTCGGTATGAGCGCAATTTGCTGCCCCCTCTCAGACCCCTTCGGGCAGATGTCGGGACTTGGAGCAGACTCCCCCTTTCTCCCTTGGGACGAGCTGCGTTGTTTAAGATGATGTCGCTCCCCCGATTCCTTTATGCGCTTCAAAACACGCTTGATGTAGTGCCAGCGGATTATTTTCGTGAGATTGAGAGTCTGCAGCGGCAATTACTATGGGGGGGCCGTCCTCGCATCGCCCTCTCGAAGCTTACACTCCCTTGGTACGATGGCGGCATCGCTCTCCCGGACATTCGTCGCTATTACTGGGCCTCTCAATTGGGGGCCATCAACCATGGCACCTACACTCCTCCGCTAAACCCGGCTTTTGCGATGGACAGATGGTTGTTACCCGGTGGGGACTACAATAGGGCTCTATATGCGAAATCAGCTGGCGAAACTCTTACGGGCCCCACCAAAACAGCAGTGCAGGTGTGGCGTAGAGCTACGGCGGCCACGGGATGGGCCGATAGGCCGACCCGGGCTACCCCTCTATATGCTTCGGATAAACTGGGCTCCCTTTGGCAATCGAAGGGATTTGATCGGTGGGACATGATCGGGATCAGTAGGGTAGATGACGTATGGATCAAGGGCAGGGTCAAGACGTTTGAGGAATTGAAAGTTGAGTATGGGCTGAATGATAAGGAATTCTTCAGATATGCGCAAGTCCGGCATGCGGTCTTGTCTGTCTTCCCACTAGGCTCGGACGTGCCGGAGGCATCCCCGCTCGAGGATCGGATTCTGGATGGTCACGTTCCTGATAGCACGATCTCGCTAATTTATAAAAAGTTGATCAATACCAGGACTGATCTACTAGATAGTCTTCGAGGGTTGTGGACCGGAGATGGTCTAGAACTCGATGATGAGGACTGGCAATCCGCTATTTCCCCCCCGAAGGAAGTGGCTATCCCGGCACGTCTTCGGTTTGTCCAACTGAAAATTTTGCATAGGGTGTATGTGACTGGCCCACGTCTGGTTCGAATGGGTTTTTCGATGGATGGATTGTGCAGGCGCGGGTGCGGTATGGTGGCCACGTTCCTTCATATTATCTGGGAATGCCCTGCTGTGCTACTTTATTGGAATCGTGTGCATGAAGTAATGAGTGAGGTCACGGGAGTGCGATTACTGCCTGAAGCGCGAAGATGCCTGTTGAATGTCTGGGAGCCGAATGACTACAATCAAGCGCAGCTCCGCTGGGCGACCTTGGGCAACATGGTGGCCAAGCGCGATATTGCCCAGCTGTGGGGCGCTCAGAAGCCTCCGACACTTCTAGGGTGGACACAAAACATGGATTGGTGCATGTTTCGAGAAAAGACGGTGTATGTTTCCCGTGGCAAACCAGGCAAGTGGGGGAAAGTGTGGACTCAATGGAACGCATACCGTGGAGATATATGTACTCCCCCACTGTCGGAATTTGATGCTGATTTGTCCTCCTCCCAACCCGACGTTTCCTCTACAGGAATATAGTTGTTTTGTGTATATTTTGGTCTCCTTCCCCCCCCCCACTTATTGATTGCACTACTGCCTGATTCCTCTATGTACCCCCCCCCCCCCACGGACCACGTGATGACACGTTTTAATGTACTGCCTTGTGTTGTGCTGTTCTTTTGTTTTCTTGTTTTAAAATCAATAAAAAGTTTTCACAAAAAAAAAAGAATTGTGCCTTGGGTGGTGAGTTTCACGTACCTGACTTAATGAGGGTGACAGTCCCTATTGCTTACGAGACACACTTTTACACTTTGGCTGAAATGCGATTTTCCTCTGTGGAAAAAGTTGACAGCAGTGCAGATGGCGAGTCTAAAGGAACTAGCGCTGTCGCAGGGGAAACGCATGTTGGCTGTTACACCGCATCCTGCCTTGGAGGCAGTGACAAAAGTCAGTGTACTTCATTCAAAAGCTTTGCATCCTTGGTGGATACAATGGGCCACATCCTTGACCTCCCCGGATGTCACGTTTATTTTTGATTCCTCTTTGCAAACTCAGGAGTACTTGCAGTATGAATTCGTTCATCCGGCTCCTGTGGCCTTGCGCCCGCTGGATCATTTACACTGAGATCAGCGCAACCGGCGACGGTATCAGCATTCTTATTCAGCAGCCTGCGCAATAGTGGTTGGTACTATGGTGAATGGAGTATTCAAGTCTGATGTCGTACATACGCAGACATTGGGGGACTGTACAGCCCAGTTGGCAGAGCTACGTGCTCTGGTGCTTGCACTGGAGTATGCTGACCCTTGTGTGACTACTCTTATTGTAAGTGACTCTTACTACTGTGTTCAGTCTTACAATGACAATTTATTCTTTTGGACTCAAAATGAATTTCGTGACTCCAAAAAGGTAGCACAATGAAACACAAAATGCTGTGGGTTCGAGTGGCAGAGCTTAAAGAATGGCTGCCGCTCGTGTTTGTAATTCATACCCTTGGTCACCAACGCGTGGGGGTACACGCTGCTGATAACTGTCTTGCTGACGAAGCAGCAAAGACAGCAGTAGCGACATATGTAGTAGCAGCAGTTACCCGTTCCAAAAGTAAGATTGATGATGACATTTTGGCAGCCATTGCTGCAACAGAGAAGGGAGGTAATTTCCCGAGAGGTTTCCCTTCTAAATACTATTATCATTTAAGTCTGGATAAAGTTCCATATGTAAGAATTAACGACGGTGACAGATTGATTCCCAAAGCGGACCGCAGGCACTCATTGATAACAGCAGCTCACGAGGGTATGGCCTTGGCGCATGCCGGCGTTTCTGCGACTATCTCTTCTACAACAGCGTTGCTGGTAGTGTGGTTTGTACAAACAAACGCGTGATAATGTCCTTCATTGTGGCATTTGCCAGCAGATAAAACCTTCAACTGATGCGCGCCCACCCCAGACACAGTTGTACATATCTAATATCTAATAAACCACTAGGGTGTATTTATTTAGATCACTGCAGTCCTTTCTCCTCGGATACTGTGTATAAGTACATCTTAGTTGCAGTGGATTCGTGCACACGCTTTATTTGGGTCTGGCCACAACGAAATGCCGATGGCCGAACTGTCATAAGGGATTTGCGTGTCTTCGTGGGAATTTTTGCATGTGGCACCCTTCATTTGGACCAGGGTCCAGCGTTCGCCTCTAAGGCGTACAAGGATGCCATGCTTTCATTCGTTCCTAGCAAGGGAGTGTGGTACACGAGGCACTATAGAACCTGTTTCCACTATCATTATAATATGTTTTCTACCTTTGTGTTTTATGGAATTGTAACATTGCAGATCGTATTATTTTTAATCATGTGCTTGCTTATGTTAGCAAAAATACTGCATCTTAGAGCACGTCGTTAAAATAAACATTTTAAACTTTTCCGTGTCTCTATTTACTCACGTTGTGAACTGGTATGAGAATAACAAACGAAATAGTGTTCTTGATTCCCACCATTCCTGAGTAACCTAAGTTGCATGTTCTGGGTTGTCTAATCATTGGTGCCTTTGCTATAGGACGAAGAGCTAATGAGACACTGAAGTAGTCGGTTCTGGGTACTGAGGTGAGTTTTTTGGTACACCACAATTCACTGAGGAACGGGTCTATATGCACAGTTCTGTGTATGATTAGAATACCCGCAACAGGATATGTGTGGAAAACACAGAAATTGCAAAAATGCAAAGTGTATACATTTCTGACAATATTTGCATATTTCAGTAGTAAATATTAAAGTAATACAAAAGAAATTCTATGTTTCTTCTAAGGTCTGGTTACTTTGTAATTGATTAGAGGTGTTCCCTTCTTCTGGCATTCAATAGGAATAATGCAGAGCGTGAAAACCCAAATGTGATATTTCAAGGGATATTTACAAATGTACTCTGTTTTTTACTCTTGTGGTCTTTTGTACTACAAAATAAGCATAGTTCTACTTTTTTCGTGGACATTACCTTCCTTCTACAACATTTCCGTCATTGTCTACAGTGCATCAATTGAAAACCGAATTTACTGTATTTACTAGAAATGAAAACTAGCTGAATTTAGCAAGGAATCCCAAAACTGAAAGTGGCCTGATCGGTTAATTCTTAAACAGTTCAAATACCCTTGTTGTGTGCCAACCATTCCATTGGTGCCCCTTTATTGCCATTTACGACATCTATGAGTTTTTAATACCATCCATGCTGTGTAAACCAGCCAAGAGATGTGAACACATTTAGGGTCCGATTCCGATGTCGGACGGACCGGAGTCCGTTTGACATCAGCTAGGAGCTGTAACCGACCGACCTGCTGTCGTCAGTTACAGCCCTGCTAGTATAATACAAGCATGCATTCCGAGCGGAATGCATGCCTGCATTGTTGAAAGCAGGGGTGCAGTTCATCCCTGCACCCTGTGGTCGGCACCCCAAGGTGCCTGCCACCAGGTGCAGGGATCAATGGAGGGGCACCATAGGTGCCCCCAGGCCGCCATCTGGCAGCCACACACCCATGGGGGCCCTGCTGGGGGCCCCCAGAGACAGCTTCCAACTGCCTTTTGGTGCCGGACACACCGGCACGAAAAGGTAGTGAAAAGCTGCCATTGTACTCCCTCGGTCGTAAAGAGGCGACCGGGGGAGTACTGAGGGATTTCTGGACTGCGGACAGAGCAGAATGGCTCGGTCGGAAAGGAATCCGTGCGACACGTTCTGGGTCTGTCGGAAGGGCTCCGACCATCGTTCGGAGCCCTTCCGGCCGAAATCGGAATCAGCCCCCGAATCTCCCTATATTTGGGTCTTCACTGGTTTCTGTGCAGCTTGGGCATTTATTTTGGTTTCTTTACCATGCACCCAATCGCTAACTCTGGAAACCTGGTACAACACTCAGAGGCATATGTAAAAGCCCCCATCCCCATGGGAACGTCACTTTTCCGATGGCGATGGCGATAGGGGCTTCACCTTACTTACCAGGCAGCAGTGAAGCACGCTGCCTTGTAAATAAGGCCCCCTTTCATGCTATGCTTAGCGTGAAAGGGGTGGGCAGTGGGTGTTGCAGTGGGCATTCCACTGCAACACCCATTGATTTTGACACTGCCCCCTACTTACAAGGGTGGCGTAAATAGGAGGCAGCGCCAAAATTAAGACCACGGAAAACCTGGACTTAACTTGGCGATATGCTTTATTTCTCATCGTTTCTGCTTTTTCCATGTGTGCTGCCTTGTGCATCACACATGGAAAAAACAAAACGCCTTGGATTGTTTATGTGTAGGAATGTGTTCCTTTCTACACATAAACAATCTGTAAATTTAAAAAAAATGACATTTTCTAACTTCCATGTGTGCTGCATTAAGCAGCACACATAGAAGTGACAAGACGGCATTTAAATATTGTTTATGTTTAGGAAGGGGCACGTTCCTACACAAACAATCTTCCCCTGCACACAGACACCCTTGCAATATGGTGCATGGGTGTATGTGTTGGTGCTAGGCAGCTAAATGTAGCACCAGTGCAGGGGGAAACACAAGGCTGCCCCCATATTCTTGTAAATAGGATGCCGCCCTGCATTTCTGAAGTGGTGGAGAGAGGCATTAAGCCAGGATGGCTAATACCTCAGTCCGCCACTTCTTTGTGCATATGCCATTCACAGTCCTGTCCTCAGAATCCCCCTCATTTAAAATTACAGGAAGATAAATCCCCCCATGCCCTCCCCATTCCCCTACCCATAAAGTGTTGTCATATCCTAATAGGCCTCACTCTTTTACAGCAGGCCTGGACATCGCTACCTCCACCCCCACGTCCTACAAGACAGCAGGCCTTGGTAACACCACCTTCAGCACAACATATACAGAAGACATCCTCACCAACCCCCTTGCAGCACAGGAGGCATGGGCAACATTACCCTTCACACTGCAATACACAGTGAAGGCAGGGATAATATCTCTCATTACAGTATAGCTTACCTAGATGCAACCTGAATTTTGGGTGGCCACTTGTCTGGTAATTTACCAGCTTAAAAGTCCTTGCAATTTTTAAAAACAAATTTTAAACACATTTACAAACTAGAGAAATTCAGAATTTTTCCCCTTAGAACTATAAACCTAAAACCACAAACTTCGGAGGGGAGGTCCGGAAATCACAAAAAGTATTTGAAAGCAGACTAGATTTCTAAATGATTAGTAAAGCAAAGAGGGCAAACTGCAATGTTACAAAAGTGGACGATTAACTCCACACCATTTATTTTACACCTAATGCTTTTTGGACCTTTTAGAACAGCAAACCAGCTGTTAGTTTTCAGGTCAAGCATAGCGCAGTGCGCATGCGCTGCTCTATGGGAGGCTTCTTCTGAGCACTCCAAACTTCCCCTAAACTTCGCCGTGTGAGTTTGGTAACTCCCACACATTCTATTGGACTTTGTGTGTGGTTTTCAATAATGAAAGCACTCAAATGGCCAAAAGCGGGTGCATGTTTCACCTTTTCTCTAAAGGTTCCCTCCCACGGCTTTCGGGTCTCGGGAGCGAACAGCAGCACGCATTGTGCCAGCTGCATTCTTCCCTCATCGTGGCTCATGTTACTAATTAAACACAGCGCGGTCGCTTTCACTTTCGCGGCCGCGCTTGTTGGTTGCTCTGCTCCTGCCACCCACCCGCTGTCCATGTTCACAATGCTCCCAACCCCTCTCATTCTCCGCATTCCGTTTGTGTCTTGAGAGGTGGCAACCCTATCCATGATACCACGCGGGAAGTTCAGGGGCAGGAGAAGGTGAGGAGGGCCGCAGCTATTGTAGTTGCTAACACTTATCCCACCAACCTCCCTCCAAATAATTCCTTCATACAAAGCAGGATGGAGGAATGCGCGGACCGGGCTACTGTGGCCCGGTTAGCATCCAAACCGCGAAAGCTGCATACCTGGCGGAAGCTGAAAGAGACTTCAAAAGAGATAAAATATGTCAATGTTATTAGTGAAATTGAGCACACTTGTATGCATGTGTCCATCATTGTATTGTTGTATAGCTCAAAAATTCCTGGTGGCACACCACCCAGGATAATATCCTGCATAGCTAAACACTTATAAGGTCCCAAAGGCGAGACCTATTGGATATGCCAATGCTTGTTTTTATTTATTAATTTATTTTAGGATAGGAGGTAAACCTATTTGCACTCAGTTACAGCATAACAGCCAGGTTGGCGCGTCTCTGTTCTAACGTTTTTGTTGATACAGGGCACTTTTAGAAGTGCCCACATTTCGTTGCTTTGCGTTCAAATAAACAATCAGCAGGTGGTGAAGAATAAACAATCAGTAGGTGGTGAAGAAATCTCAAAGTAGAAGTGCGTTCAAATGGCTCACTTAGAGGGCCATCAACATCCTTCTGTTAGAGTATCAGGCTGACTGGGAGTTCGATGGAGATTAACACCTTAAACCAACGCCACAAAGTAATCGAAAAAGGTTGGTTTTAAGTTTTTAAAGCTCTGTCTGTAAGAAATGTGCGTGCACTTGAACAATGTCAAAACTCTAGTTGATAAATTACATTTATAACGCTCTTTATTCCTACTCGAAGGAACGCTATTTACTAACCTTAGAATGACTAAAAATTTAGGAAAATAAAATTTAGGTTCCAGTCTTATGGCCTGCTGCTGTTCGCATGCAGCAACTGGATAGTAATAAACACATCATTTAGTAATATTCCAAGGACTGTAATGTGTGACCTACGGGTGACACAAAGATCTCTTCAAGTAACCTATTGAAAAAGCTACATAAAATACAAATATAATGTTAAGTTATATTTCACAGCAGGCACGTTAACCCAATGCTATTTTAAGATGCGTCACTACTGCTAACCACTATTTATACTACTCTTCTAATAACTTGGAAATTGGCGTGTATACAACCGTCTCTCCAGCATGTACTTTAACCTCCCCATATGATATTTTTTAAATTGAGCCGGTTTGTGACCAATTATGCCGAAACAGATTTACTACGGGGTTTGACATAATTACCAAGGTCTTTGCCACAACTGTTTTAATTAATGCATACGTTGACTGGACTGAGCGACCCATTTTTGCTGCCATTCCGTGACCCCCAATTTGTGGGTTAGCAAGTCAATGTTTGCCAGATCCTGCACTCCCGCTCACAAACCAATTGGTTTCCACACAGGTGAAACGATGAAGTGACTTCGAAAGTACGAACATCATAACCTTGCTCGTTTTGCATTGGTATAGATAACATATAAACCTCTTTTGCTTCGGCCACTTCTGTGTCTAAATCTAAAAAATTTCAAAAGTACCGGGTGAGATAACTGGCAGCTGCTTACCTTCCGCGTAGTGTAGGAAAGCGATAAGCACCTCCCGCGCGCTAGAGCCTGGGTGTATTAATTTGCTGGGGAAAAAATGGGCAATCCCCTCATAAAAAAAACCACGCCAGCCCACGTACATAACGACTATAACTGATTACAATAAAGAACACACCCAATTACAAAACAGAGCATACCTTCTTGCATGTATTTATATAGCGCTTTCTACCCCTATCGTATAATTCTGCATGCAAACAGTGAAAGCAAAACATACAGTTGAAGAGAGCTGATCAAAGCTGATCAGTTTCCAGTCCTGGCTTTTCAGCCGACAGCATTTTGCACCATGGGATCTGTAGTTCTGCTTTTTGTAATAGCTGCAAGCAAAAACATAGCACCACCTGTTTGCCCCATTAGAAACAGAGATACCACCTCGTGTCAAATGCATTTACTCAAGTAAAGCGAAATGGGGCTGCAAACCCCACAGTGCACAGATTAGATGACTGAAAGCCCACTAGTGGAAACCTGGTATTCCCATTCACATGAGCCACTGAGACGAACGTAACATTGTGTAGCCATATAGGTTGTCAATTAATCCATGTTAGCAGAGACCACTATTTCACCCCAATGCTTTTTTCTTACACAGTGAGGTGCGTAAACAAAAGTATGGGAACTGTATTTGTATTTGTATTTGTATTTTCAACTTGTAGAGCGCCTTATCACCCCGGGGTCTCTAAGCGCTTGACAGGCGAGTGAGTACTGGCAGGGGGAAAGCAGACTAGATATTACCCCATGCCTCTTGGAAAAGCACGGTTTTTAGCTTTTTCCTGAAAGGCAGGAGTCTGGTTTCCTTGCGCAGATTTTCAGGCAGTTCGTTCCAGGCTTTGGGCATTGTGTGGGAGAATGTCCAACCACCAATAGTGGATCGTTTGATCCTAGGGCAGATCAATAGGGCGGCGTTAGCTGAGCGTAGGTTCCTGTTAGGGGCATATGGGACAAGTCGTTTTTTAATATATTCCGGGGCTTGCCCATATAAGGCTTTCTGCGTGATGCATAGGCCCTTGAACTTAGCTCGTTGATTCACTGGCAACCAGTGTAGCTCCCGGAGGAGGGGGGTGGCCGGTGTCCTTCTCGGTTTATTAAAAATAAGTCTAGCCGCGTCATTCATGACGATCTGCAGTCTCCTGGAGAGTTTTTTCGTGATGCCGAAGTACATGGCATTACCATAATCCAGTCGGGCTAGAATTAAGGCTGACACTGCTCTTCTGAGAGTATCTGCCTTTAGAATAGAAGCTAGCTTGCGCAGTTGTCTCAGGAGACATACACAGGTGCCCACCACCGTCGAGACCTGGGCTGACATCGTAAGATTTGTGTCTATGATTATGCCCAGGCTTTTCACTGCTGTTGCCGGTATTGGGGGGGTACCCAGCTCCAAAGGCCAAAGGAGGTCGCACCAGGGGCTGGATGAAGTGGTGATAGGAAGGACCTCCGTCTTATCCGGGTTAATCTTTAAAAAGTTTGCCGTCATCCAGTTGTCGGTAAATTCTAAAATATTCTTCAAGTTTTGATCAGTCAAAGGGGAGTCGCCTATCTGGATGATGATCTGGGTGTCGTCAGCATAATTATATATATTACAGTCCATCTGATTCAGAGATGCAATGAGGGGCTGCAGATAGGCGTTAAACATCAAGGGGGACAGTGCGGAGCCCTGCGGGACACCGCATGTGATTTCAGCAGCCTCTGACACCATATCATCCAGTTGTACTTTCTGGACCCGTCCACCTAGGAACGAGGTCAGCCAGGCGTGGGCCGTGCCCTTGATGCCAAACTCCCCCAGCCGCGACAGAAGAAGGTCATGATTGACCGTATCGAATGCCGCGGAGAGGTCGAGAAGCACCAGGGCACAGGGATCTTTATTATCTGATTTAAGACGTAGGTCATCTAGCACTGATAACATGACTAGTTCTGTGCTGTTGTGAGCTCTAAACCCAGCTTGGTTGGGTTGTAGTAGTGTGTTGCTCTCGAGGTGGTGCGAGAGGGCAGACAGCACATGGTGTTCCAATATTTTTGCTAAAAAAGGCAATTGAGATATGGGCCTGTAATTCTTTAGAATCTTGGTGTCGGCACCGGCCTTTTTTAGCAGGGGTATCAGTCTCGCCTCTTTCAGAATAGAGGGGACTAGTCCCGAGGTTAGGGAGCTATTTAGGAGTGATAAAATATCCTCCTCCAGAACTGGCCAGGCTTGTTTAAATATCTGCGGGGGGCACGGGTCCGCCGGAGAACCTGATTTAATTTGGTTCATCACTTTTGTCAGGGAGTCCTTGGTAAGTAGGGGTAGGGAGGTTAAAGGCTCAGTGATTGTGGGAGGTGGAGTTAGCGGAGTAGTCGGGCAGTCAAGCCTAGGGGTGCTTTTGATTTCTCTCACAAGGTCGGATATCTTGGAGGTGAAGAAGGATTGGAATTTATGACAGTCCTCTTGCGTAAAGGAAGGCGGTTGGTCCTTCTTTTTCCTCAGTTCAGTGAGTACTTGGAAAACTTCCTTCTGGGGGTTAGATGCTGTGGCAATTCTGTTCTCGTAGAACTCACTTTTTCTGGTTATGATGGCTTGTTTATACAAGGCAAGCTTTTCCTTATAACAAGTCTGGCAGTTAAGATCATACCCCTTTCGCCAGGCTCTTTCACACTGTCGCAGGGACCGTTTTAGGAGTCTCAGATCATCATTGAACCATGGGGCGCCTTTACCTTTTTCCCTGATTTTTATCTTACGTGCTTGGGCTACCACCTCAACTGCAGATACTAATTTTTGTGATAACTTTTGACTGGCCTTCTCTTGGTCATCTTCCGGTAGCCTGTTTAAGTGGGAAGCTTGCTGTAGAGTAGATAGCAAAGTATCCGGGTTAATGTTAATGTGATCCTAGTGTAATGTTTAGGGGTCTGGGAGTGTGGGGATGAGGTCCAAGATGAAATTAAGTGCTGGTACTCACAAATTGATTGGGGTAAGCCTCGAGGAGGCGTCGGTCGGCGTGGTTGCAATGCAGGCATTTACCAATATCAGCGTTTTCTTGATCTTATGGTTTCTCGTGCTCTAGTAAGCAATTTATTTTACTACGAATAATCTTAACTGTAAGGTTTTAACCTGAGTGGGATAAATTAAAAGCTAAAGCTATTCTATCAGGATTTTAACCGAGTGACTGGCAGCAGATCTCTGCAGCAAGTGCCCAAACCTACTGAGCTTTCTTGCCAGCAAGAATGGAAAGCGAACAACGGAAACTGCATGCTTTCAAACATGCATGTAAACAGTCTCTCTCACACTCACAAGCTTCCAAAACGAACTGCTTCGCCCAACCCAAAACCCGACACCTACTACCTTCAATCCAAGGGCGTCACTGGGGTTGGTGTCACCCGGTGCGGGTAACTCATGGTGTCACCCCCTCACGACTTACCGCATGGACCACCTCTGTCGGAAATGTACGGTGCTAGGTACTGTCTCACTCCCTCTAGCTCCCTCTCTCTGTCTAGCTCCCTCTCTCTGTCTTACTCCCTCTAGCTCCCTCTGTCTCTCTCTCTCTCTGTCTTACTCCCTCTAGCTCCCTCTCTCTCTGCCTTACTCCCTCTAGCTCCCTCTCTCTCTGTCTTACTCCCTCTAGCTCCCTCTCTCTGTCTTGCTCCCTCTAGCTCCCTCTCTCCCTCTCTTACTCCTTCTAGCTCCCTCTCTCTCTGTCTTGCTCCCTCTCTCTCTGTCTTACTCCCTCTAGCTCCCTCTCTCTGTCTTACTCTCTCTAGCTCTCACTCTCTCTCTTACTCCCTCTAGCTCCCGCTCTCTCTCTTACTCCCTCTAGCTCCCTCTCTCTCTTACTCCCTCTAGCTCCCTCTCTCTCCCTCTAGCTCCCTCTCTCTGTCTTACTCCCTCTAGCTTCCTCTCTCTCTGTCTTACTCCCTCTAGCCCCCTCTCTCTTACTCCCTCTAGCTCCCTCTCTCTCTCTTACTCCCTCTAGCCCCCTCTCTCTCTCTGTCTTGCTCCCTCTAGCTCCCTCTCTCTCTTACTCCCTCTAGCTCCCTCTCTCTGTCAAGAGCCCTCTAGCTCACTCTCTCTCTGTCTTACTCCCTCTCTCTGTCTAGCTCCCTCTCTCTCTGTCTTGCTCCCTCTAGCTCCCTCTGTCTCCCTCTCTCTGTCTTACTCCCTCTAGCTCCCTCTCTCTCTGTCTTACTCCCTCTAGCTCCATCTCTCTGTCTAGCTCCCTCTAGCTCCCTCTCTCTCTCTTACTCACTCTAGCTCCCTCTCCCTCTGTCTTGCTCCCTCTCTCTATCTTAATCCCTCTAGCTCCCTCTCTCTGTCTAGCTCCCTCTCTCCCTGTCTTACTCCCTCTGTCTCCCTCTCTGTCTTACTCCCTCTAGCGCCCTCTCTATCTGTCTTACTCTCTATAGCTCCCTCTCTCTCTGTCTTACTCCCTCTAGCTCCCTCTATCTTACTCCATCTAGCTCCCTCTCTGTCTTGCTCCCTCTAGCTTCCTCTCTATCTGTCTTGCTCCGCCTAGCTCCCTCTCTCTCTGTCTTACTCCCTCTAGCTCCCTCTCTCTCCGGCTTGGTCCCTCTAGGTCCCTCTCTCTGTCTTTCTCCCTCTAGCTCCCTCTCTCTCTCTTACTCCCTCTAGCTCCCTCTCTCTGTCTAGCTCCCTCTCTTGCTGTCTTACTCTCTCTAGCTCCCTCTCTCTCTGTCTTACTCCCTCTAGCTCCCTCTCTCTGTCTAGCTCCCTCTAGCTCCCTCTGTCTCCCTCTCTCTCGGTCTTACTCCCTCTAGCTCCCTCTCTCTCTCTGTCTTACTCCCTCTAGCTCCCTCTCTCTCTGTCGTACTCCCTCTAGCTCCTCTCTCTGTCTTCCTCCCTCTAGCTCCCTCTCTCTCTCTTACTCCCTCTAGCTCCCTCTCTCTGTCTTTCTCCCTCTAGCTCCCTCTCTCTCTCTTACTCCCTCTAGCTCCCTCTCTCTGTCTAGCTCCCTCTCTCGCTGTCTTACTCTCTCTAGCTCCCTCTCGCTCTATCTTACTCCCTCTAGCTCGCTCTCTGTCTAGCTCCCTCTCTCTCTGTTTTGCTCCCTCTAGCTCCCTCTGACTCCCTCTCTCTCTCTGTCTTACTCCCTCTAGCTCCCTCTCTCTGTCTGGCTCCCTCTAGCTCCCTCTCTCTGTCTTACTCCCTCTAGCTCCCTCTCTCTGTCTAGCTCCCTCGAGCTCTCTCTCTCTCTGTCTTACTCCCGCTAGCTCCCTCTGTCTCTGTCTAGCTCCCTCTCTCTCTCTGTCTTACTCCCTCTAGCTCCCTCTGTCTCCAGCTTGGTCCCTCTAGCTCCCTCTCTCTGTCTTTCTCCCTCTAGCTCCCTCTCTCTCTCTTACTCCCTCTAGCTCCCTCTCTCTGTCTAGCTCCCTCTCTCGCTGTCTTACTCTCTCTAGCTCCCTCTCTCTCTGTCTTACTCCCTCTAGCTCCCTCTCTCTGTCTAGCTCCCTCTAGCTCCCTCTGTCTCCCTCTCTCTCAGTCTTACTCCCTCTAGCTCCCTCTCTCTCTCTGTCTTACTCCCTCTAGCTCCCTCTCTCTCTGTCGTACTCCCTCTAGCTCCTCTCTCTGTCTTCCTCCCTCTAGCTCCCTCTCTCTCTCTTACTCCCTCTAGCTCCCTCTCTCTCTGTCTTACTCCCTTTAGCTCCCTCTCTCTCTATCTTACTCCCTCTAGCTCTCTCTCTCTGTCTAGCTCCCTCTCTCTCTGTTTTGCTCCCTCTAGCTCCCTCTGACTCCCTCTCTCTCTGTCTTACTCCCTCTAGCTCCCTCTCTCTGTCTAGCTCCCTCTAGCTCCCTCTCTCTGTCTTACTCCCTCTAGCTCCCTCGAGCTCTCTCTCTCTCTGTCTTACTCCCGCTAGCTCCCTCTGTCTCTGTCTAGCTCCCTCTCTCTCTCTGTCTTACTCCCTCTAGCTCCCTCTGTCTCCCTCTCTCTCTGTCTTACTCCCTCTAGCTCCCTCTCTCTCTGTCTTACTCCCTCTAGCGCCCTCTCTCTCTGTCTTGCTCCCTCTAGCTCCCTCTCTCTTATTCCCTCTAGCTCCCTCTCTCTCTGTCTTGCTCCCTCTCTCTCTGTCTAGCTCCCTCTAGCTCCCTCTCTCTGTCTTACTCCCTCTAGCTCCCTCTCTCTGTCTAGCTCCCTCTCTCTCTCTCTCTCTGTCTTACTCCCTCTAGCTCCCTCTCTCTGTCTAGCTCCCTCTCTCTCTCTGTCTTACTTCCTCTAGCTACCTATGTCTCCCTCTCTCTGTCTTACTCCCTCTAGCTCCCTCTCTCTCTGTCTTACTCCCTCTAGCGCCCTCTCTCTCTGTCTTGCTCCCTCTAGCTCCCTCTCTCTTATTCCCTCTAGCTCCCTCTCTCTCTGTCTTGCTCCCTCTCTCTCTGTCTAGCTCCCTCTAGCTCCCTCTCTCTGTCTTACTCCCTCTAGCTCCCTCTCTCTGTCTAGCTCCCTCTCTCTCTCTCTCTCTGTCTTACTCCCTCTAGCTCCCTCTCTCTGTCTAGCTCCCTCTCTCTCTCTGTCTTACTTCCTCTAGCTACCTATGTCTCCCTCTCTCTGTCTTACTCCCTCTAGCTCCCTCTCTCTCTGTCTTTCTCACTCTAGCTCCCTCTCTCTCTGTCTTTCTCACTCTAACTCTCTCTCTCTCTCTCTGTCTTCTTACTCCCTCTAGCTCCCTCTCTCTCGCACATTAAACCCCAGGGGGGGGGCAGGACCCCCCCCTTTTACACTCTCTGCCGCTTTCATGTGGTTTCTCTTTTAAAGCTTTTCAAGATGCAAAAAGAAATCTGTGTACAAGGCACCAGCGAGTTTGTAGACGTGAGAATTTTACGATATGAAACAGCTAAAGTAAAAGCTAATTTCCAAGCGGTTAATACCCCCCCTCCCCGCCCCCCCCCTCTTTAGCACCGTGTCTTTTCCATATAAATGGCAGGGGCCCCTCATTACTACACTTTTCAAACTTTAACTAATGAGAACATTTTAATTCGAATAGGTGAGAAAATATCTCTGTTCGCTTTTGTTTTTAAAGCGGATCGAGTCTCTCCGAGGCCTTCGGGTGCGGTGCAGGGGGTGCCATGTACAGAGGCCTGCTGGGGGGGATGGGGGGGGGGGGGCGCAACCAGATGGTGTCACCCCCATGTGAGGGTGTCACCTGGTGCGGTCCGCACCCCCCGCACCCCCCTAGTGACGCCACTGCTTCAATCCGTTAAAAAAAAGCATTTGCAATGCAATAGGTCTCGCCTTTGGGACCCTGTATGTATTTATCTATGCAGCACATTAGTCTGGGGGCTGAAACATCTACTGTCTTTAACATGGAGGGAAAGTAAGCGCCAAACTACGGAACACGCCAGGTATGGGAATACATGGAGAGAAATACTGCCTATCAGCGGGAAATGGTATTGGCCAAAGCTCTGTTTTTAATAAAAAAGCAGGTCCTTCAGTGTTTATATCACTGAAAATACAGGAATTGAAAAAATATTATTGTCTGCAGGTGCTCGTGGAAGACAAGTTTCTATTGCCTGGAATTTAGGGAATGTTAAAGTGATTCTGGTATTTTACTGACCTCTGCTGGTTGTTTCCTATCAAAAAGGTAAATAGAGGCAGTTGCCAGAAAAATAAAAAAAGAAATTCCCTCAGCAGACAGCTTAAGGGAGAGGATGTAGCCTTAGGGGTAGAGCGGTCGACTTTGAACCTAGGGAACTGGGTTGAGATTCGGCAACGACGCTCAACATCCTGTGGTTCTGGGTAATTCACTTAATCTTCCTGTGCCCAACAAAAAAATGAATGTGTCCATCTGTAACAATACTGCAGCTCGTGTAAAGCGCTCTGATAACTGATTTCTCGGGTCTAGTTCGTGCTATATAAAACCCTATTTTAAAAAAAACTATTCTGCTATTTTACTGACCTCTACTGGTTGTTTTCTATCAAGGCAGTTTAATAGAGGCAGTTGAACAAGCAGAAAGCAGTTCAGGTATTTTACTGACCTCTACTGGTCGTTTTCTATCAAGACAGTTAAATAGAGGCAGTTGAACAGAAAAACAGTCCCTAAGGGAGCTGCTTACATACCATCCCCCCAGCGCCTTGAGAGCCTCACGGGTGAGTAGTGCGCTTACAATTCCCCTGATTGATTGTTTGAAGCAAATGTGGAAGCAGCCAAGTCCTGGTGTTGGTCTCCAGAGCCCACAAAGTACATACAACAGATCTCAACCTAAAAAGACTTCAAGGGTGTCAGGAAGCGAGTGACACGGCCTACTGAAATGGAACACGATAGAGTAAGTGCTAGCTTGTTTTTTCTAAGTCTGCACGGATGGGGGCATACACACATGTAGGCAGGGAGGTCTTTAGCATGGGTGGCGCCCGGTGCGGCAATAATTTTTGGCGCCCCTCTCCATGACCTCCTCAGATTCTCTGGCTACCACTGGTCATAAGTGCCCCTCATCTGTCCATAGGCCCTCTCTCACATATGTTTAATACGTTTTAAACACTGGTAGAGGCTGGCTTTACTAATAAGAATGTACATTCACCCAAACAAACCCTATTTAGTAACAATAGCAATAGATAATGAAAGACTTGGGGGAAATACATACCATCCTAATTTTTTTTATGCAGTTTGCATGCAGCTCTTTGATGACAGTTCTTAGCAGTCACTGTTCTATAATAGGGATGTATCTTATGTGCTGAGGTAAGAAAAGGATCTCTGTGACAAAATCAGTAATCCACTCAGATCTCCAAACAAAATAGAGATTAGTGATTTGTACGGTACGTGTTCTTTGCAGCAGGCATACTATACCTCTGCTCTACTTTATGCCACAAGACAAAACTCTGATTTCTCTCTCTATCAGGAACATTAATCACAAGAGTTATCTTGACATTTTATTGCTGCCTTAAAGCTGGATGCAGAAGGAACTCTGCAGAATATGTTTTGAAATCCTAAATTATTGCTAAACACATCGCCCCCCAGGTCAGCACCCCCTCCCTAGGTCAGTGTCCAGTGGGGCCGCACCAGTTGCACTGCCCTAACCAACCCTGCATGTAGGAAAACTCAATACTTTTTTTTATACATGGGGGTGGGGGTCCCCTTATGTACGTTGTGCCTCAGTTTACCGCCTCTTGATTCAATCTGGCCACACAACACACACAAATTCCAAATGTACATGATGGTAGTCGAGTAATGTGCCGCCAGGCATGTCAAGTGCAGTAATACGCTCTGGTCAAATTTGGCTCATAGGTGGGTAATTTTTTTTGTTGTTGCAGTTTTACATAGCGCAAACTTGGCTTGGCCTGAGGGCATTAAAGAGCTTTACATGAAACACAGGCATTTTACATGAAAGCCTATTTGTTTTGTTTTTATGGCAAGGTGAAAAAAAGTGAGTTGCACTGACACTTAATTCGTTTCCGGTGCTCGGCAACGGCACTTAATTGTCAACACCCCACTTAGGACAGTCTGCCACATGGTGAAGCTGCTCATCTAATTCAGTGATGAGCAGAACAACGGTTGTTTATGAATACAATATACATAAAAAATGACTAATACCTGCTTCCCCAGCCATTCATTTAGCTTTGGGGACCTACAATATTCTGAACTGTTGCACTTACAGGCAAGAGAGATGGTTAGTAGTTGCTTTGGCAGCAATGACAGGGGCGATGGGTAGTGCAAGCTGTAGTGTCCTCCCGGTCAGGGCCCTGGCACTTATTTTACAAATTAAGTACTGGGTACGTTATGTCCCAGGACAGTCAACAGCGAGTGTATTCTAGCGCTAGTTTGCTACTGCAGCCTTATATTCTAAATGACATCGTAAAAGTTCCAATGTTGGGGAGTGTGACGAGGGGGACCCGGACTCGGGTCCCCCGGGCCTGCCTATTCATGTGTCCCCTCTTTTTGCACAGAACACCGACTCCTGGAAGACCCCGGACGGGGACAGCTGCCAGCCCTGGACGTATTCAGAGGAACCGTGTTTCTTTAATTGGGCGGACCCGGTTCAGGGTCCCGCCCTCTATCTGACTGTAAAGCCCGGCTCTGCGGACACACCGGTGTGTGTTACACCTGGAGGAGGCGAGTGGCGACTGGAGAGCGAAGACGGAGCGGAGGAAGAGCGAGGACGGAGCAGAGTGGAGGAGGAAGAACGAGGACGGAGCGGAGCGGAGGAAGAGCGAGGACGGAGCGGAGCAGAGGAAGAGCGAGGACGGAGCGGAGGAAGAGCAAGGGCGGAGCGGAGCGGAGGAAGAGCGAGGACGGAGCGGAGCTGAGGAAGAGCGAGGGACGGAGATCACCGCGGAGAGACCAGGCGGAGCAGATAGCAGAGAACCCCGGAGACAGACCAGAGGAGGTGCGAGACTGCAGCGACACGCCAGGAAGCCGACGTCAAGGTGCATCGCCCAGCCACGCTTCCCGGGAAGTGTGGCTAGGACAGGTATGGTCTCGTTTCCTGGGCTGGGCGGGACGTAAGTGGGACAAGCCCCCTTGACCCGTTTTAGGAGAAACTGTGCACGATTCTAAACCCCCTTCTCACCTCACTTCACCACAGAAAGCCGCGGGGTAGTTTAAAGTGCACGTGTGCCTCCTCACCACCTCTTCCCTACCTGCAGTTGACCAAACAGCGAAGTTACAATAGGTTTCCATTTTCTTTCTTTCTTTGGTTTTGCCGACCTACCGACCCTGCTGCCACAACGGCGGAAGCCCGGACCACATCCCCCAGAAGACACCGGGAGTTGAGACGGCGGGGAATCCTACGGGAGGCCACGGAAGACGCCGACAATCCACTACCCTACTATAGAGTCCCTGTACAGAAAAGGAGGCTGTATAAGACAATAAAACCAGCACTTCCTACATCCCCGTTGTCTGTGAATCTGTTCGACGAACCCCCTGAATCCCAACAAGTGGTGGTTTTATTGTCTTATACAGCCTCCTTTTCTGTACAGGGACTCTATAGTAGGGTAGTGGATTGTCGGCGTCTTCCGTGGCCTCCCGTAGGATTCCCCGCCGTCTCAACTCCCGGTGTCTCCTGGGGAATGTGGTCCGGGCTTCCGCCGTTGTGGCAGCAGGGTCGGTAGGTCGGCAAAACCAAAGAAAGAAAGAAAATGGAAACCTATTGTAACTTCGCTGTTTGGTCAACTGCAGGTAGGGAAGAGGTGGTGAGGAGGCACACGTGCACTTTAAACTACCCCGCGGCTTTCTGTGGTGAAGTGAGGTGAGAAGGGGGTTTAGAATCATGCACAGTTTCTCCTAAAACGGGTCAAGGGGGCTTGTCCCACTTACGTCCCGCCCAGCCCAGGAAACGAGACCGTACCTGTCCTAGCCACACTTCCCGGGAAGCGTGGCTGGGCGATGCGCCTTCACGTCGGCCTCCTGGCGTGTCGCTGCAGTCTCGCACCTCCTCTGGTCTGTCTCCGGGGTTCTCTGCTATCTGCTCCGCCTGGTCTCTCCGCGGTGATCTCCGTCCCTCGCTCTTCCTCAGCTCCGCTCCGTCCTCGCTCTTCCTCCGCTCCGCTCCGTCCTCGCTCTTCCTCCGCTCCGCTCCGTCCTCGCTCTTCCTCCGCTCCGCTCCGTCCTTGCTCTTCCTCCGCTCCGCTCCGACCTTGCTCTTCCTCCGCTCTGCTCCGTCCTCGTTCTTCCTCCTCCACTCTGCTCCGTCCTCGCTCTTCCTCCGCTCCGCTCCGCCTTCGCTCTCCAGTCGCCACTCGCCTCCTCCAGGTGTAACACACACCGGTGTGTCCGCAGGGCCGGGCTTTACAGTCAGATGGAGGGCGGGACCCTAAACCGGGTCAGCCCAATTAAAGAAACACGGTTCCTCTGAATACGTCCAGGGCTGGCAGCTGTCCCCGTCCGGGGTCTTCCAGGAGTCGGTGTTCTGTGCAAAAAGAGGGGACACATGAATAGGCAGGCCCGGGAGACCCGAGTCCGGGTCCCCCTCGTCACAGGGAGGAGGAGCTACGCTAGCTCCCGGCTCCATCGACCTCCGTCATCAGCAGGATAATCCGGTCGTATATCCTGATTTCACGCCACACCTCCGTGTGGCTGAAGCGTTGCAGAGCCTGATGGTGCAATCCCGGGACTTTTACCGGCTCGATTGACGGAGTTACATCGTGTTTCATTTCTCGGCCTGGCCCAGCTTGTGAGCCGGGGCCTCGAGTACCCGCCCAGCGTGGTTTCAGTTGAATAACATCGGCCGCGGGACTCAGGCAGGGTCCGGTCTTTCGAAGTGGAGGTCATCCTTGCCCGATCTGGATGGCGGTCATGTGGTCTGGTTGACAATAAAGGAACGGTGACAAGACACGTCTGTGGGTGTGGGCGGGGGTCCCCGTCCCGGAGACCCGGTTTGCGCCTCCCGGGTTCGACGGGCTGGAGTCCTCGCTCGCGGTGGCGGAGTACAGATCGCTGAATCGATAGGTCGCCCTCCGTTGCCGTTCACTCCGCTCTTGCCTATTCCCCCGGAGTTGTCCGGCCCTCTGGGGTTAAAGACTTAGTTTGAAATCGAGCGGGAGGAGATGGATCAGGCGGAGTGTGTGCTGTCGCTGAGGACTGTAATGGCCGCCATCGGGGCACTTCACTTGCAAGTGGAAGCCATCGTCCACAAAATGATCGTTGCAGTTGAGACTGGGCGTTTGAGACCGGACTCTGATCCCTTGCAAGACCTGAAACGAGCTGAGTTCCCCACGATGCACATTTTAATGGAAAGAGAGGGCCCCATGCAGAAAGAAGAATTGATGCCCTTGGTCAGCGCTCGAGTAAAAACTTGCTCGAGATTTCGGAACGATCACTACACCAAACAGTGCTACCGATTGAGATGGAACCACTCGATTCTTCACTCCTGGAGAACTCCATTAGTGCCTTTTGGATTGACTTAACATCTTTCTCCTCCCATGCAGTCTCACTACGTTTTCGGAGGGAGCAATATCGAGACATACTGTCGGCGGGGGAGTATTTCTGTGCGGTTGGAGTTCTTAAAGATCTAACATTTTTGACGTGTTCCAGTCGCAATTGTTTTGAACTCCCTGGGCACTTTGACTCTCCTGTTAATGCGGTGGTTCTACCGGTAGGAGTTCGCAGGAAGGATCGGAAGGGCCAGGGATGAGCTTGACTGTCGGGGTCCGATATTAAGACTTCAATGGACATGGGATTTGCTACCATTATTGATGCGGGAGGCTGGGCGGTATTCATAACTTCCCCTGTTTGGTTTTGCCAGTAATTCCTAATATATTTTTTTTATTATATTGCAGGGGTCGTTTGTTTCTGGCGGGGGGAGGGGAGACCGGGAGCCTGTATGAAGACTTTCTCCTCCACTTTACTATTTTGGTAATTAGTTAGATGGGGCGACAGGCACACTGCTAGTTGGGGTTAGGCGAAAGCTATATGCAGGGGTGCAGGGAGGGGGGAGGGGGGAGGGGTGTTTGTTGTATTGTTTTTGTTTTGTTTCTATGTTTAAAAATCCGATTCAAATCCTGATATTGGGTGCCTTCCTGAGGGGTTATCCTGATTGGGGGTGGACGGGTCCTAGGGGTGGTTGTGTCATACGAGATCTTCCACAATGTCTTGCCTTTAATTGCTGCAAGTGGGTAGCGATCATTGTTTTGCTCACTGTTTTATCGTGTTGCGCTTGACTGCCACTCGAACTTTCCGTATTTTTAAAATCCCGTTCCTAATGGGTGGTGGAATTGTGAATAATGTCGATAAGGTTGGACTGATATTTATTGTGTTCTATACGATCGCACGCCATTTTATCTTGAGATTTAGCTTTCACCGTACGGGTTTCCGTCTACTGCTCACCATATGCTTGTATAACTGTTGCTTACTCCGTGATGTAAGGCATTTACCGTTGGGTTTTCTTGTTTTTTCAATAATAAAAAGAAATATAAAAAAAAAAAGTTCCAATGTTGGTACCTCTTGCCTTTAGGCCGTATTCCATTTCTTTTGTGCTGTAAGTTAGAGTGTAAGACTGCAGCAGCAACCTAGCGCTGGAAATACACTCACCATTGACTGTCGAGGAGCCTCATAGACACGGTCGACTCAAAGACTGACCCCAGCTGCCACTAGGATTACTAGTACTATCCTAGCAGATACTCAAGGGGAGATCTCTGAGAAGTGCCGATACTCAGTACGGTGAGTACCGGCCCATTTAAAGCACTGCTTATACTAATAGTAGCTGAGGAATGTCTGAAATCTCAAATGTTTAATGCAATCAAGACCGATGTGTGTGTGTGGGTAACCAATAATCACATACATGAACCTGTTTGCATAGCGAGGAATAGTAGCCTGTTAATTTATAGTTAGGGTGACCATATGCAATATAGTCAAATCCTGGGAAAAGACTGTACAAATTCAGGACAAATTATTAAAATTCAGGACAATATTTAGGACAAAAGAGCAATTTTATAGACACATCTAAGAAATTCAAACAATAATATAATATCATTATAATATATATAAGCCTCAAGGACCTGCAAGCTCCTGGATCCCCTATCGGGTGATTAGTTACGCTTTCCAAATCCTGATTGCTTGATGAATAATAGAAGTAAGTAAACAGACTGCCGGCACAAGTTAAAGTAGGTTCATGTTTTTTTGGTCTGTACAGTATACAGCAGCATTGAGCATCATACCTAACTGGACTTTGCAAAATTTTACATCTGACATGAGGGACACTTACCACAGGACTCTTCCCTTTTATGCTCAATAACAGTATTGATTACCATTGGCTTGTTAATACGCATGGATTTCATAGCTGAGATATATTGGCTTTGCCAGTGCTTATTTTCTTGTTGGCAGTCAAGGATTAAACAGCCCAATCAGGGAGAGGGCCAGGATAGCCTTTCAAATGAAAATGCAATAATCTCACCCCTAAGAGTCTATTGTTTTTTTTAAAACTGTATTTTCTTAGTTTCAATAACACAATAATGGGCAAAATGGCCGCTGACTGAGTTGACGCAAGGCAGCGTTGACCTTCCACTCCCTCTGTCAGACCCTGTGGGGAATGGATGGCTAATTGAAAGGCCAGCTCGTTGGCTCCACGATGAGACTGCCCCGATCCCGCTGACTCTTGCTGCTGGCTCCGACGAAGTCTCCGGTGGCTGGGTTTCTCTGTCCGCATACCTGCAATACCAGTATAGCCCTCACCGCCTTCACGGTGGTCTGTACAGCGACATGCAGCTTCCTTTGCTCTCGCTGATTCTGCGAAGGGTAATCGGGCTTCTTCAGCGGTAGTGGCGAACTAAAATGGCCCGAAGAAAATCAAAATTTTGAAAGATCAAAGCACTGCGAAGGATGCTGCGAAGGATGTTAAAAACGCCAAGGATGGTAAAGACGCAAAGGATTTGAAAGAGGTTACTAGAGAGACCAAAGAGAGGAATTGAGCAATCGGGGGCACTGGACTCTGAAGCAAACCTCGAGCAGACGCTCTCCTGTGGCTGTTTGTTCCCCTCGCTGCCGCCCTAACTTCCATCTGCGGCCACCGAGTAGGGGGACTACAGCCCCCAGAATCCCTGGAGGCAATCCCCGCCCACCCACGCCCACTTCCGCGCACGGAGGCGCAGAAAACACCGGCGCTCCCTCCGCGTCGCCGGGCTAAGCCCGGGCAAAGGGCCGTCTGTGGCCATCAGAGGCCAGAGGAGGCTGGGCTGGGCCCTCTCTCTGACATCTCAAAAAGCAAGGGGTGAGACATTAACTTGACTTGGCTACCGGCTTGATCTGCTGTTTCCATCTGTTCACGGGATATATTGCATAAACTGAGAATTTTCATATTGATATGGCCAAATCTTTAGCTAAAGTGTGTTCTGGGGGTGGGGGGGAGGGGGGGGTTGGGACTTTTGATGCGTTTCTGAAACGAGCAGAAACTGTTGTGGCAAAAGAAATTGAACTCGTTGAAAGAAGGTTATCTTTAGATCCATCTTGCCAAACACTTTTGCCGAAAACAACTATAGAGCCCTCTATAAGTACCATTGTTCCCTCGGTCCCCCTGGGTATTCCTCAGATTTCTAATGGGTCAGTCTTAGATGCCAGTTTGTCCATTGCATCTGATTCTTCTTTTGTGCCTAGTTTACCACCCTCTCCCTTAGTTATATGCACTAGGCAGTTACGGTCTACTTCAGTCACTAATAGCAATGTTGCGCTAGGGAAAAGAAAGGCTAGTGATCCCCTTAAAAGTAGTTGGCGAAAAGCTAAGCAGCCCAGGAACGATAAAAAAAAAAAAAAAAATTCTGGGCAGGGTAGACTGGACGGAAATGTTACCAAACAGACTTTAGAAGACAGGACAAAGGGAGGTTTGGAGCTTGATGAACATAATGCAAAAGACACCATGGGGGGTAACATGGGTGATTTCATTAAAATTATGGAAGAACGTTTGAAAGCATTTATCACCCCATGTTATGGACAAATTAGAGCAAATAGATGATAGATTAAATACCATTGAAAAAAATATTACAAATCAGAAAGCCCCAACGCATGGGTCGAACCAACTGGAAGTACACTCATTGAGTGCACTTACAACGAGAGTAACTGATTTGGTGAACTCCATGATGACTCCAGTACCCCAAGTTGTAGTACCATCTATCCCCGCTGTAGTTGTGGGAGCGGGAGTCAGCCAAGGAGCAAAACACAGGGGCCAGTAGGCCCTGTGGGGAGAATAAGCCCCCCAGTACAGGCTTGTTCTCGTGAAATATCGCTGCACCTCCCCCCAGAAGCCAGTCCATATTCGATAATTTTGGCAAATGTCCCGAAAACACAGGATGGCAGAGAGGAACACTGGACCACCCTTAAAAACAAGGCCCTCCACTATTTGAGCGTTAAAACTGTGTTAGGTGAACATTTGTTTAATAACTTTAAAATGATGAGAAGGGTATCATGGTTGGGGAAAACTAAGAAGACTCTTAAGGGTGACTGCGTTATTATAAGCTTTGGTTGTCCAATATTGGTTGATCATATTCTGAAGCAGGCAGGTTCAGTTAGGATTAATTCCGACTATGTTAACGTTCTCCCCCTGGGGTTTTTCTATCCTCCCAAGAATATCAGTGTAAATGGGGAAGGCAGGGACAGTACACAGTTAGCTACTTCCATTGGGCCAGTTGCATTGAGTAATAGATATGAGGCGTTAAGCTCACTGAATATTAATGATTGACTTTGTGGCGGGAA
This sequence comes from Lissotriton helveticus, assembly GCF_964261635.1. NCBI lineage: Eukaryota > Metazoa > Chordata > Amphibia > Caudata > Salamandridae > Lissotriton > Lissotriton helveticus. The sequence goes on from NC_136057.1 coordinate 1,393,429,771, forward strand.
AAACTTAGAGCCAGGAATAGCCAGTTCAGTTGACGATTGTAGAGTGCGCTCGCCTACTGAATTAGGCTCACAGGGTCCGGTTCGCACCTCAGGAATAGATAGCAACACTCTGACTTGTGATAGAGTTCCAACCGTTCCACTTAGTGAAGTAGATCTGGTGAAAGATAGGTCTGTGTTGCGATCTGTACTAGAGTGGTCGTTGTTAGAAACGGACGCCCAGACTTTGAGGTCCGCAGAGAAAGATGGTGTAACTAATTCAGTGGCATCAAACCCCGTGAATACTGAAGGTAATGAGTTTAAATAATCTAGAGCTATCTTAACTGAGAATAAGATGGTGATTTTGCCATGGAATATTGCGGGGTTGCGATCAAAAAGAGGGGACCCAAATTGGGAGGCTTTTCTATTACCATACCATATTATTGCCCTGCAGGAAACTTGGGATTCTGGAGAGTGTTACTATTTGGACGGTTATCAATCGTTTAATACATTTGCAATACCATCGCCAATGGGAAGATCCAGGGGGGTCTTTTGTTATTATTTAGTCTTAAACTATTGTACAAAGCCGAGCTAGTAGTGACAAGTTCCCCAAACATTTTAGTGGTAAGACTGGAGGGTGATAACTTGCCCAAAATCCTGGTGGTAACTTTTTATAATTCCTTCACCAGGATTGACGAATTGGAGCACTTAAGAGCACTGTCGGTGTTTCTGGATGGATACAATGCAAACAACGATGCATATTACTATCTTTTAGTTCTTGGCGATTTTAATATTAATGTTTGTCACCTAAAGTGTTTGCAGAACGTTGATTTTGAATACGACCCGCGGGGGTGTACCCATTTTGAGCACACCAAGAACGGGATGTATCTTGAGAGTCTTTTATCTGAGTATTATTTGTTTGCCCCTTCACAAGGTGAAACTTCGTGCCCTGTTCCAACTTTTGTTGGTCAAGGACACAAGTCCATTATAGATTACATTTTTGTTTCATCCCTTTTGATGGATACAATAGGTTCGTTTGGCGTCATACGGAATGGTTTTAGTGACCATAATCCTCTCAGTATGGATATTAATATCAGGGCTCTTAAAAGCGAAAATGCACTGGCATCTATTAAAAACTCAAATATAGCCACTATATGCCAGGGGCGGAGACTAAGGTGGGAGGTGATTACCCCTGCGGACTTTCTTGAAGATCTGTACAGGAGCAATACTGAGGATCTGAGCATATGTTTAGGTATAAATTCAGACCCAAGTGAAATCCTCTGTGCTTTTAATCGCATAACAGTACAGGTAGCGGCAAACCTGACTAGGAAAAGTAAACCTAGCTTTAAAAAGTTGAAAAACTGGTTTGACCAAGCTTGCAGCATTACGCATACGGCTCTTTTAGAAGTTCTAAAAGAGTCTGTTAGGGATTCACATAAGATTGCTGAGGCTAGAAGGGCCTACAAAAATGCTACCAAACAGAGGAAAGTTGAGCTAAAAAACAGGGCATGGGAGGAACTGACCAAAGCGAGTGTTCTGAAAAGTAGCACTCAATTTTGGAAAGTGATCAATAGTCCACAGTTTAATGAGACAGATAATACAAATAAGGATTGTCTCATTGTCCCAGAAAAGTGAGTGGAGCATTTTAGTGGTCTCTATGCAGAAACAAACCCATCATGTTTTATTTCACGAGGTGAGACCACACAGGCCGTAAAAATTATTTTTACCGAGGAAGAAGTATTGGAGGCAATTGAGTCCACTGCAAAGGGGAAAGCTCCGGGCCCGGATGGGGTTCCGGCGGACTTGTATAGGGACGATCCGAAGTACTGGGCAAAGATTTTAACTTCTGTTTTTAATGCAGCTACCAAATCCGGCCCCCCAGCGTCCTGGGGCAAAGCAGTTATTGTCCCAATTTTCAAGAAGGGTTCGAGAGAAGATCCGGCATGTTACTGGCCGATCTCACTCTTAGACTCGGCTGCAAAAATAATGGGAAAAGCCGTACTAGAGCGACTGACAGACTGGTTGGAAGAGAACTCTGTCGTCTCGGACCTGCAGTATGGGTTTAGAAAAGGAAGAGGTACCGCTAGCCAATGCCTTAATTTACACCATGTCATAGGGAAATACACAGTCGCAAAGCAGGGGGACATACATTTAGCATTCATGGACTTGTCCACTGCTTTCGACCTTGTTAACCGGCAAAAACTTTGGACTTCTCTGTTTGACATGGGCTGGATCCTGTATTGATATCCTTTCTAGCAGAAATTCATTAGAACACCAGTGCAGCAGTCCGTTATGACGAGAATGGGAGTCTGACTGATGCATGGCCAGTAAAGCGAGGGGTAAGGCAAGGGTGCATTTTAGCGCTCTTGTTGTGTACGCTCTACATAAACAATCTGGGGGACGCATTAATTCTAGCATGTAAAGATATCCCGAGAGTTGGTAAAAAAAAGATCCCGGCTTTATTATATGCGGACGACGCTGTCTTAGTGGCGAGAACGGCAAGAGGTTTACAATCCCTTTTAGATTGTTTTATTAATTTTATGGACTCTTTAGATTTGATAACCAATTTAAAAAAATCACATGCTATGTCAGTAGGTGGAGGGCGGGCGAAAAAAGGCAACTTTTTTCTGTAAAGGGCAGGAGCTCACCAAAGTACCTACCTTCCCGTATTTGGGGATTGTCTTTGATGACAGAAGGTCATGGGTCAGGCAACGCGCATTGAAAAAGAACACATTAGCGAGGGCCTCAGGTGCCCTGCTAGGTTTTGCCAAACGACTGGGCTGTAAGCCACTACCGGCTCTTATGAAAATCTATAATGCTAAATGTGTACCCAAGGTGTTATATGGGAGTGAGGTGTGGGGTTATACTGATGTGAGTGAGATCCAAATTATAGAAAACGTCTTTTTAAGAAAAGTGTTGTCACTCCCTCAAACTGTAGCTACTTTTAATGTGGGAAACATCCTTTACAACGCAACTTTTACCACGCAGTGCCTTTACGACGCAACTTTTACAACACAAACCATTACAACGCATTGCGCTGGGGGGCGCTCTAGGATAGGGAATAGGTTTAATTTACTATCCAACATCTTCCCTACTATCCACGGGGACTGGAGTTGGAATAGTAAATTAAATTATTCACTATCCAGCGCCCCAAAGCACTATGCGTTGTAAAGGCATGCGTTGTAAAAACAGTGTTGTAAAGGCATGCGATGTAAAAGCATGCGTTGTATTTCATACATCCTTTTAATGTACATGAAGACTTAGGGGCTGGCTATATCTCAGATCAGATCGCCGTGGCCCCGTTGCTGGGGTGGCTGAGAATATGGGCGCAGCAAGCTCCGAATTTAAATCAAATAATTATTCAAGATTGTTTGTCCTTAGATAAGGCCTTTGCTATTCCCTGGATGCGTTATGTCAAAACCCAAATGGATTCAATGGGTAGCCCTGACCTGTTCACGAATCCTAGGGCCTTAAGTAAACCGGCCATTAAGGCCGTAAAGTCCCAGTTCCTGAACAGGTTAAAGCTACAGAGGGAAGCAGAGGAATTGGTAAAACCTTCAGTGAGAAATTCTGTAATGCTAAATATGGGGAGAGACATCCAGCCGTACTTGACTTACATAAATAAGCCGTTCCATCTGTTTGTGCTATTAAGGTTTAAGCATAACATGCTTCCATGGATGTTATCTTTTCCAAAAGGTTTTGCTAAAAATTGGACTTTGGGGCCTTGCTTATGTGATAATTATTCTGAGCAAAACATGCTCCATATGATCTTTTTTTGTAAGTTTTATGTATTGCATCGTAAGAAATTTATTGTGCCACTACTAAGGGGATGTAATTTCGAGCAAGTTAGACAGGCCCTGACCTATCTACAAATGCTTGGGTCCGCGGTGGTCTGTTTTGGGGTGGCGAGCTACATTACAGGGGCTATCAGATGTCGAAACAAATGACTGCCATCGTAATTCGCCCATGCCAGGCCCCTTCTTGCATGGACATTTTTTAGCATTGAAAATCGATACTGAAATGAGTATTTAGATGAACTTTGGAATGTTCTGTGGGTGACAAACTGTTTTTATTTTATTTATTTATTGTGTAGCCAATTGTATAGTATTGTTACATTCTAACGTATTTAGTGGTGCAAGTTGTTTGTATGTAATTATGTAATTATGATTAATTGCTGAATGAAATACTGTTCTGTGCTTTAATGGTTTTACATTTTTTAACCAAATAAAGCAACATTTTTGACTTTGACGTTTGACTTTGTATGATGTCGGTGTGGCTGGCGGGACAAGATTACGTACGGCTACTGCCAGTGTGGGCACTATGGGCCAACCATCAGTATTGGAAGCATTTGGCGTGTCAAGTACCACCTTGGCAGTGGCTCCTGGTAGTGGCGCAGGCTTACCTGTCTGCCCCCCTGTTTTAATTCTGTCCCCTGGAAATGAAGCTGCTCTACAGACAGATGATCAGACAGACTATTCGACTCGCTGTACCCAGAAGGCTGATTCTCTTACAGCCGACCTGCTGCATTCTGGGTCATGTAGTTCTTGCCCCAATTTTCCGCCACAGAGGTGGGTTTAGAAGCGAGCAGTGTAAGGCAACCCGTGGGAAACAAGTTAGATGGATCAGATGCTATCTCAACGATGGACGGGGGATTTTCTGTGACAATGGCCAGTATGGCAAACGGTCATATTAACTGCTCGGGCAAGGGTGAGGAGAAAAGTAAGGATACTAGTGGCTCACGTGACAGCCCAGCAATAGCTGTGGCGAATACACATTTTGTGGCAACAGCCTCTCAGCTAGCACAAGTTCATCTGAAAATATCTGCACAAGCTCATTCAAATATAGAAATTTTTGAGAACTGTGTTGGCAATATGAGCAGCACCTCATGCTAACGGGAGGATCACGGGACACTATCTACTTGGTCAAGTGCTCCCCTGCTTTCCCCCGAAGGAGACAAGTTTTTTTCGCTGAATGATGATTCGGACACATCTTAGATCAGGGAGCAGAAAACGTTGCAAGAGGGTGTCTCAGGAGGTGAATCCCCGGCCACACAGAAGAGGCATCATAGCCAATCCACGATTCCTAGACGATGGGCTAGGACTTAAGGTAGATCTTGGGACTCAGCCAGCAGGCGGCTGGAATGGGATTACTCTGCATCAACGCTGACAGCCTGCTCTAGTAATGGGCCTGAAGCAGGGGGAGCAGGTGAAACTAACAATTCTGGCAGCACACCTCCCATGCCAACATTGGAGTTACGTTATGTGACAAATGCAAGGGGAGGCCAGGTAGGAAAGTAAGAGATCGCAACTCGCTAAAAAGAAACTCCAGGGGGCCATCCGAAAAACTAATAAGTTATGTTCTGATATGTCTGGGCGAATAACCCATGTAAAAGAGCTAACTGTTGCGGTGGAGGAAGAGGTTGAGAAATTGCATATATTTAAAGCTGCACAGGAGAAACAACCACGAGACATAGATTGGAAGCTCGAGGATATCGAGAACCGGCAGCTCCGAAATAACGTCTGTCTGCTTGGCCTGGAGGAAAATGTGGAGGGAGAGAACATTCTGGCCTTTGTCGTGAAACTACTGAAGGGTGCTTTCCCAGATCTGGCCCACTGGAATTGGGAGATGGAAGTACAACTGGCACATCGCTTTCCAATGTTGAAGAGAACTCAGTCAAAAAACCAAGTGGAGCGACCTAGAGCCATACTGATCTTCATTGGCAATTTTTTGCAAAGGCAGGCAATTATAGACCGAGCCAGAGCTGACTCAAAAAGAACATTTGAGGGGCACACCTTCTTCGTTAGGCCAAATTTTTGCCACAGGACGGTCGAGCAAAGATGGAGGTTACGCCAGATGATTGCCCCATTTCAGGGGGTGGGTTGTGAAGCTTTATTGCTCTTTCCTGTGCTGCTTAAGTTTATCCACAAGGAGAGGGTCAGAATGTTTTTCTCTGAGATAAAAGCTCAAGACTTTCTCACGGAAGTAACGGAATCAAAAGGGGAAAGAGCTCTAGCCAATGCGATAGACAGGGGGGCTACAGGGAAGGACTGATGCTCCTCGCAAGATGATAAATGTATATAAAGTTTAGCTTGCTTAGTCGCCATCCGTCTATCACTGTAAGGTGTGGTGTGGGGTGCGGGGTACGGGGGTGAAAAGAAGCTGAATCAAAGAATATTTTGCTTTGTTTATTGCTGTGGCATGCTTTTGGGGTGTGTTTTCTCTTGGTTGAAAACTGGGGCCAGTGGGCCTGGGCCTATTTTGGGAATGATTTAAGGATTTATCCATCAGGATTAGGATCTGTTTGGTATTCGGGGTCACTTTGGGGGGGAGGGGGTTGGCGCTGCCTGAGAGGGAATCTCAGCGGTCATATTTAGGTCATGTTTGACCTAATTGGCTGTAAGTGAGGTTAGGGGTGGTAGGTGGGGGGTGTTCCTGGAGGGGGTTGGTATGGGTTCAGCACAGCATGAGGTATTTCGATTTGCGAGGCTAGTGAAGGAACGGCAAAACTGGATTCAATATGGCTCTGCCTGGTTACTTAAGGAGATCCGAACAATGTGTATGAATGGAAAGGCGGGGTGGGAGAGATTCATTGAAAGCAGGATTTACTGTAAAGAACTTAGAAACCTTAAAATATGAGTTTGCGGATTCTGACAGTGAATATTGGTTGGCCTAATGACCAGACTAAGAGCAGCAAGGCAGGAATCTGACTGAAATCTTTACGCATTGACTTCCTATGTGTTCAAGAGACACATATAGAGGGTAGTAGAGCTCGCAAAATGGAACGACTTGGATTTAAACTACTGGCATACACGACACAGGGTTCTCGAACCCGGGGGAGGGCAATCCTTACTCAGAGGAATGATGTAAGGGTTTTCAGAAAGACAATGGCTCAATGGGGTCGGTGGGTGGTGATCGAATGTTTGTTAAATAATTCTAAATTTACACTTTGTTCGTTGTATGGTTCAACATGTGATGATCCAGAATTGCTAGAAAACGTACATTCTAGCTTGGCAATGTGCCCCGCTCCAATAATTATTTGCGGGGATTTTAATATTAACAGTTTGGAGGTATGATGGGGTTTCCCAAGAAGTAAGTACTCTGGGAAAAAAGAAAGGTGGGTCTTGCCTTATCTAATCTAGCTTGCAACAACAGTCTGAAAGATGTGTGGGCATATTTGAAACCCTTTGAACCTAGTAGTACTTTTTTTCAGCCACGCTTAAGACTGTCTCTCGTTTGGATTTTTTTTGTCTCAAATCAATTTATTACTACTTCAGGGATTGATCCATTAGTTTTGACTGTTAATCTTACGATGTTGGCAAAGACAAATGTGGGATGGACTATTGAAAGGAGGTTATTATATGATCCTGACTATATCGCATTTATGAAGGGATGGATTAAGGAATTTTGGGATTTTAATCGGGCGAGCACTAGTGTGGGAATTGTCTGGGATGCTTTTAAAGCAGGAGTGAGAGGAGAAACAATAAGCTACAGTCTGCATCGTCAAAAGAAGGAGCGACTCCGGGAACTGGAAGTTAGGGAAGAATTAAATAATCTTGAGGAAGCCTTAGCTACTGGTATCAGTACTGGAGGATCAATAGATATTATTTTATTACAGCTGGCTATAAAAAAGGCTGAGGCAGGGGATCACTTCGCTAAGAGAGCAGCGGATATTTATCTGTCTCAAAAAGAGCATTGTTATGAATTCAGTGAGCGGGTGGGACACACTCTGACCGTAGGAGTCAGGCAAAAGATGTCAGCTGGGGAGATCTCTGAAATCTATGACACCAGAAAGAAGGTTATAACAGATGCATTGGGTATTCGAGAGACCATCAGGCTTTTTTAACAGCAGTTATACAGCAGAGGATTATTAGTGGCATCTGTGGATATTCGTGAATTCTTAGACAAAGTAGCTATACATAAGGTAGATCCTGTAGATAGGGAGGAACTCGAGAGGGTGTTCTCCCAAGAGGAAATAATGGGGGCCTTGCAAGATTTGCCTTCTGGTAAGGCAGTTGGCCCAGATCAGATTCCGCTGGAGTTTTATAAGATCTTTAAAGACTCTATCAGACCAGATTTTATAGAGGTTATGTTGTTAGCCCATAGGGGGGGGGCTTGTTTCTGAATCTTGGGCGGGAGCAGATGCTGTGGTTTTTCTGAAAAAAGAGAAACCAGCCAGAGAGCTGGGCTCCTATCGCCCTATTACATTATTGAACAGCGATGTAAAACATTTTGGGACGTTTTGGCTATGCGTTTAATTGGTATTTTTTAAAAAAAGATTCCCCCTTGTCAACATGGGTTTATAATGGGTCGTGGAGCTATGCAACACATACGGCGAGTGATCACTCTTTTTGATACAACAGAGATCTCAGGAGACCCTATGGCTGCTCTGTTATTAGATGCTGAAAAGGCATTCGATAGGGTCTCCTGGGACTTCCTTTGGGAATCATTGAGATGGTTTGGGCTGGGGGAGGGGTTCATTAAATCTATTCAGGTGCTATATCTGTCCCCTACAGCTTAACTAAAGGTAAATGGTAAGTATACTCTCCCTTTTAATATACAGAGGGGGACACGGCAGGGGTGCCCGTCTTCACCTCTGCTATTTGCTATCTATGTGGACCCCTTAATATGGCTATTGGAGGCTAATAATGGAATCTGTCCAGTTGTAAGTCAGGGGGTCGAATCTAAAGTCCTCGCCTATGCCGATGATGTGGCCATTATTGTCAGGACGCACTCCGCGGAATCCAGATGCAGCAAGAATGGTCCACCTCCTGACCTCACCAACACCCTGATAATAAATATATACAGAGTATTCGAATGATCGGGCGAGGGAAGGATAGGAAGGGAACAGCGGGGAAGGAAAACCTGTAACAACAAGGTACACGATTAATACTCATTCACATATACATTCTACTCTCATATATCGCACTAATTCCTGTTATGTACCTTGAGCAAGCACCTTGATTCTTCTGCCCTCTAAAGCATCACATGAGGCTTTATGGTCACTTCCCAACCTATTCAAGATAAAGCATACAGGTTTAATGCCGTACCTCATGGGATTCAGTAACTATTGTTAACTGTTGATGGAGGCCAACATACCCAAGGTTCCATTAAGCAAACTGAATAATGAAGGGCAAACTCTTTCCAACAAAGTTACTCCAAAATGCTGGCGATGGCATCAAAAGTCATAAAAGAACATGTAAAATACTGAACACCCAGATAATAGTCTCCAGAGAAACGTTCCTTCCCTTTATATATCCAGAGTATCAGAGAAACAGTACGACGTGGTTACCTCACCACTGCCTTCCGCTCTGATAGTAGTGAACCCAGCAATAAGCACCAACATGTCTTCCAAACACGGTAAAGCATAGTGGGAACCCCAGCTTTCCGCTTTGGCAATTGTAATCCACAAGGAGAAACAGATATGAAGTAACAAACGGAAACCTATCCCTTTCTTCGTAACGGTAATGTGTGGCTCTCTACCACAGCATTCCGCTCTCGCAACTGGAATACAGTAACAGCCGTCACTGTAAACATACACCAGAGAAATGTTGTGCAGACGGGAAGCCTCGGCACACTGCTCACCTCAGAGCTCCGTAGCAAATACTCCCGGGGTCTCTGAGCGAAGCAGGAATCCTCCTACTTCTGACGTGCCTGATCCCAAACACGCTGGTGCCTCGTACTCCTTCTCAGCCAAGAAAAAGCAACCCGGAACAAACAACAAAATCACGCATGACGTCAGGCGTGCCATCCCGTGTTATGTATCGTTCTCTCTGCCCTTTGCATCATGGGAGTTGTAGTCTTTTAGGGCAATGTAGGCGCGGCAACACTAGATCCTGACAATTATCACCCCAGATCCACTCTCGGCACTGGAATCAGTCGAGTTATTTGCACTAGAGTTCGGTATACAAGCCATCCTTCCCCTTACATGGTCTGATCATTCTGCTATCTTTGCTACCATCTTGATCACAGACGTTCCCATTCCTAGACAGATTCCCTTAAGTCTAGAGCCTTTCAAAGTCTGGAAGGATATAGATAACGTAGCACTAAGAACGCTACTGGCCAGGACCCGCCCAATTATCTCTGCAGACGCAAACATAGCTGTGAAACAATTTTCAGTTTGGATAGGCAGTGCGATGGACTTATTGGTGCCATCCAAGACCATATCGAGAAACAGGACGCTGCCGTCTGCACCCTGGTTCACGGAAGAGCTAAGAATACAAAAGCAAGTTTGCAGGAAGCACAAACGACACTGGCGTAGGTCTTATGACCTGGACAGTAAACTGCGATTTAGGGAGACATTGGTCAGCTATAAAAAGATGATTACCGAGGCGAAAAAGAAGTTCTTCAGCGAACAAATTGATAATGCAGAGAACTCCAGTAAACAACTGTATGATGTTGTGAAACAACTGGCCGGGAAATCTCCAGATTTAGTTCCCGTGCCCTCTCAGGCCTTCTGTGACTCCTTAGCCAATTTCTTTTTTGATAAAGTACAAGACATCTACTCGGAGTTCTCAGCCAAGAATAAGTCTGCTATTTCCACAACTAACTTCACCCCCCCCTGATTGCTCACTAATCCAATTTAAAGAAATGAAGGAGGAACATATAACGGACATTATGAAACTCATAAAAACAGGGTCGGTGCTTGACCCTTGTCCGCCTAAAGTTTTTCCACCTGTAATGGATTCTATAAGTGAAGTCATTACACAAATTTGTAATGTGATGTTTAGATCAGGGATTTATCCGGACATGTTGAAGAACACCCTTTTGAAACCACTTCTCAAAAAACCCTGTCTGGACAAAGATGTGTTGAAGAACTATCGACCAATAGCCAGCCTGCCGTTTCTAGCCAAGGTGGTTGAGAGGGCAATGAACCGTCAACTTTCCGAATACATCGAACAAAACAACTTGTTGGATGATTCACAGTTTGGGTTTCGCAAACTTCATGGTACAGAGACTGCCCTTATTAAAGCCGCTGATGATATTAGAGTCATCAAAGACCAGGGGGGGGACAGCAGTGTTAATACTCCTGGACTTATCTGCGGCTTTCGACAAGGTCAATCACTCTACTTTGATTGACCGTGTCGGAAATTTGGGCATCCATTCCAAAGCTAAGGACCTGCTTGCTTCCTTTCTGTCTGATAGGACACAGGCAATAACGCTAGGACCATTTAAATCGGCCGAACTGGCGTTACCCTGTGGGGTCCCCCAATGCTCATCTCTAAGTCCGACACTTTTTAACATCTATGTGTCGGACTTAGCAAGAGTAATTAAAACCTACCGGATGAGCCTTACCTCCTACGCTGACGACACCCAGCTGGTGCTCGCCATAAATAACGATGGAACAGAGGTAGCTGCACGCTTTTAAGAAGGCATCTTAGCGATCAAGGATTGGATGACCAATAATTGCCTCAGGCTCAATACTGAGAAGACGGAGGTGGTCATCTTTGGGAAAATTTCCCCTTCATGGTCGTCAGTCTGGTGGCCTCCGTCACTGGGAGCTTTACCAAGTCCCGTCCGAAAGGTCAGGAACTTGGGAGTAATTTTCGACGAAAAGCTCAATTTTGTCACCCATGCAAACCAAACAGAATCCTCTGCATTCCACAAACTTAGGCTTATAAGAAAAATAGTCCTGTTTCTGCCAGACAGTGCTGGAAAACTGTGGTGAGCTCATTGGTGCTCTCCTCACTGGATTATTGTAACGGCCTATTTGCCAATGCCCAAGCTATGGTGGTTGCCAAATTACAAACAATTCAGAATGCGGCGGCAAGATTGCTTTCTAGGACTCCTAAATTTAAACCGATCAGGCAAACAATCAGGAATTACCACTGGTTGACAAACAGAAATCGGATTAAATTTAAAACTCTATGTCTGACTTTTAAAGCGTTTCACAAACAAAGGCCAGAGTTTCTTAAAGAGCAGCTCATTGCCTACCATCCAACCAGACAATTAAGATCTTTGACACGGCTTCAACTTGTGGTACCGCACACTAGGACTGTCACTTGGGGAGACAGACGTTTCACGGTTACTGCAGCAAGACTTTGGAACTCTCTTCCATTAACGATCAGATCAAGTCAATCTCTTCTCCAATTCAGGAAATTGTTGAAGACATGGTTGTTTGACCAGTAACTCGTCTGCCCCTTACCACTCTTGACAGGTGTTCCATCTTCCTCCTCTGAGATATAAACTGAACTCACAGCGCCAAGACGCCCACGGGCATTCGTTGCGCTCTATAAATTGTAATAATAAATAAATAAATATATTCACTGGGTATGCACTTAACAGATCCAAGACACAAGTAATAAAGAATCAGTTTGTTAACTACGAAGATCCGCGGCAGTATATCTAGGTATACGGGTTACGTCAGACTTAGAAAAGTTGGTGGCTAAAAATATGGAACCTGTAATTAGGAAGGCGAGGTTGGATCTTGACAGACTGAATAACCTTCATCTATCTCTTGTGGGACGGTGTAATGTCATTAAGATGATGTTTTTACCAAAGATTTTGTATTTGTTGAGGGCAATCCCATTGGAATTCCCAAAATCTTGGTGTATTATTTTGGAAGGTTTAGTCAATCGGTTTATTTGGGCACATGGGAAAACGGGGCGGGCTCTTCGGTTTATGTCTCTACCACGGGAAAAAGGTTTTTTTTCAGTTCCTGATTTTTGTAGTTATTACTGGGCAGCCGCTTTGGAATATATGGGGATACTGGTTGGGTCATGCCCCGGGGAAACTGAGCTCACAGATGTCTACCAATTATTATTGGGTGAACATGCAGGGAATTGTTTTTTGAAATTTACGGAGCCCAGTTATTATAAGACGACAACATTTAAGACATTGTTAGCTGCTTTTAAGATTTGGGGGCGCTAAAAAAGAAGATTGGACTGGGTAGTCTCAATCATTATACGGTGTTATATAAAAAACCCACCTTTCTGGATATTTCTTCTGATGAGATTATGGCAGGGTGGGCTATAAAGGGTGTTCGAAAGGCTGGTGACCTAATTTGGAAAGAAGGGTTTCACCAATTTAGAGATATACTGATGGATTTCGGGCTGGAAAGCAGCAATTTTTTTAAATATTGACAGCTGTGTAGATTCTTTGGCAAAAAAATTGGGGGAACTAGTGGGTTTAATGGCAATACAATTATTGACATTATGCAAGGCAGTGCTAAGGGGGCTATTAAGCTAATATATGCAGAACTGATAAGTTTAAAACAGGATGACTTAATTAAACATGAGGCTAAATGGACTGAGCGTGTGGGGGCCGCTCCAGATGTACTTGCCAAATCTCTAGAGTTGGCCCAGTTGATTCTGTGCTCTGCTGGGCTATCAGGGACTACGTGTCCTAGATGTGGGGGGATGGAAGCAGATCTGGTGCATATGTTTGCATCTTGCCCTCGTCTGCAGGGGCTACTGGAAACAATTATGGAATTTTTAGATCGCTCACTCGGGGTAAAAATGACACTAACCCCTAATTGTTTTTTATTTATCTGTGCTCATACCCTGGAAGAAAATATGTGAAAATCTCAATAAAGAAATAAAAAAATAAAAAAATCAATAACACAATAAAAAAGAAACACACAGTGCAAGAGTTACAGCAACAGACATAACACCCCATTGGGTACACTCCACATGTAGAGCGGGGCAGCATGGAAGAAATACAGACGATGATGAATGCAATTTGGTAAATGAAACAAGTCATCAAGCTGACCATCAGACAGAAAGATGCATATTAATAACACACTTAGTCGCCGTAAGTATAACAGGACAACCAACCACCTGGACAACCCCCCCCCCGCCTCAGAACTATCACTAGTGCTCAAGCCTCTATCCTCGGTAAAGTTGTTGAGTAATTGGGCCCATAGTAATATCTTGTCTGCTGCCCCCTCATCATTGCGTGACAGTCGCACGTGATGCTCCTCTGCCACCCCCATTCCATAATGTCTTTCAACCCCTGAGCCACCAGCGAGACCCTAGTGCTCAACCATCCAATGGCCATGCAGCGTTTTGTCAGAGGCAGAGGGAGCTGAAAGAGTTTGTAAGGGATTTTCTGTTTTTTAGGTCTGCCCACCACTCCCAATAAACAAGCAATTGGCGTCAGAGGAATGGTTTTACCGGTGGCATCCACAATTCGTGGTATCACCTGCCACCATTGCTTTAAATTGGAAAAAATAAGAGCAGGTATTAAAATGAGCTAGAGCATGAAAGCATAAATCATTCATTCACTGCAAAAGTATTTATATATATATATATATATATATATATATATATATATATATATATATATATATATATATATATATATATATATATATATATATATATATATATATATATATATATATATATATATATATATATATATATATATATATATACATATATATATACATATATATATATCTCAAAACAAAATCCTTTCAGGCATAGAGTGACACATAATTTATGCAAAAAGAAGCAGAGAACTAGGTAGTTCTCAAGTTTAGATGGAGAGCAGCTCCTGTATAGAGCACTCTCAACACCAGCGACACTCTAGATCTGCTCACCTCAAATGTCTGCTTTTCGATCAAAGTCTTTAAGCATAGGATTAGCATAGTGCCATCCATGATGAGATAGAAAAGGACAATGTCTTTTTCCATTTCTACAGCAAAGTCTTTAAGAATAGGACTAGCACAGTGTTGTCCATGCTGAGCTGTAAAATGACAAAAGCCATTTTCCACTCCAGGCACAGTATTACAGCTTTGAATTGGTAAGATTACAACCAAGCCAACCTAAAATGAGTAAACGCAACCCCTGACACAGTGTTTTGCACTACTTAGAGCTCTCCAGAGAGGTATAGCTTTGTTCAGACACAAGGGAGCACCCAGTATAAGTCAAAACAAAACCCTTTCAGGCATAGAGTGACGCATAAATTCTGCAAAAAAAGTCTTTAAGCATAGGACAGATGTAAAAAAGATGGCTCCCACTTCCCCACAGCGTACTCACTTAGCCCATTGTCTGAGATCTGTTCTGTTTCGCTTACAAGATGTTATATAGGTGCGGTGTAAAAAGTGGAAGGGAAGCAGCTTAAATCTATTATTGCAAGACACTGTGCGCACCAGAGCAGAAGGGCGTGCCCAATCCGCATCTGAAATGGGCTCCCTCAACTCCCGCTCCCAAACTCTATACACATGTCACCCCTGAGAGCCCTGTAAAAGTGTGTGATGAGGTGTCACCCCTCCCCCACCCAATAAGACCATTGAGCACCTCCAAAGGCCGCGGTGCCTCTGAGAAATCATGCGCGACCTCCCACCAGCAGTTTTTTTAGGGGGGGAGGCTCGAAACGGGTTTCTATCAGGCTCTGTTTTGTGCCCTGGCACAGGCGGTCCGTTTTTTTTCCGGACTGCAGTGACAGCAGGTATACAGATGTGCGCATGCTCACATCGCTCACTTCTCACTTCTCACTGGTGGAGAAGTTACGGCATGACGTCATCCTTCAAGGAGAGTCATTTTCTCTCTGGATTTCCCTTCTCTTTTTGAAATGCAGGAGCAGCAACATCGTCCCAGTGTCATGACGGTTTTAAGTGGAATCTTTTCCAATATTATCAAGAAGCCATAGTTGCTGCATATTTATCTTATGCAACTAACAACCATTGACAAAGCCAATAGTCATAATTTAGTGTAGGTATGATGTTACTTGTTATATCATATATCTCGATGCAATGACAGAAACAGCAAAGTACAAGTCGGGTGGCACACTATGCTAAGCAAAGATTTTTAGCTTGTGTTTTTAAGCCACCATGTCCCCCAGAAGTCCTTTTTCCCAATTATCAGTCTGTGTCAACCATCGGGTGGCATGCTGCAGATGTGATACATAGAAGTAAAGCTGTAAATCTGGGACAGCTAAGCCTCTGTCCTCCAAGTCCACAGTCAATGCCACCCTGCTACATTTCCCCGCCTAAGAGCCTTTTGTTAACACTCCTTGGAAAAACAAAGGACTTTGTTTACCAGAACAATACAAGCAACAGCAACTGACCCTTTCCTGAGAGACACTGAAAGAAAAAAGAATGTGCTGACACCCCTCTTTTCATGCCTGTTGTTGGTGTAAAGGTTGGTGTATTTTAGAAGGAGGACCTGTATCAAAATTACAGACTAAAGACATCAGTATCGGACCACTTATTCCTTCATGGCCAAGGTGTGCTAATTCAGGATAGCCCGTGGAAAATATGAACAGAGGGTGGCCCTATTTGTAGTGCTACGAGGTCCCAATCTGACAGAATGCACTGTGAATATGTAAGTCATTATTTTAAAATTGTTTTACAGTATAACAAAGGTTTCTGCAAAACATGCAAAAAGCTTTAGTTTCAATACATTAAGCACATTCAAAATATACATTTTAGTAATACACAATCAGCCTGTAGTTAGTGCAAAATATTTTATAAATTCCCATTAAAAGGACACACACAGTCCAGAACTCAGCTGGTGTAATTCTTACAGGACACAGGACACTTAAGGGTCGGTAATCTTAAATCCCCTTGGGCCCTTCTCAAAAAATGTGTTGTTTACTGTCATTCTTACATTGCCTCTCAACAAGAATAAGTCTTTGTCATCATTAAGCTTCAAGTTTCTCCATTAATTAAAGCCTATAATGGCTCCTACCAGACTTAACATTTGCTGAGAAACCAGTTGAACGGAGTTGCATTCCTTTTGAGTAGCTGGCACCTTGGAGGGAAGACTTGTTTCTTCTTCAGTTCTGTGTCAGGGTAGGATTGGTATCACAATTAGGCCCAGGTAGTTCCAAACAAAGTAGTCCACATTCCTAGACCGCGCTCTTTTAGGAAACATCATTTGGTTAGTCTCTTTGGACACATTGTTAGAGAAATTCTTGGCAAATTAAGCATTTTTAAGCTTCCGGTTTTGGGGCATCACCCCTCATGCTGAACAATGCAAACATTCACCCCCAGTCACAAAGATCTGGGTTTAATCCATCGTTCCTTTGCTCACCACACCACCACAGTTTGGACCTAGCCATATGCAAATCAGTCTTGACCCTGCTCTTCATGGTAACACTCTAGCCCGAACTGCCAAGCCAGGTGCTCCCTGGACTGGAAACAAGAACCCTGGGACCGGTTATGGGGCATTGACGAAGATGACGTCAACAGATATGGGAAGACCTTGTGGAGTTGTGGTTCAGGAGGCGATGGGCCGATCCAGGCAGTGAAGGCGATGCACCAATTCTGGTCCCACAATAGTAGCAATGTGCTGGTTCTGATCTACTCTATGAGAGCGATACACGGTTTCCGATCCATGCAACAGGGGCAATGTGCTGGTTCTGATCCACACAATGGCACCAATTCACCTGTTCGACATTGGATGCATTTAGTTTGTTAAAGCAAGCACCATAAGGCCTCAGTTCCAAGAGTCCTGGACAAGGGTGGCACCACTTGGCAGGGCAGACTCACAGATGCAGAGTCCAGGTGCAGAAACAGGTAAGTTGGATGTCTTTTATGTCCCTGAGACTTCAGATCAGGCGGCCAGCCAGCTAGCTCTTGGAGTCACACTGGGTTCAAGTGGTACATGTCCAGGTCTTCTCACTCAGGTAGGGGAACAGCAGGCATCACAGATAGGCAGGAGTCCAGCAAAGCAGCAGTCCTGCAGAGTGGTAGTGCTTCAGCAGCACAGCAGGCCTTCTTCCTGGCAGAGCATTCACAGGTCCAAAAGTGCACTGAAGTGGTGATGTCATAGGTCCAGTACTTATGCCCAGTTGTGCCTTTGAAGTGAGGGAGACTTCAAAGACAGGTCTTTGAAATGCAGACTGGTCCTCCCTCCCTTTCCTGGCTCCAGACTTACTGCAGTTGGGAAAGCAGCCAGGATGACCCATCAAGTCACCCCTAAGTTCCCATTGTGTGTGGCTGTCTAGGGGGAATACACGAAGCCAAGCTGTCACACTTCCCATAAGTGTATCAGAGACAGACAGCAGGCACCAAATGGCTAAAGTAAGAAAATGCCAACTTTCTAAAAGTGGCGTTTTCAGAATTGCAATTTAAAATCCGACTTCAGCATAAGCTGGGATTTTAAGTTGTGATTCCAGAGACACCAAACTTGAAAAGTCCATCTCTTCGCAACGTGGAAGTTCACTTATAAAATGTAATAAGTTAATCCCAATGCTATCCTTTGGGAGAGATAGGCTTTGCAGTACAAACTAATTTGAGAGTTTTTCACTACCAGAACATGTAAAACTTAAAAGTACATGTACTGCCTTTTAAATACATTGCACCCTGCCCCGTGGGTTGTCCAGGGCCAGAAATTTCACATGTCAGAAATGTTTTACCACAATGGCAAATAATAGGTTGTGTGATCATTATTTGTCTAATGTTTGAAATACGTACTGTGTTAATAGGGACTTTACCGGCACTAGTGTACTAAGTAACCTAATGGGACCCCTATTGTGGAGGCATTGTGTTCTGCCACCAACAGCTTCTCACCATGCCTGGAGCCCCCAACACAGATCTTGCTGCTATAGGCCCAGACTAACAGCCTGCGAGTAGCTTGTGCCATTATGTCCGCTCTGATAGGCCGCACTGTCATGCTGGGCCTACACATTCTTTTGCTCATTCACTGGTCTAGACTGTATTATAAGCCTGTATCTTATTCTATGCTTATATGCTCTCTTGCTCATCTTACACCAACACTGCTAGCTTATGCACTCACGGTTAGCTAAAGCGACACACCCAACTGTAACTACCTCAGAACTATATCGCCCATATACTCATTCACTGGTCTTTAACATTTTTATATGCCTAAATATTATCCTATGCTTATATGTTTTATCGCTCATCCTACTTTGACACTTTAGCTTATGCATTCACTGTTACCTAAGTCGACATATCCTACCGTAATTACCCCAGAACAATTCACCAATATATCCCACTGTCCCTCATATACACTATTGCCTTGTATCTTTGACTATTTCATGTAGCTGTTTTTACTCCGTATGTAACTACGACTGTCTATAGTATACATCTGGGTACACTGCTGCTATGTATTTCTGCTCACTCCATTTAACTGCATTTACCTATATGTAACTCGGGCAACTATTTCTTTGTCAACTATGTAAAGAGCTCTGATACCTTTGGGTCGAGTTTGCGCTATACGAAACTCCATAAATTTAGGAGTGACTTATTTGTACAAAAAGGGAATGCTTGAGCCTGGCAAGAGGTTTATCTTGCCTGAATGAAATGGCTGTGTAAAATGGCAGTGTAAACTTCATGCATAAGCTCTGCAATGGAGGGCCTGAGCCATGGTTTGAGGCAGTGGTGGCTGCCATGTACCAAGGGTGGTGAGGCAGTGGAAACGCAAAAAAAAAAAGAAACACTTACCTTGAGGTGCGAAGTCCTCCTCCTTAGGTTGTCTCTCATGTAGGCAAGCTCCAACCCGAGAACAGAAAACTGCACTAAGCAATCCTGGCACTGCTCTCACAGCATGAGAGTAGCACCAGGATTGGCTACAGTGGGCTCTCTCAGTGCCCCTAATAGCACTGGAAGCCTGCAGTTTCTTTAATCCAGCTGTCTAAGACAGCTAGGTTAGAGAACTATAAAATGCGCATGTCTGGCTGGCTGGCCCAAGATGGCCGGCTGAAAGAGACATGCACATTTTAAAGCGCACAGCTCCCTGCTACCACTCATCAGTACTGGCCCGCCCCATCCTGTCAATCAGTGCTGGACTGGGTGGTTGCTGAAAAATAAAATGGTAGTAAATAAACTTTATTACCATTTTACTTTTCAGGTCTGGCCTGTGGGGCGTCGCTCCTCCGCTCAAACGGAGGAGCCACCCCTGGTTAGAAGGCTACTTAAGCAGGTAGCATAATAAGTGCTGCAGGCCCACTAGTATCATTTAATTTACAGGCTCTGGGTACATGTTGTACACTTTATTAGGGCCATATAAGTAAATTAAATATACCAATTGGGGAGGAGCCAATATTACCATGTTTAGGGGAGAGACCACAAGCACTTTAGCACTGGTTAGCAGTGGTAATGTGTGCAGAGTCCTAAAGCCATCAAAATGAGGTCAGAAAAAGTGGAAGAGTTAGGCGAAAAGTTGGGGAGAACACCACCCTAAAAATGTCAGGTCTGACAGTATTGCATTTTACTTGTGGTGTTTTATAAGCAGGGTGTGAATAATAGTAGTGGCTGTAAATCTTAGTTTAAATATTTATACAATTCTTTTTTTGGCAATTTTATCAAACTTTATTTATTTATCATGTATCTTCTTAAGTGAGCAACACTGAGGCAGTTGCCTAGCCTACTAGTTGATGTAAACAATTGTTTGCTTTTCATCTGCATTGTATCAGAATTTTAAAACATGATATTAGATTTTCTTAGGTTTTGGTATTTTTTGCTCTCAATGATGTATACAATAAAGTTATATTACTACTAGTGACCCAATGACCAATGTCTGATTTTCAGATGTCTGGATTTTTCAGACACGAGGAAGTATACCTCGTTTATTTGGAAATATATTTTTATTCAATAAACTGATTAAATAGATTATTGAATTTGTAGATAATAGGCTGAGGTGGAGTAGAAACGACACAACTTATTTGGATAATTTTAGGTCGTCATAAAGCGGTAGAAGAAGGTAAGTTAGTGTATAGCTTTGGTCAATATTTTTTGACGTTATGACGACTTCAATGGCATAAAGCAGGTTTTAAATATGGCACCAGTCTTTGCCACTAAGACAGGCTGGGCAGCTTGTAAGTGCAGGTGAGGAAAAGACCAGTATATTGGTAGAAAGTCAGTAGGAAATGGACTAGGAAGCCCAGATAAAGATGAAAAGGCCGTGAGGCTGAAGAAATTGGTCACAGACCAGGTAGTTTTACAAACAGGAGGATGGAGTGATTTGTCTAGGCGGCAGGGGAGTTATTGTGACATCTATGTAGTAGTTTGATGTTTAGGGCTTGATAATTGTGTTTTAGAAAATCATCATAGCAACAAGCAAAGATTTTATATGAAAAATTTGGAACCATGTAATGGTACATCAGTTTAGTATTAACCAGAGTTTTAAAAATGAAATTAAGGTGGCAAAGCAAATACTAAGGATATAAATAAAGCTTTTAATGTGGCATGATAAGGTGAGCATAAAAGGAAGACGGTGCAATCTGTGCAGTTACATTTACATGAATGCTGAATTTAGAATTGAGCTAGAATGGGACTCAAATTAGGTGTTTTAAATACAAGCTAGATAAAAGGAAATTGCCCAAAAGGGTGGGGACAATGGAGCAAGGCAATGGTTAATGCTGAGGAAAGAGTTTTAAAGAGAATTAGGGCAGTACTGCATAATTTACAATCATAGAACTGTTTCAGGGAGGGTAGCGGACAAATATTACACTGACCAAATAAAGCACCAACTTTATTTTCAGTTTACAAATCAATGGTAGGGAGTAAGGCCACGATTTAGCTACTTAATGATTATTCATAAGAAAATATGTTATGCAATTCAACATGGGAATAATGGAGGGAAATCTGTTTCTTATGGTGGCCTCTTGATGTATAAAGGTAAGCCAATGTGATGAAGTACTTTGCCCACCAAGACCGTAGTCTCCCTGCTTCATTTAGAGATGGGTGAACCATATGTATTCTGTCGAAGGATTCCCCCCTAAGCTCTGTCAACGAAATACTTCCCGATGAAGTACGGGGCTTTGGAATAATGTCATTGCTCCACCCTCCCTGTATAGGATGGACAGTGTAATACCTTTTTTCCTGTCTGTCACCGCCAAGAAAAACCTGACAGGGAGGGACAATAAAAATCAATGATGATCCCCACATCCTGAAAGAAAACTCCCAGGGTGTGGGGTTCATTACTTTTTCACAAAAATAACTCAAACTTTGGGAATTATTTTGGCGGTCATTCGTTTTTTGTTATTCACAAACAAACTTCAAATTTGGGATTTTGTTTTTGAAAAACAAAAACAAACTTATGACAAGTTTGTTGGCCGGCTGTCATGGCTGTTGGTGCCATCCGTCAGGAACCTCCATTGCTGCGACGTGAAAGACAGGAAACGCAATTACTTGCACATTTAATAAAAATCGCTACAAAGTTAATTCAACTCAAACCTTCACATAGGCTTAGAAGGCTCCTCAATTCTAATAACCCTACGGAATACATAGTTGTTTTTTAATAATCAAAATGTATTTTCTAATTTAATAAATCATTACCATATATATATTATGTGGTATGTGATTTTACCTTTAGAAAGAGATTTGCTGTTACAACCACTTACATAGCACATATTGCTTTGTGTTCTATACTATTTACCAGATAATCATTTTAGACGTGTAACTAAGAGTGATTACTGTTTCAAAGGACAATGGTCCCAAACATTAACAAAAGATAGACAACAAACAATAAATACAGACCGAAAATCAAATCAATACTAATTGTCTGTTTTAACTTGAATAACATACAGACTGCCCTCCTCCTTGCCTCTCATTTATATGTACGTCATATGGTTTTTCATATGTGGTAGTTGGACACAGGTTGTGTCCCACTTGGAAATCTTTTAATATCTTGGTTACATATAATTATATTTGTTAATAAAACCTGTCCGGCTGGCCAGTGAATATAGATTTGATTTTCGGTCTGTATTTATTGTTTTTTGTCTATCTTTTGTTAATGTTTGGGACCATTGTCCTTTGAAACAATACATATTCCCAAGGTCCCAGACTGATTGCTACTTTGGGTTCCCTTGTTCCTTATAACACTAAGAGTGATTACAGCACTCTTTTCTATGGAATGGTAAAAAATCAAGAATGGCGTTACAGAAATTAACAAGACCAAAATCCGAAGGAGGAGTTAACTTCCCCCATTTTTCTAATTATCATAAAGCCTTTCAACTAAGACAATTATCAAACTGGATCACTCGTCCATCGGAAAACAGGCCTCTTTGGGTAGATCTCAAACTTTCTTTTTTAACCGCCTTTTCATTCCAGGAATATCTTTCCTTTACCCGAAAACCACAAAACTCTCTACTCCAATACTTAAGCAATCATGTAAACTATTATCCAACGCACCTCATTTAGTAACACACGACTCAGAATCCTTTCTCAATTCCACAATTTGGCATAACAAACAGATCCTTATCAAAGGGAAACCTATATATTGGAAAGTCTGGAGGAACAAAGGTTTACTTTGGGTCCACCAATTTTTCGACCAAGGTTCGCCCATTCAATTCACCCAAACACAAACTCTATATCATTTACCCCTTTCCTTTAAATCTAAATTTCTGACCTTGCAGAATGTACTAATTGAGGCATGTGCTAAACTTACAACCTCGCCCTCCTCACAATCCCAACCCCTCTTTCCGTGGCACCGTCTCTTGCTCACAAACCCCAAAGCTTCAAACATTTATTCTCGCCTAATGGAACCTCCTGATGACAGGCAGAAGACCAAGGTAGAACTCTCTTGGGAATCCGATCTGAAAACAAACTGGCCTGTTACTCTATGGAACAGAATTTGGTTAAAACTTAGGAAATCCTCTAGAGCCGCCAGCACAACACAAACACTTTTCTTTCTGTATAATTGGTTATTTTTCACTCCAATTCTCCTCAATAAGATACATACTACAAATCCTAACACATGTTGGACATGTTCCCAAAGTGAAGCTGACCTTAAACACATGCTATTTACATGCACACATGTCTTTAAATTCTGGGAACAGGTCTGGCACCAAATTAACACTATCTTTCATACCACAGCACCCTTATCCCTTACCAATATTTTCTTAGGTAGCTTATCACCGGAATGGGGGAAAAGTCATTCTCAGCTAAGACTCATTGATCTGTTACTGGCTGTAGCATTTCAACAGATTTCAGAACATTG
This sequence comes from Lissotriton helveticus, assembly GCF_964261635.1. NCBI lineage: Eukaryota > Metazoa > Chordata > Amphibia > Caudata > Salamandridae > Lissotriton > Lissotriton helveticus. The sequence continues at coordinate 1,393,453,599 of NC_136057.1, forward strand.
GAAAGACTCTTCCAAATTGTCCTATCTAGCATGGTGGTATGCGGTATGCCATAATCACCTCTTAGATACAGCTCTAGTCCAACCTATCTCTCTAGCTATGACAAGACTACACCTCTGGTCCCCCCTCACACACTTTTTAAATACAGCAGCAAAACACACTTCCTCCCCCGAGCCCTCAATACAAGAAGTTACCAAGCCTCCCTGACTTCCTACTGTTTACTTGTATATAATTCTGATTATTTTGTTAATCCCTATTGCACTACTTTAATGATGTATTGTGGACATGTACTGCTATTTGCAATATTCATGAACCTATGAATGTTTTCATCTCATCTTCTATGTTACAATTTTATTGCCTTGTTGTTTTTTTTTATATTAACAGTATTCTCTCATGCCTTTATGCGTTGATAAATAACTGTTTGTACGAAGTATTGTTTTCACAACAATTTTAATTCTTTAATAAACCTTCACTTGAACTTAAAAACAAAAAGAGTGATAACAGCAATGAAAATTTAACAGGTGAGATAAAGTATTGCTGGCTTTTAGGCCACTGTAGATTGAGATCTCAGGCCTTTTCTGGAATGGGAGTCCATAGGGTTAGTGCGACAATTACTCTCTGTTTTGCAGAATGTTGAAGCCATGGATGTGTGTGCTTATCATTGCTTGTAGACTGGAGGTGTGTCTAAAAACTGTAAAAGCCTATATGTTATACCATAGTCCAACCTAACAATCTAGCAAACGGACCATCTTATAACAATGATATATGTTGTTGCCTGAAGCTTCACAGTGGCATTGAGTTATCTCTTTTCCCATGCATTAGCATGTGAATCGTTTTGTCCCATTATTTACTCAGGCCTCTAGCTTCCTCTCTATGTAATGTGGTACTCTGCGCAACTGTCCACCTCAGAAATGCTTTTTGGCACAAGGCCAGTGACAGTGTGTGTTGGCCTTCCATCTCATTATTATCGCCATCTAACCTGTGGGTAAGGACACATATAGAAATGTGGCTTCGGTCTGGTGAGTGAGAAAAGCTCCAGTATACAGCCCTCTGTATTATATATGGCTTTGCTTCTAGTCATGGTTGACAGTAAGTTAGTGACTCCCAGCCAGCATCTGGTTATTTAAGCCCACATCAGGTGTATGACTCCACCCTGGGATTCATGAGAGCTGGGAAAATCAGAGCTGGCTCCTGGGAACAGTCTGTTAATTTTGTTTGGCGTGATGTAGGTCCCATTTAGAAGTTTTAATTGAGTGCAATTAAATATAGAACTGTGGGTGAGCTAGTCCCTCTCCCTGTTATGCAATGCACTCTCTGTTTCGGTCTTTGCTTTTTCTCATAGGTTAATTAGGGATATTTCTGCTTGGGTTTGGGTGACTTTACTAAGCCTGCTAATCTGCCCTAGTCATGTATTCACAGGTTTAGGATTTTTTTTGTATCACGCACACTGCAAAACACAATTGCTTCCGGACACTTGTTGATGTGCAGGGGGTCAAATGTACAGAGTACTAATGTAAATAACGCTTAACCAAACTAAGAAATTACGTGTGAATAGATTGTGTTTTGGGAGTACCATAGAAAAAGAACCTGTCCCTATGCTGAAGAAATTAAATAGGGGTATTCGTGTGATTTGTTTACACGAGCATCCACTCTGGAGCTCCTTCAGACCACTGCCCACCCCACATCTCCCACAGGGCTGCCACAGCCATCACACTCAAGCTTGTAGCAGGGATCCTGTTCTCCTACAGAACTGTACATAGAGACCTGGAACCTCAGTGAAATAGGGTGTGCCAAAACTCACCTCAGTACCCAAAATCCCCTTACCGAGCTAGCTACAGTGTCTCATTGGTCCTTACAAACTCCCAATGTTTTAGACAAACCAGAACATGAACTTAGAATACCTCAGGTCACGTGGAACACATGAACACTCTTTCGTTAAACAATCATTTCAAACCAGAACGTGGAGTAAATGAGGACTCGTGCACATTTGAAATATTTATTCACTAATGCAGTGTTCTCAAACGCAGTATCTTAGATAATACAAGCAAACATATTATAAGAAGCAAAGTTATCAGCATAGTTACTAGTCCATAAAAGGCAAAAGGTGACAACATGCTAATATGTAGAAATGAATAGGAGTTAACAACACCTAATTCTCACGTTCCCTATCTAGCATAGTATATTATATCTAAGAATGTCTCTTTGGGTTTTAGCAGGGCGGCCCCATACCTCAAGATCTCAGTGGCAGAGGATCACATCATCTTCCACCAGCTCTCTGCATGCGAAGCACCATCAAGTGTCTAATGTGTGCTCTAAGCAAAGCAATATAAACGCGCGTAAAGCCAGATTTTGGCAGCAGCTGCATTTATGTTATGTCTAGGAAGGTGCGAAGATCAGACCTCACAACAACACTGTGTCGAGTTATCCTTGAAGGCTTCAGCACTCACTGTACAGACATAGTTTACCAAGCAAAGCTGATATCAGAGCAATAACATATTATTCTCATGTAAATCACAACGCTCTTCTAGGTTGAAAGCTAAAACAACAATTATGTGTCGTGTGCAGAAGCAGCAAAAGGTAAAATGGCGTTTAAACATTTAATAAGCTCATGCTAACTTAACACGGTATATAGGTAAGCAGTAACTATATGACAAGCTATGTTGAACCATCAACCTGGAGAACCGGGCCTTATGGGCCAAGCGGCGCAGGGCACGCCTAAAATCTCCGGGTTCACCTGCCTTGTCAGACAGAGACACGAGACACTCTGTTGGGCGTAGAAAATCAGAATTATTAGCTGCAGCCAAGCACAGTTGTCCAAGAAGTACAACAGGGGTAAGTTCTTAGGAGACTGCCACTTAACTCCGTGGCTCACAGTCTATTATAGTACACATATTTACAATGCCCACTCCCAAAACATACAAAACTGACAAATAGGAGTAGTTCGAAAACAAGCTATCGAATGTCCAAAACACACCCTCCTTTCAGACACTAGTGCCCGTAATTCAATTTGCAGGTGGTAGAACATGTTTGAATGCTTCAAAGGATAGTTTATGTAACAAGAGAATACACGAAGAGAATAGCGAAGGCCAGTCAAATAGGATAAAGTCAGGAAGAATGGTGGGACCACAGTGGAGTAAGACAAGGATTAATCAGTCTAGACATGGATTTAACAAACTCGGCCAGGCCCTGACATCGGTTTGGTAATCAAGGACAAGGGTTATTCTTTAACAGGAGAGACACGTAGCAGCTGAAAAAGCAAAAACACAGCGTCCACCGTGCTGCCTAAGTAAGGCAACATAAAATGGCGGATAAGCATAAAATGGCGGCTAGATACGAAGCAGAGTCAAAAACTACGGAACCTCAGACCGCTCCCTCAAAACTGCCACATTACCCGTCAACCCTCTCCTAAAGAAACCCTCTGCAGACCCTATGGACCTCAAGAACTTCAGGCCCATCTCCTTCCTGCTTCCTTTCACAGCCAAAGTCATCGAAAAGGCTGTCAACACCAGGCTAGCACACTTCATCAAAGCCAACAACATCCTAAACACCTCTCAATCTAGATTCGGCAGCAACCACAGCACTGAGACCGCCCTCCTCACCGCCACAGACGACATTCACCCCCTCCTCGACCAAAGCCAAACAGCAGCCCTCATCCTCCTGGACCTATCTGCAGCCTTTGACACTGTCTCCCACCGCACACTAATCACCAGACTCCACGACACGGGCATCCAATGAAAGGCCCTAGACTGGTTACGCTAATTTCTAAGGGGCCGAAAATAGAGACTGATACTCCCGCCCTTCCTCTCAGAACCGACAGAGATAAGATGCGGAGTACCCCGAGGATCCTCCCTCAGCCTCACCTTCTTCAACGTCTACATGCCCCCCTCACAACTATCATCAGAAACCACGGGCTCAAAATCTACTCCTGCACCGATAACACCCAGCTCATCCTCTTCCTCATCAAGGAACCCAACATCACCAGGCACAACTTCCAAGAAGGGATGAAAGCTGTCACAACCTGGATGAAGAACAGCTGCCTGAAACTCAACTCATAGAAAACAGGAGTCCTCATCCTCAGCTCCGCCTCCTCCACCTGGGACTACACCTGGTGGCCCCCCACCCTCGGAAACCCACCTACCCCGACAGACCATGCAAGTAACCTCTGCATCACACTCGACTCATTGCTCACTATGAATCGCCAGATCAACACAGTCTCCTCCGCATGCTTCCACACCCTCTGCATACTACATAAAACATTCAAGTGGATCTCCTCCGTCTCCGGGAAAATGGCCACTCACGCCCTCATCACCAGCAGACTGGACTACGGCAACGCCCTCTATGCTGGAATCAACAGAAAACTCCTCTGCAAACTCCAGACCGTCCAGAACATTGCAGCCTGACTAATCCTCAATATCCCATGGCACAACCACATCACCAAACATCTCCGCGACCTCCACAGGCTCCTCGTTGAAAGAAGAATAACTTTCAAATGGCTCACGCCTCTCCTTCTATACCCCCAAGAGAACCTCCACTCAGCCGACCCCTCCCTAGCCACCGTCCCATGCTTCTGCAGGACCCTAGCGGGTGGAAGGTCCTTCTCCTACCTCGCAGCCAAGACCTGGAACGATCTCCCACTTCACCAACGGCAAAGCCAGACACTGCACCAATTCAGGAAAGACCTCAACCTGCCTCTTCGAATGACCTCAACGAAGCTGCTTACACCGACCCCTCAGTGCCTCAAGACCCCAACGGGTGAGTAGTGCACTCTACAAAACCCTGATTGATTGATTGAGTTCATATACTGTAACAATGGAGTGGATGAGAAGAGTGTGGACCACATCGAGGGACCGGGAATCTAAAGACAAGCAGCCATTGTCCCCTGCACCCTACCATAGACTGGCTATACAACAGAGACGTGTTCTAAATCCAATAAAATCATCATTGTCCCAACCTAGTCTCCTGCCCTTTCCTCCAACCCGCTACATATACACTACAAAATTAATGTTGCATGGAAAATGGCAGGGGTATGAAGTCCCTAGTTCAACATAATTTAAAATAGTAACCTATAAGAACATACTTCCCAACATTCTGAGAACAAAAAAAGGTAGATTTTTGCACTTTTAGAACCACTAATTAGCACAAAGAAGACATAATTGAAAAATGTATTAAATGGATGTTTGTCTAGACAATGACCGTACAGGAAACAAAGTAAAGGGGTTCAATATGAGTGTCTTGCTATCTACTTGTTCAGTCAACCCCGTAGAGATCCCTGTTACACACAGCGCTGGTAATTCCAGTATGTGGAACTAATGGCATTACATGGGGGACCTTGAAGGTCTCCTTAGAAATGTGGATCAACTAACTCCAGCCCCAGTTGATTATTTTTTACTTCTAATTGGTATTTTAACCAGTGATTGTGGCTGATTCTAACAGCCAAAATATTTAGGTGAAAGAATAGAACCTTCAGAGTTACCCCAGATCATATCAGTCCTGTTGAGGCCACTAAATCCTGTTACCGGCCCAATTGGGGTTTACAGCAACCACATAATGGAGCCTGAAATGGCAGATGAGTTTATGAGATATAAATAACATTACACGAATGAGTAAGCTTAGATACCTGTGACTAGGGCACAAATCAAGGGTGAACACGGGTAGACGGCTGCCACCCACTATTTTCCCATGGTGGACATCCACCACACTGCCAAGTGGTTGGACCCCTCTGAAATAAGCTAAACTCGTCCCAGTGTAATTTTCAGACACTGGGACACAATCAGGAGCACCTGCCCATTGCCAGCTTTCTTTTCAAACAGCAATGTGCAGGAGCAGAGGGGGCTTTGCTGTTTTAAATTCCAGCTGGGTCCACAACAAAGGCAGCTATCAGGCCTCCTTTTTCTCAAGTATACTTGCTGTTTGGAGCCTCACAGCTAGATGCAAATGCAATGGAGGGGAAACAAAGGCACAAAGCTTCTTATTACTTCACAAATACTTGAGATGCATGGTTTTGACTTTGTTCAATCCATGTATATAAGAGATATGCATGCATTATAAGAATGCCAAATGTGTTGGTCTTTTCCAGGATTTACAAAAACAATTAAAATAACACTATTTTGTTTTATTTCTTCTATAGTGCTACTCATTTGAGTGCAGGGTGTCAGAGCGCTTTACATCACATGTACACATCAGTAGCTTCTGCTACCAGACGAGGGTGGTGGGTGGAACGGGACAGAATGAAAAAGAAAAAAAACACACTTACCTATCTTCGGCAGGCCGCCCGCCGCCTTTCCTCCAGTCCTCTTCATCTTCCTCGAGTCCGGCATCAGGAAGCACCCAGGTTCCCCGGCTCCCCATAACCAATCACATCACTGCAATGCAGCGTTGTGATTGGTCTCATGGATCGGCACTCAGACGGGCATTGGGAGCCTGGGCATGTTCTCCACCCAGGCTGGAGTAATACAGTCTGGGTGGAGAACATGAAAAGTGCACGTGACGGGTTGGCCGGCCCAAGATGGCCGGCCAAACCGCCATGCTCACTTACAGAGTGCCCACCACTCCTCACTCTCAAGTGCTATGGTGTCACGGAGCCCAGCACCGCCCGCACATAAGGACCTAAGCCACTGCAGTCGGAAAAATAAAATGAAAATAATGCTGCGTTATTATCATTTAATTTTTCCCTTTCGAACTGTTTGGTGAGCAGTGGGGTGACGCTCCACCGCCTTTGCGAAGGAGCCGCCGCTGGTACACATTATAGATTGACAATAAACCGTATAAACATTTAAATCAATGTACAGGATGTGTAATAGAAGACAGCAAGTGCTACAAGGTGTGGAAATCACATGCCCCTCATAGCGCACTGTGCTATATTAGATGGATTACAATTTATGAACTGCTAGTAGCAAAAGGATCTCTGTGTTAAAAGCAGTAACCTACTTACCGAGCTACATAAAATAATAGTCTGTCATCTGCATGTTAGATGATATGCTTACCAGAAGATACGGGAGATACATCAACCCTCTAGGCTACTTTGATTCAAAACTGGGACTAGACAAAACATAGATCTCTCCAGCAAATGCGTTAACGTCCAGTGTTATTTTAACATCATTCTTATTCCCTGGGATTTACTGGGAACACAAAGATCTCTGAGGAGGTGTAGTGTAACAAAGGAGAGGGGAGGATGGGGATCAATTGTGATCCAGTAGGGCTTAGATTACCACTCAAGAAAATAGAATGGAAGGTGTAGCCACAGTCGTAGCCCCGGAAGCAGTGGACAACAAGAAGGGGACTGGGCTGTTCCTAAAGGAGAGGAGGAGGGATCGGTCACTAAGGTGCAAGGGCTAGTGCTCAGTGGGGAGCTAACCCTGTCTTTTGGCACGTAGCCTATTGGTCAAACGTCAACCACATCTGTCACCACTCATATAGAAGGAGTGCCTTAGGCGAAGGGCGGCGTACTCTGCTCTATCTAGGTCTATGGCAGCCAGTTGGGAGCGGTTATTAGAAAGCTGGCGCCACACTCTTGGGGTGCCTGTGCTGTGGTGTATTTGTTCCAACTCCCTAAACTGTTGTGTAAGGTCATTCCTCTTCTCCTTATGGGCTTTGTTATCTGCTGCAGAGATCACAATAAGCTACCCCCAGACAGCCTTGAGCGCCTCCCACAAAACAGCCGGTGAGACCCCTGGGGTGTCATTGTGTGTTAAATAGGCTTGAATTGCTTGTTGGATCTGCATCTTAACCTCCTGGCACTGTAGCAGAGCATCGCATAAGCGCCAGTGTTTGGTGGGGGAATTTTTCAGGGGAAAAGATAGTGCTATCGTTACCGCCCCATGGTCTAAGAGTGCCGCTGTATGTATTTTGGAGGCTTTTGTGAGCGTCTTTGTTTTCCTCGTGCCCCGGAAGTAGTCCAATCTAGCATAGGTCTTGTATGCATTGGAGTAGTAAGAATATTCCCTAGACTGTGGGTGATTAGACTTCACAGATCCTCCCACCCCAGGTCCCTCATCCATTCCCACCCCTCTCCTGACAGTGCTCCCGCTTGCCCGTGCCTCTGAGCTGACCCGTCAAGGGTGTTGTCAAACACCAGATTAAGATCCTCTCCCATGAGTATTAGTTTGTCATCTGTCTGCGCAGCCCTCTCTAAGGCCTTCCACAAAAACATCTCCTGTCCCTCATTCGGGAGGTACAATGTGCCTATCACCAGCAGCCTGCCAGCCACTGTGAACCAGTATATGAGAAGTCTACCTCTGATTTTGTCCACCTTGTAATCCACGTGCCCTCAGAATGTGTTTTCCACCACTATGGCCACCCCTGCTGTCTTGGAGGACGATGATGAGAAAAAATGTTGTGGGAAGGTGCGTGATCTAAGACGAAAACTGTAAAACTGTCCCCTGCTAGCAGGTGGGTCTATTGAAAGAGACAGATGTCTGCCCCTGAGTTTTCTAACTATGAGAGAACCACCCAGCTTTTGATCAGGTTATTGAGGCCTCTCACCTTCAAGGTTAGTACTCTAAGGGTTGTGCCAGGCATGGCAGTTGGGAGAAACAAGGAAAGCCCTGCATCGAAGAGGTCCCTCGAGTGTAACACCCACAATGTATTCTGTTGTAGCTAACACTGCTCCTTTGTATATAAACCGTCGTGTTCCATGTGGAAGTGAGTACCCGCCCCAAATATTACATGGAAAAAAAGGTAACAAATATAACATGAAACATGAAATACCTGCGTACGTATAGTCCCACAGCCAGATGGTCGGTTCGAAGAGGACCGTTGTAGGGCCATTTGGCCCATCTTCCCCCACCCTCCACTCAGCCCGTAGTCTCTGTTATGTGATATAGAGTGCCCCCAGGTTCAAGAGTCATCTTGTTTCACAGAAATTGATGGCACTGCCACCAGGGCATCCTGCCGGCCCTTTGCAATTTTCTCCGGGTCAGGCCAGGCTACCCGCCAGCGTCCTTCATGCCTCTGCCAGCTCGACAACCGCTCTTTCTGTAGGGGAGAGGAAGACTCCTGGTCCCGCTGTTCATATAGCGAATCCAGCCCCAGCAATCGGCAAGTCTCTGATAGAGAGTGAAGTTGCTACAGTCTCCCATCTTTCCAGAAGATTAGGCGAAAGGAGTGGCCCCAAGAGTAGGATATCCCCTGGCTGCAGTGGTGTACGGTGGCTGGGTGAAACTCTCTCCGTTTCTGTAATGTAAGGGTGGCTAGGTCTTGAAAAAAGGTAGGTGTTTGATCCTGGAAGGTGATGGGATGCATGGTGCGGTCTTTACATAGGATTGCTTCCTTGACTTGGAAGTCGTGTACCCAAACTACAATGTCTGGGGGGGGGGGGGGGCGTTGCTGAGTTTGGCCTTGGTAGGCCCACCCAGTGGCCCTCAGTCAATCTGGATAGCAGTGTCTGAGGGCCCGCCAAGGACGTGGTGAAACAGGTTTCTGATGTAATCAAAGATATTGTAGCCTTCTGCTTTGGACTTCACTCCCCTGATTTGGATGTTATTCCACCGGGACCTGTTCTCTAAGTTCTCCAGGTGAGACTGCAGGTCTATGTGTTGCTTTCGGAGTCTCAGAACCTCCTGTTGTAGTGCCTCTGTCTCTTTCTCTCGGCCCCCTCCTTCTCCTCCAGCTGCACGACGTGGTCCCCTAGATCATCAACTTCTCTCTCGGATTTCTTTAATGCCTTGCGAGAGTTCCCTCTTCAGTGAATAGAGATCTGCCCTAAGAGTGGTAAAGAGAGCCTCTAGAAAGATGCGGTTAACCGTTTCCTCAACAGCCTGGTCTGGGGGGGGGTCCTTTATTTGGACTGTTTGTGGGCCGGGATCTCCCACCGGGCCCTGGGGGGGAAGTGAGCATATCTTTGATCGTGCTGTCCTTTTTAGGATGGGTGGATGCCATCCCCGTTTGTATCTTGGTGGGAGTACTCCCTCCAATTGCTGCCTGCCAGGCGAGTGCAAGGAGAGCCCCCTCCGCCCGTGCTCCTTTAGGCTATCGGCCTGCAGCCTCTGTGTTAGTCAGGCGGCCGTGAAGACACGATGTTCCCCTCCGTCCGCTTGGGGGAATGATCTAAGCCTGGGGGCCTCCCCTCTGAGTTGTGATTCAGCCAGCCCGGGGGCCCTTGCTTCTCGTTATGGGGTCGGGAGGTGGAAATGGCCGGTGCTTTGTGCCCGCGTGTTAAGAAGCACTGTGACTGGGTACTGGTCTAGGAATTGCAGCAGCCTGGCAAACACAGATCGGCCCCAGGCTGCAGGAGTGGGCCAGCCTAATTGCAGATGACTGTCTATCCAGAGTGGGCTGCGGTTAGGCTAGGTAGCTGAGTCAGATTGTGCCCTCTATTACTCCTTCTTATTTGATCAATTTGCCCTCACTGAGCACAATCGCAGTAAAATGGGGGTACATAAATGTCATGTTGACACCTTGAAGCAAACCAATTCTCAGTCCCTACTATTGTACTAGGGCGCTGCTAATAGTTAATGTGTATCCATTAAATGGTTGTTTCTGTAACAGCAATGAAACTTTGTTCTTATGTCACAAAAGTTACAATCGATACCCCTTTTTTCACTTGGGACATTCAGCACTGACAATTTATAACAACTGTGAATTTTCATATATAAAACAGCTTGTTTCTCTACACACTCTGCGTTACATGTCCTTCTTTCTCAGACATTTGTGTACCCCCATTTTACTGCAATAGTGCTGCTATATATATATATATATATATATGTTCCTCAAAAAAGCTCTCCAGTTTAAGGACGCCACTCCACAGGCAAGTTGGTTTTCAAACCCTTTTATTTGGGAAACTGCACACAACGTCCGATTTTACATTTCCCCAACGCGTTTCAAAGCACACCAGCTTCTTCCTCAGGGGGGGGCAGCATCCGGTGAATCACGGCGTCACAACTATACTTTTCCCTTTAATGCATGCTTATCTCTAATGATGCATGCTGGTAGATGTGACCGTCAATCCCCTCCATTAGGGTCCGTGTTTTCTTTCACCAGTGATTAAAGTTGCTTTTAAATTCATTTCAACCTCAAATGGACTCCGGACCTGTGGTGCCTTTCCCTTTCCAAAACTGCCTCCACTGTTAATCACAGCCAGAATGTGGGCCGGCTGTGCAGACCTGCTTCTCCGCTGCTCGCAGGCGGTGCATCCTCCACGGCTGAGAAAACCGTGATTAAATGTTCCTCAAAAAAGCTCTCCAGTTTAAGGACGCCACTCCACAGGCAAGTTGGTTTTCAAACCCTTTTATTTGGGAAACTGCACACAACGTCCGATTTTACATTTCCCCAACGCGTTTCAAAGCACACCAGCTTCTTCCTCAGGGGGGGGCAGCATCCGGTGAATCACGGCGTCACAACTATACTTTTCCCTTTAATGCATGCTTATCTCTAATGATGCATGCTGGTAGATGTGACCGTCAATCCCCTCCATTAGGGTCCGTGTTTTCTTTCACCAGTGATTAAAGTTGCTTTTAAATTCATTTCAACCTCAAATGGACTCCGGACCTGTGGTGCCTTTCCCTTTCCAAAACTGCCTCCACTGTTAATCACAGCCAGAATGTGGGCCGGCTGTGCAGACCTGCTTCTCCGCTGCTCGCAGGCGGTGCATCCTCCACGGCTGAGAAAACCGTGATTAAATGTTCCTCAAAAAAGCTCTCCAGTTTAAGGACGCCACTCCACAGGCAAGTTGGTTTTCAAACCCTTTTATTTGGGAAACTGCACACAACGTCCGATTTTACATTTCCCCAACGCGTTTCAAAGCACACCAGCTTCTTCCTCAGGGGGGGGCAGCATCCGGTGAATCACGGCGTCACAACTATACTTTTCCCTTTAATGCATGCTTATCTCTAATGATGCATGCTGGTAGATGTGACCGTCAATCCCCTCCATTAGGGTCCGTGTTTTCTTTCACCAGTGATTAAAGTTGCTTTTAAATTCATTTCAACCTCAAATGGACTCCGGACCTGTGGTGCCTTTCCCTTTCCAAAACTGCCTCCACTGTTAATCACAGCCAGAATGTGGGCCGGCTGTGCAGACCTGCTTCTCCGCTGCTCGCAGGCGGTGCATCCTCCACGGCTGAGAAAACCGTGATTAAATGTTCCTCAAAAAAGCTCTCCAGTTTAAGGACGCCACTCCACAGGCAAGTTGGTTTTCAAACCCTTTTATTTGGGAAACTGCACACAACGTCCGATTTTACATTTCCCCAACGCGTTTCAAAGCACACCAGCTTCTTCCTCAGGGGGGGGCAGCATCCGGTGAATCACGGCGTCACAACTATACTTTTCCCTTTAATGCATGCTTATCTCTAATGATGCATGCTGGTAGATGTGACCGTCAATCCCCTCCATTAGGGTCCGTGTTTTCTTTCACCAGTGATTAAAGTTGCTTTTAAATTCATTTCAACCTCAAATGGACTCCGGACCTGTGGTGCCTTTCCCTTTCCAAAACTGCCTCCACTGTTAATCACAGCCAGAATGTGGGCCGGCTGTGCAGACCTGCTTCTCCGCTGCTCGCAGGCGGTGCATCCTCCACGGCTGAGAAAACCGTGATTAAATGTTCCTCAAAAAAGCTCTCCAGTTTAAGGACGCCACTCCACAGGCAAGTTGGTTTTCAAACCCTTTTATTTGGGAAACTGCACACAACGTCCGATTTTACATTTCCCCAACGCGTTTCAAAGCACACCAGCTTCTTCCTCAGGGGGGGGCAGCATCCGGTGAATCACGGCGTCACAACTATACTTTTCCCTTTAATGCATGCTTATCTCTAATGATGCATGCTGGTAGATGTGACCGTCAATCCCCTCCATTAGGGTCCGTGTTTTCTTTCACCAGTGATTAAAGTTGCTTTTAAATTCATTTCAACCTCAAATGGACTCCGGACCTGTGGTGCCTTTCCCTTTCCAAAACTGCCTCCACTGTTAATCACAGCCAGAATGTGGGCCGGCTGTGCAGACCTGCTTCTCCGCTGCTCGCAGGCGGTGCATCCTCCACGGCTGAGAAAACCGTGATTAAATGTTCCTCAAAAAAGCTCTCCAGTTTAAGGACGCCACTCCACAGGCAAGTTGGTTTTCAAACCCTTTTATTTGGGAAACTGCACACAACGTCCGATTTTACATTTCCCCAACGCGTTTCAAAGCACACCAGCTTCTTCCTCAGGGGGGGGCAGCATCCGGTGAATCACGGCGTCACAACTATACTTTTCCCTTTAATGCATGCTTATCTCTAATGATGCATGCTGGTAGATGTGACCGTCAATCCCCTCCATTAGGGTCCGTGTTTTCTTTCACCAGTGATTAAAGTTGCTTTTAAATTCATTTCAACCTCAAATGGACTCCGGACCTGTGGTGCCTTTCCCTTTCCAAAACTGCCTCCACTGTTAATCACAGCCAGAATGTGGGCCGGCTGTGCAGACCTGCTTCTCCGCTGCTCGCAGGCGGTGCATCCTCCACGGCTGAGAAAACCGTGATTAAATGTTCCTCAAAAAAGCTCTCCAGTTTAAGGACGCCACTCCACAGGCAAGTTGGTTTTCAAACCCTTTTATTTGGGAAACTGCACACAACGTCCGATTTTACATTTCCCCAACGCGTTTCAAAGCACACCAGCTTCTTCCTCAGGGGGGGGCAGCATCCGGTGAATCACGGCGTCACAACTATACTTTTCCCTTTAATGCATGCTTATCTCTAATGATGCATGCTGGTAGATGTGACCGTCAATCCCCTCCATTAGGGTCCGTGTTTTCTTTCACCAGTGATTAAAGTTGCTTTTAAATTCATTTCAACCTCAAATGGACTCCGGACCTGTGGTGCCTTTCCCTTTCCAAAACTGCCTCCACTGTTAATCACAGCCAGAATGTGGGCCGGCTGTGCAGACCTGCTTCTCCGCTGCTCGCAGGCGGTGCATCCTCCACGGCTGAGAAAACCGTGATTAAATGTTCCTCAAAAAAGCTCTCCAGTTTAAGGACGCCACTCCACAGGCAAGTTGGTTTTCAAACCCTTTTATTTGGGAAACTGCACACAACGTCCGATTTTACATTTCCCCAACGCGTTTCAAAGCACACCAGCTTCTTCCTCAGGGGGGGGCAGCATCCGGTGAATCACGGCGTCACAACTATACTTTTCCCTTTAATGCATGCTTATCTCTAATGATGCATGCTGGTAGATGTGACCGTCAATCCCCTCCATTAGGGTCCGTGTTTTCTTTCACCAGTGATTAAAGTTGCTTTTAAATTCATTTCAACCTCAAATGGACTCCGGACCTGTGGTGCCTTTCCCTTTCCAAAACTGCCTCCACTGTTAATCACAGCCAGAATGTGGGCCGGCTGTGCAGACCTGCTTCTCCGCTGCTCGCAGGCGGTGCATCCTCCACGGCTGAGAAAACCGTGATTAAATGTTCCTCAAAAAAGCTCTCCAGTTTAAGGACGCCACTCCACAGGCAAGTTGGTTTTCAAACCCTTTTATTTGGGAAACTGCACACAACGTCCGATTTTACATTTCCCCAACGCGTTTCAAAGCACACCAGCTTCTTCCTCAGGGGGGGGCAGCATCCGGTGAATCACGGCGTCACAACTATACTTTTCCCTTTAATGCATGCTTATCTCTAATGATGCATGCTGGTAGATGTGACCGTCAATCCCCTCCATTAGGGTCCGTGTTTTCTTTCACCAGTGATTAAAGTTGCTTTTAAATTCATTTCAACCTCAAATGGACTCCGGACCTGTGGTGCCTTTCCCTTTCCAAAACTGCCTCCACTGTTAATCACAGCCAGAATGTGGGCCGGCTGTGCAGACCTGCTTCTCCGCTGCTCGCAGGCGGTGCATCCTCCACGGCTGAGAAAACCGTGATTAAATGTTCCTCAAAAAAGCTCTCCAGTTTAAGGACGCCACTCCACAGGCAAGTTGGTTTTCAAACCCTTTTATTTGGGAAACTGCACACAACGTCCGATTTTACATTTCCCCAACGCGTTTCAAAGCACACCAGCTTCTTCCTCAGGGGGGGGCAGCATCCGGTGAATCACGGCGTCACAACTATACTTTTCCCTTTAATGCATGCTTATCTCTAATGATGCATGCTGGTAGATGTGACCGTCAATCCCCTCCATTAGGGTCCGTGTTTTCTTTCACCAGTGATTAAAGTTGCTTTTAAATTCATTTCAACCTCAAATGGACTCCGGACCTGTGGTGCCTTTCCCTTTCCAAAACTGCCTCCACTGTTAATCACAGCCAGAATGTGGGCCGGCTGTGCAGACCTGCTTCTCCGCTGCTCGCAGGCGGTGCATCCTCCACGGCTGAGAAAACCGTGATTAAATGTTCCTCAAAAAAGCTCTCCAGTTTAAGGACGCCACTCCACAGGCAAGTTGGTTTTCAAACCCTTTTATTTGGGAAACTGCACACAACGTCCGATTTTACATTTCCCCAACGCGTTTCACGGTCACATCTACCAGCATGCATCATTAGAGATAAGCATGCATTAAAGGGAAAAGTATAGTTGTGACGCCGTGATTCACCGGATGCTGCCCCCCCCTGAGGAAGAAGCTGGTGTGCTTTGAAACGCGTTGGGGAAATGTAAAATCGGACGTTGTGTGCAGTTTCCCAAATAAAAGGGTTTGAAAACCAACTTGCCTGTGGAGTGGCGTCCTTAAACTGGAGAGCTTTTTTGAGGAACATTTAATCACGGTTTTCTCAGCCGTGGAGGATGCACCGCCTGCGAGCAGCGGAGAAGCAGGTCTGCACAGCCGGCCCACATTCTGGCTGTGATTAACAGTGGAGGCAGTTTTGGAAAGGGAAAGGCACCACAGGTCCGGAGTCCATTTGAGGTTGAAATGAATTTAAAAGCAACTTTAATCACTGGTGAAAGAAAACACGGACCCTAATGGAGGGGATTGACGGTCACATCTACCAGCATGCATCATTAGAGATAAGCATGCATTAAAGGGAAAAGTATAGTTGTGACGCCGTGATTCACCGGATGCTGCCCCCCCCTGAGGAAGAAGCTGGTGTGCTTTGAAACGCGTTGGGGAAATGTAAAATCGGACGTTGTGTGCAGTTTCCCAAATAAAAGGGTTTGAAAACCAACTTGCCTGTGGAGTGGCGTCCTTAAACTGGAGAGCTTTTTTGAGGAACATTTAATCACGGTTTTCTCAGCCGTGGAGGATGCACCGCCTGCGAGCAGCGGAGAAGCAGGTCTGCACAGCCGGCCCACATTCTGGCTGTGATTAACAGTGGAGGCAGTTTTGGAAAGGGAAAGGCACCACAGGTCCGGAGTCCATTTGAGGTTGAAATGAATTTAAAAGCAACTTTAATCACTGGTGAAAGAAAACACGGACCCTAATGGAGGGGATTGACGGTCACATCTACCAGCATGCATCATTAGAGATAAGCATGCATTAAAGGGAAAAGTATAGTTGTGACGCCGTGATTCACCGGATGCTGCCCCCCCCTGAGGAAGAAGCTGGTGTGCTTTGAAACGCGTTGGGGAAATGTAAAATCGGACGTTGTGTGCAGTTTCCCAAATAAAAGGGTTTGAAAACCAACTTGCCTGTGGAGTGGCGTCCTTAAACTGGAGAGCTTTTTTGAGGAACATTTAATCACGGTTTTCTCAGCCGTGGAGGATGCACCGCCTGCGAGCAGCGGAGAAGCAGGTCTGCACAGCCGGCCCACATTCTGGCTGTGATTAACAGTGGAGGCAGTTTTGGAAAGGGAAAGGCACCACAGGTCCGGAGTCCATTTGAGGTTGAAATGAATTTAAAAGCAACTTTAATCACTGGTGAAAGAAAACACGGACCCTAATGGAGGGGATTGACGGTCACATCTACCAGCATGCATCATTAGAGATAAGCATGCATTAAAGGGAAAAGTATAGTTGTGACGCCGTGATTCACCGGATGCTGCCCCCCCCTGAGGAAGAAGCTGGTGTGCTTTGAAACGCGTTGGGGAAATGTAAAATCGGACGTTGTGTGCAGTTTCCCAAATAAAAGGGTTTGAAAACCAACTTGCCTGTGGAGTGGCGTCCTTAAACTGGAGAGCTTTTTTGAGGAACATATATATATATATATATATATATATATATATTGTAATATTAACCATTAAGTGCCCACAATAACCACTGTTTTTTTGTCTAAATTGTAAGTGTCCTGGTTCCATGTGAGTAGAGTGTCTCTTGTGTTTTCTTACATGACTTCAAGCCATGCTGCTTCGCCCTGCTTGTTTCTGACCCTTTCGGATCGCCAAATGGGTCCTGTGGCACTTTCTAGTCCGGCGGCAGGCATGAGAGACAATGAGGCACGTCTCACCTCGGTGCCATCTTTGCCACGCTCCCCTCCTTCTGATTTATAAGAAAGTATTCCTGGTAAAAATGAATGAATCAGGAAGTGAAAGTGTTATCCAAAAGCAAAGAAATATTAAATCTCCAACATTTAGGACTTAGGGAGAATATCATTACACATAATAACTGGTTTGGTCAGAGATTAGAGTGGAGCCAATTTCAGCCGAGTGCTGAGATTGAGAAGATTATTGCATAGATTCATCAACCAAAATTGCGATCGCAATAGTTGCGAAACAGCTATTGCGATCGCAATTGCTGTTACCGCAATTCATGATAGTAAAAACAACCAAATTGCGAATTGCTAAAAATATTTTGCGAGTTCGCAATTAAATTTGCAGAATCAACGTGGAACCCTCTTTGCGATTCTGTAATAGCGATGTTCCACTGATTCTGCGAAATCATTTGCGAAATCGCAAAATAATCGCAATGCAAATTCATCAATAATCTCAATTTGCGAAAAAACACAAAATCGCTATTAGCGAGGCGCAATTTAAGGAGAACTCAAACCAGGTGGTAACCATAAAGTTTAGTTGGAAAAAACAATTTCCTAACAAGATACAGGTGCGGGGCTAAACAAACACACTTAAGGAGAAACAGTAGGATTAACTGACTATTAGCAGCAGTGCCATGCTGAAGTACAAAGCAGGCCTGCTTCCCAATCATGGGGCTGTATGACTTAATACAGTGTTCATGTTTTGTGAACCAAAAAATGTAAAAGAAAGATCCTGTTTACATTATGAGAATTTATTTCAAACGCAAATCATACTCATGTCCTTATTTCATTTGGCATGCATGAGTGCAGTGTTGTGCGAGCGGTATGGGAGCACTAAAAATAATTCAGTGTGATGTTGTTGCGGCGCCTGTGTCCTTCAGCAGGATTCTCCCCGCGTGCATGACGCACATGTGCAGGTGGGCGGTTGTCCCCCTCCGACTCACTGCCAGAGATCTCCACAGGTATCCTCCGCTTGATAGCAATATTGTGGAGTATGGCACACACGGCCACGATGCGGCAGCAGACCTCAGGCTGGTATTTGAGTGCCCCACCAGTCTTATGTAGGATGCAGAATCAGCTCTTTAACATCCCAAATGTTCGTTCAATGACATTCCTTATGCGAATGTGCGCTGCATTGTAACGCCATTCATGTCATCATTGTGCTCAAAATACGACTTCCTGTTTTTGCGATCTCGCAGTTTGCGATTTCGGTAATTGCGAAATCGTAATTTCAACATGGTATGTAGGATTTAGCGGAATTCGCAATCGGCGATTGGGGCCGACTGCGAATCACTTTTTTGGTTGGCTTTTATTGATGCATCCCATTCTGGGAATTCTAATTTGCGATTCAGTATTTTTCGCAATTTAGAATTCGCAGAATCTGGGCTTGATGCATCTGGGGGTATGTGTGATAAAAAATAATAAATTTGGGATTGCGTACGGTGTACTGGTTAAAAAAGTATATTCATGTAGAGTCGGGTTGCACAATCGGCAAGCGTCAGTTAGGTGTCGTTGATGAAGTTCAAGTTTAAATGCTTTCTGCAATTTGTTTGGAATACATAAGGACAATGAATGCCTGTCCAGGAATGGGTCTACATGCAAATTACAGTCCCCTGCAAGAACAAAATTATTGCCGGGATACTGCAAGAGCAGAATTAGCAATCAGGAGCAATGGGACCATACACATTAAAGAGAACACTAGGAATTGTATAAAAACACAATTTAAGCAACAGCCATCTTCCATCTTCATCTTTTTCCTGAGATAAGAACTAAACATGTAACGATTTATGACATAAAATGATAGCACCATGCTTTTTTCTAGTCCCAGTCAAGAAACAAACCTCACCAACCCACCCCTTACGCAACTTCATGGATAAATTTTCTGAAAGGTGCAATTTATGCAAAAAACTACTTGAGCGTTAAGCTTAGACAAATGCGTTAACACCCGTTGTCTTTTGATTGGAGTGTTCAACCCCCTAACATTCCAGGAAATCATCGTCAGAACCATTGAGATAATATAAGAAGACAAGTATAACCAGACATGAATCTAAACCAGAAAAAAGAAAACCATATGTAGGTAAGAAAATCACCTAGCAAAGGAAACGAAAAGTGAAAAGAAAAAAGTATAGCAATAGAAGAAAAATAGAAAAGGAAAAAAGTGAGGCCAGAGAAGAGAAAATAAAGGAAACAGAAACATTGAGCAGATCCTGTAATAAAACCTACAGAAGAAACCATGTAAATGACTGAAAAGGAAAACATAACTAACAATACGTTGATGAGGGTGGGAGGGGGACCACATGAAGAAGATAGCACATCCAGCCTGGAGGGGGGACACAGCGTGGGAACTGCACTAAACTATGCAGAAAATCACAGAACATCGACCACAACAAGGATACAACTCCAGTAATTAAATAAAAAGATTGACCGTATGATAAAAATATTACATAATGACGACAACAACATACCAACTAGACACCATTGGGAGAGAAAATATTAAGAATAGGTGAGTGGGGGGGCGTGTCCAAGATGGCGACGGAGTAAAACGCTTCTCTAGGTCCCTCCGGCGCCACGGAGCAATAGCGTTGACCAGCACCCTCCCCGAGCCCGCAGCTTGCCGTCGGGCTGGCCAGGGAGCCCCGTGAAGCGATTGTGACCCGTGCGACACCCTTCCGGTGTCTCTAGCGGTCCGAGGAGCGGAGATCCCGGAGCGGCGGCTTTGGACCCCATTGCACGGAGGCCTTTTGGCGGGCGGAGTGGAGTAACGTCAGGGCTCCGCTGCCGAGTTCTGCGACCCTTGCCCCGTGAGCGTTGAGGGACCCGGAGACCGCCGCGACGACCGACGGAGGGATCGCGCTGGTCTGGGGACCAAGCTAGGCAGCACGGCCAGCTGTGGGAGGTGGGTCCCGGCTGGCTGCATCACTTGAGGCCGGAGATCTGCGGCCTGGTCCTTGCGGGGCCCGCTCCAGGAGGTGCTGAAGGCTTTCTGTGCGGTGGCGGGAGGCGACGGTGCTACGTCCCTGCTGCCGGCACCCCGCGACTGCGGCGGCTTGAGTGATGGAGCTGGCAGCACTCGGCAGGACAGATCGCCGAGTTGACTCGAGGCCGGGGATTTGAGGCCTAATCGGCGCGGGAGCTGCCCCACGAGGCGATTCGGCGCTCTAGTGGCTGAAGGGGGCACCCGCTCTCCAGCGCCTAGCACCCCCCACAGGGGGCATCGATGATCTCGGGGCACACCCCGAGTGCAGCCCACACCGAGAGCGCTCTGGAACTTTTGCAGTGGTCTCCCTCTGGGCCTGGTGGGGAGCTGCACTGATCGGGAGAACCGGATCCATGGCCAGGCGGGACCCCACAACTGCTGTCTTCAACCTCTAACTGGTTCCTGCCGGGCACGCTTGGGGGCTGAGACCCGCGACCCCATAGGAATCTATCCTTGCTTGGCCTCCCCCCCCCCCTACGGCCCGCTTCTGCCCAGTGCCTGGCTTCCGGCAGCGGAGACGGTGGTCTGCCTATCCAGGGCCCCCCGCCTGCAGGAATCGCGTTGGGCAGCGCAGGAGGTCTCCTCGTGGAGGTGGCCCTGTCGGACACAGCATATTGGCACGCAGGTTCCGTGAGGGGGGCTTGCATCTTGCGCAGGGTCCAGAGGTTGAGCTGTGACGGTGAGAGAACTGACCATTGAGAGCGGGCCCGGTGAGGCCGCAGCTGTGATCGCGGAGTGGTCGACTCCTGGGCTGGGGCTCTGCCGGCTCCTTCTCCACTGCTGTAGCGACGGTTTTTTACGAGGAGACCCGGGAGATGCTATTCCGGCGTTCCGGAGCCACCTTCTTTGCCGCTGGTGGGTCGGGGATCCGGCGGCGCCACGATGTCTACAACACGGCGTAAAGGGAAGCCTGGCAAGGATGCTCCTCAGAAGGGGGCCCAGCAACCGGCGTCCCCTGGGCCCAGCGCCTCTCCTAAGTTACAGGATGATGAGGCTCCTGCGACTAAGGCCTTTATGACGGAACTCTTCGCTTCTATTAAAGAGGATATCTCTGAACTCCGCTCTCAGCTGGCCTCGGACCTTCGCGAGGTGCGGAGGGATGTGGATGGCATAGGAGAGCGGGTGGCTACTTTGGAGGATCATGACCTGAGCATGGCGAATGATGTGCACCTCCTGTAGCAGGATGTGATCCGACTCACTGAACAGAATCTGGACCTCCAGGCGCATGCGGAGGACTTGGAGAAGCGTTCCCGCCGGAACAACATCCGCATTCGAGCTGTGCCGTGGGACGGGGAGGCTGGTGATCTACGGGAATATGTGGGAGCGCTCTTCCTGCAGATCCTTAATGACGAGGACGTGCGAGACATCAGGATGGACAGGGTTCACAGAGTCGGCCTGCCTAGACGAGGTGGGGGGCCTCCCCCCGACATTCTAGTGTGCGTCCATGACTTCCAACTGAAGGAGCGCATTCTCCGGAAGGCACGGGAGGCCCCCTCTCTGCAATTTCGAGACCACCGCCCCCAGCTGTTCCAGGACTTGGCGGCCTCGACGCTCCAAAAGCAACGCGAGTTTCGCCCTGTGACCACCTTCTTACGCGAACAGAATGTGTCCTACTCCTGGGGTCATCCCTTTCATCTCATCTTTCGGTGGCAGAACAGACTGGTACAGATCCGATCTCTACAAGCGGCGAGGGGTCTCCTAGGCCTTGATGAGGTGCCCCCCTCTCCCGGTGGCAGGAGCTCTCCGTCGCGGCGGAGGCGGCGGTCCCCGTCCTGGGATAGAGTGGGGCGGGAGACGGACCTGCGGAGGCCTGACCGTATGACCAGCTTGCTGGAGAGAGGGGCGGCGGTTGCATCTGTCACGTCTGTCACAGTGCTCTCCTCACAGGCTAGCTCCGGGGCAGCTTGAGCCTTGCAGCGGGACTTGCAGGGCGCCGGAGGGGCCCTACCCCAACAGGTACTGTGGGTAAATTTGTACTTTTTTAAGAAGACACCCCAGTCTGGCCCTCGGAGGGCACACCTACTGGTGCCCCTTCCCCCCGCCCCTTAGGGGCGACTACAACAGTCCAAGTAAGGGGACAGTTCTGTTTGCTGTTATTGTTTATTTTCCTTTCTTTGCTTGCTTACAACTTGATGGGAATCCTTGTGACCCTTTGGGAGGGGTGGGATCCGGGTTGGTGTGTTGAGGGAGTGGGGAGGGGGGGACATGGGGTTGATGGTGGGGCTGCATTAGGGGGTGGTGGTGACCGGAATGCGTGGTTTGATGTGAATGTTACTTCTGATTCTGTGCCATATTTGCGATTTGTTGGTTTGGACATCCATGACATGGCCTCTGCTCCTATTTCTGATGGTGTCGATCTGGTACTGCTGTTGGCGGGACCCCCGGTGAGGCCTGGGGATTGGATCTGGAGGTTGCTCGGGAGGGGGTTGTGGTTTGCCAGCGGGAGGGGAGTTGGGGATGGGGAGCGGTGGGGGATCCGATCGAGGGGGATGGGCGGGAAATTGGGGCCCATTAACAAGATGGAGGACGCGAGGGTGGGAACCATGTGTAGCAATGCCACTTAGTATCGGTACTTGGAATGTGAAAGGTTTGAACTCCCCGCAAAAGCGCCAGAAAATTTGGAAATACTTGAACGATCATCAGCTGGTTGTGGTGGGCCTCCAGGAGACCCATCTGGCACGCAAGGATGAGCTTCGCCTTAAGCATAAACATTTCCCCCTCATTTACAGGTCCTCTGCCTCCACTAAACATAGGGGGGTGGCCCTTTTATTCCGAGCGTCCCTTCATGTTCAGCCTATAGGGGTGAGTTGCGATAAGGAAGGTCGCTGGTTAATGGTCAAGGGGATGCTGTATGGTAGGCTGTGCACTTTTGTGGTGGTGTACGTACCCAATACGGGACAAAATAGCTTTCTCCAGGATTTGATACATAGAGTTGGGGACTTTGTAGAGGGGCACTTGTTTCTTCTGGGAGATTTTAATTTGATTTGGGACAGGGACATGGACAGCTCTCGGGCTCAGAGATCTGATGCCGGTCTATTCTCTCCCGAAACGCAGCGACTGGTGAGTGAGTAGGGCTTGATTGATGGCTGGCGCTCTCTGCACCCCCAAACCCGGGACTACACCTTTTTTTCTCATGTCCACCATTCCTATTCCCGCCTAGACCACGTCTTTCTGAGCCAAGCCCTCAGGGGGGATGTCCGCTACTCCAATATTTTTTCGCTCTCTGTGTCCGACCATAGCTTGCTGGTCCTCGGATTACACTGGTCAGCCAAAGGTGACGGACTGCGCAAATGGTACTTTCCGGCCGCGCTAGTCCGAGATGATGCTTCCTGTAGGGATCTGCGGAAAGCCATCCGAGATTTCTTGTCCCTCAACCCCATTTCGGATACGTCCGTATTCACTACCTGGGACGCATGTAAAGCTTCTCTGCGGGGCACCTGCCTAGCCCTCAACGCTAACCTTAACCAACTGAGGAGGAGGGAGCGGGAGGGGTTGGAAGAGGAGCTTGCCACCTTGGAACGGGTGCACAAACTGAACCCGTCTAGACTGACCCTTCACCCGCTGACAGCGGTCAGGGGTAAACTGAAGGCCCACTATAATAACCGGGCTGAATTCACCCTGCTGCGGTTACGGCGTCTCTCATACTCCCAGGGGAACAAAGTGGGAAGGCACTTAGCCCGCCAACTTTGGGACGAGAGGGAGAAGGATTACATCGGGGGTATCCGGGACCCGACTGGAGACCTGCAACACAGGGATGAGGATAAGGCGGCCCTTTTTGGCCGCTTTTATGCCACTCTTTACGCAGGGGATGCCCTCGACCACGAGGCTCAGAAGAGTTATCTGGCGGATCTTCCCATACCCCAGGTTTCTAAGGAACGGAACGATCTCTTGACTGCCCCTATCTCCAGAACTGAAGTGCTGGATGCTATCAAGGCCCTGAAACTCCATAAAGCGCCGGGCCAGATGGCTATACCGCCCTTTTCTATCAGACATTTGCGACGGAGGTGTGCGACTATTTAGTCTCCCTATTTAATGCAATGGCAGACACCGGTAGAACTTCGGGAACTATGGCTGAAGCGGTGATCTCCGTCATTCCCAAACCCGGGAAGGACCCGTCTACATGCTCTTCGTATCGCCCGATAGCACTTCTCAATATTGATGCTAAATTATACTCTTCTATCATTGCGCGTAGGCTCCAGGACTTGATGCCGGTCCTGATTCATCCGGACCAATCCGGCTTCATCAAAGGACGACAGACCCACGATAAACTGAGACGTGTGATCCACCTAATAGAGAAGGCCGATAGATTTCGCATACCGGCGGTGCTAGTGGGCCTTGACGCGGAAAAGGCCTTTGACCGAGTGGATTGGGGATTTCTGTTCCACACCCTGGTCGCCTTTGGCTTTTCAGATAAATTTATCACAATGATACGGGCAAATTATAGGGATCCCCGCTCTAGCGTGATGATAAATGGACACCTATCCGCTTTTTTCTCACACTCCCGCGGTACCAGGCAGGGCTGTCCCCTCTCCCCCCTGCTTTTCGCGTTGAGCATTGAGCCGCTAGCGCTGGCTGTGCGGGGGCACGAGGAGATCCGGGGTCTCCCCTTTACCGGTGAGCAGCACAAAATCTCCTTATTTGCGGATGACGTTTTGTTATCCACTGGAGACCCGACCCACTCGCTCCCACACATCCACTCAGTCCTGTCTCGCTTTGAGGGGGTGGCCGGTTTCAAAGTCAACTTTGATAAATCATATATCCTCAATCTCACACTCCCTCCTCCTGAAGTGGAACGGGTGCAGCTCCTGACTCCCCTGTCTTGGGCGACCACCTCTATCTCGTATCTAGGAGTTCATCTAACGCCTTCCGTAGGGAAGCTGTTCTCCGCGAACTACCCCCCATTGCTGGCATCGGTACGGGCGGACTTGGACCGCTGGAAACCAAAGTATATCTCGTGGCTGGGTAGAATCCATGCGCTGAAAATGGTCCTCCTCCCCAAATTCTTAAACCTCTTCCAAGCTCTTCCTATTCCGATTGATCTGGACTCCTTCTGGCACCTTAAGTCCTTGATGCTGCGCTTCATCTGGCAGGGGGGGCGAGCGCGGTTTTCCTTCGCTACTCTACGACGGTCGCGGAAGGAGGGAGGGGTGGGCTTCCCTGATATGCACCTGTACTATAAAGCTGCGCAGCTAGGGGTCCTGGTGGAAAGGTCCCAGCAACTCTCGGAAACACACTGGCTGCATATGGACAGGAGTGTTGCGGGGAGGTCCATTTGGGACCTGGCTTGGAAACCTAAGGTGGATCGGCCCAAGAACGCTTACATCAGTACACCCACTGGCACCGTCCTGAAAGTCTGGGACACAGTCTCTGGTGACGATCGCTGGACTACGTTTCCTTCCCCCTTTACACCGATACACTTCAACCCGGCCTTTCCGCCAGTGATGCAGGACGGCCCCTTTCAACTGTGGAGAGAGGGGGGCTGCAGGGCCCTGACACACTTATTCCACGGATCCGCGCCGCTCACCTTTGCCAATTGTATGAGAGACTATGGGGTCCCGGCCTCCGAGCGGTATCACCACATCCAGCTCCTCCACTGGGCTACCTCGCCCGGGGTTGGCACCGCAGCCACAAGACCCCCATCCCCGTTTGAGGCCTTCATCCTACGAACCAATACTATGAAAGGGGCTATTTCCTTCCTTTATAATCTGCTGCTTACCACTGCTATAGCACCTCGTCCCCGCTATATGGGGCACTGGGAGGAAACTCTCGGAAGGGACATCACGGATGAGGAATGGTCAGGCCTCTGGCGAGACATAGCGGCACACAACCACTCAGTGGACTTGTGGGAGGCCCACCTCAAGACCCTCATGGACTGGTACTTGTACCCATCTAAGTTACATCGCATATTTCCGGCCTCCTCGGATCGATGTTGGAGGGGCTGTGGGCTGTTAGGTGATTTCCGCCACATCTGGTGGGACTGCCCGGTTATTCGCCCTTATTGGGCAGAGATCTTGTGCCATATCAAAGAAATTCTCGGCTACCCGATAGCTGACTCCATGGCCCATGTCCTGCTAGGTCTCCGGGACCCGGTTCTCGAACATCAAACCAGGGCTGACAAACAGATCCTGTGGCTCTGTCTTGGAGCGGCCAAACTCACCTTAGCAGCAGCCTGGAAGAAACCGGACGCCCCGGCGGTATCCCTGTGGCACGCGAGGCTGTGGAGATTACTGAGCGTGGAACGGGTGGCGGACATCTTTCTGGGCAACTTCAGAAATTTCATGTTTCGGTGGGGTCCCCTGGTCCGCTTTCTCTCACAAGGTTTACCATCTGCAGTCTGCCCATCCTCAGTGCGCGCGCTCCACCTCTTCCAGATATGACCCTGATCGTATGAATGTAGGAGTGAATGCATGTGACTGTCACCACCACCGGGGGGGTGGGTAGGGAGGGGGGTTGGGTGGGGTATTATGGTTGTTTGTTGTTGCGACGCCCACAGGGCACCTGGAGGCCTCGGAACTCTCCTGCATTGACTCACCTGCCTTGGTTCCGCTACTTATATTGAGCAGGGTTCTGCCTCTTCGGAATTCTGGAGGGAAATTGACTCTCGACTTACTGTCCTCCGGGGCTGACCCTTTGGACTGCATTGTGATGCTTTCTGTAACACCTTGCTTATGAATCTGCCTCTCCATTGCCCCCTGTGTGGGAAGCACTGCGGGACTGTCGCTTGATTAACCCTTCTTTTCTTTCTCCATAAAATACAAAATAAAAATTTTACAAAAAAAAAAAAGAATAGATGAGTGAGGCATCGTCACAACAGTATCAACAAGCATTCGGCATAGCCAATAGGTCTCGCGTTTGGGACCTTATAAGTGTTTAGCCATCCAACAGCTGATGTTGTTGCACCAAGGATATTGTACTGCATAACTAAATACTTATAATAATAATAATAATAATAAAGCCATTTTTTAAGCGCCTGGCTGCACTAAAAATAGTGTGTCCCCGCGCTAGAATGCTACTACATCTCAAGAGACAGAAAGTGGGGGAGAGTGAAGCGGGGGTCGGAGGGAGGGGGGAGAAATTAGGTGACTGGAAACAGATGAGTTTTGAGTTTGGCACGGAATCTAGTTTCTGAAGGTTCCTTTCGAAGATCAAGTGGAAGTTCATTCCAGTGTTTAGGGGCCAAGTGTCTGAAGGAACGGCCACCCATCTTGACTCTGCGGGTGCGTGGGAGTTTGAACAGCAGAGCTCCGGCCCACCTCAGGTTTTTGGTGGGGCGGTGGATTGTGAGGAGCTTTTGCAAATATCCTGGGCCTTTGCCCTGGGCGATGCGGTGCGTAAAGCATAAGGCTTTAAATTTGATACGATCCTTGACCGGGAGCCAGTGAAGCTTCGCTAGAGCATTCTTCCCAGATGCTCTACGAGGCAAGTTAAGTACCTGGCGGGCAGCAGCGTTTTGCACGCACTGTAGTTGGTGTAAGCCTTTTTTACTTAGACCTAGGAGTAGGACATTGCCGTAGTCAAGATGGGGTGTGACTAGGGCATGGACAAGTGTCTTTCTGGCGTTGATGGGGAGGAGGTCAAGGACTTTGCGGAGGGTTTTAAATGTGCTAAAGCACCTTCCCGTGATTTTATTGACCTGGGACCTGAAAGAGAGATCTGAGTCAAGCATTACTCCAAGACTTCTGACAGAGTCTGCGGGGGAGGGACAATTGCCCAGTTCCGCCGGCCACCACATGTGCGACCAGGCAGAGGGTGATTTGCCGACAACTAAGAGTTCAGTTTTTTCGACGTTCAGGCGTAGACAGTTATTATTCATCCATAATGCCACTGATGCCAGGCATTTGGAGAAGTTAATGGCATCTTCCGTATGGTCGAGCGTCAGCTTGATCATCAGTTGGGTGTCGTCGGCATAGGTAACAATATCCACACCGAAAGCTTCAACTATATGAGCCAGGGGTTCCATATAAAGGTTG
Organism: Lissotriton helveticus; assembly: GCF_964261635.1. Lineage (NCBI taxonomy): Eukaryota > Metazoa > Chordata > Amphibia > Caudata > Salamandridae > Lissotriton > Lissotriton helveticus. Next base: position 1,393,481,832 of record NC_136057.1, read on the forward strand.
CACAGGGTAGGGCTTAAGCTGGAGCCCTGTGGAACCCCATGTTTCAGCTTCCGGGGGGAGGATGTGAAAGGGGGACAGTACATCTGGAAGCTTCTGTTAGCCAGGAAAGATTTTAGCCAGGCAAGGGCGGATCCCTCCACTCCCATGTTGGAGAGGCGAGACAGCAGCTTTGTGTGCAGCACGGTGTCGAATGCTGCACTGAGGTCTAATAAAACCAACGCTGCTGTCTGTCCTTTGTCCGCCATCTGTCTGAGGCACTCAGTGGAGTAGAGGACGGCTGACTCAGTCCAGTAGCCGGCTCTGAACCCCGATTGAGTAGGGTGGAGGAGGGAGTTCTCTTCCAGGTATTTCATGAGCTGCCCATTCACCACTTTTTCCATTATTTTAGCACAGAAAGGAAGAAGGGAGATGGGACGGAGATTTTGAAGTTGGGAGATGTGGACATTAGTTTTTTTTTTCAGAGGGATGACTTGGGCTGTTTTCCATGTGTCTAGAACATGGCATTCTTGGAGAGAGAGAGTGATGATATGAGTGATCTGATCAATCATACTCTCCAAGACTCCCTTACAGCGGTTGGGGGGGCACACGTCACGGGGGGAGCCAGACTGTATGCTTTTAACAATGTTCAGCAGTTCCTGTCTCTCAGGTACTTTAAAGCATGTCAGACGGGGTTTGACAGTGGAGGTGTCTTTGATTGCCATTTGTGTGCTAGGGGAATAAGCCCCTTCTGTGAAGGTAGCATATATTTTGTCGACCTTGCCGACAAAATGATCAGCTATGGAGTCGCATAGCTCGCTGGAGTAGGTGTCTTGCGCTTCGAGTCTGGTCGGGACCGTTAACTCTTTATAGATGGCTTATAAGGTCCCAAAAGCGAGACCTATTGGCTTTGCCAATGCTTGTTCTTTTATTTTGTGAATAAACAATAGTCAGCTAGTTCACACTGCAAGTTATTTGTTCAAAACCAAACAAACATGAAACTGCATAAGTAGAAGCTACTATTTGCACGTTATTTAGAAGTCACTAAGTTTTTATTCATATGAATTACCTGAACCCTGCTTAAAGGATCGTACCTTGAGAGCACGCACCTCCACCAAGAGTCCCACAGCAATTCCAATTCAAACAGAACAGAGAAGCAATCCTTGGAGAATCTGCGTGAAAAGAAAGGATTCCTGACCAACATTCATTACTCTCTCAACATTTGTACGGCTTTTCGATGATCAATAAATAAAAATAGCTAGTATTCGATCTACTTCGCTCTCCTCATTGTTCCTACCATAATGGTCAGATCGCTAGTTGAGTGGTGCAGTATCCTAGCCTTTTTTTATATATAAAATGTTATCAGAGTAAATAGAATGCCAAGTTCAATGTCTTGCGTATGACGCCAAGTTTAAAAAAAATATGTTTTTAATATGTTAGTGACAGTTTTGTTTGTAAAATGTTGTACTGGCATAAAAGTTACTCCCAAGAGCCATAGATTCCACTGGAGCTTTACACTATAAATACTGACAACATATTAAGTAAAGAATCACCAACAAAATAATTTTATTGGAAAGTTTCAAAACATTTTTGTGGGTATATATAACTAGTTTCAAAACATTTTTGTGGGTATATATAACTATTACTAAATTAAAATATTATCACCACACATTTTATGGGTGCACTCATCCTACCCTTACTTTGTACTTGGTGATATCGAGGCCAGGCAATATACCTGTATCTTAAATCGTCTTCCAATCTCACTATCAATTGACGGTAGCACTGGGTCTCCTATAGTCACCGTCTCTCTCTTATTGGATCTCATCACTAGTGCTTTCCCAGGTTTACTTTCTCTTTATTCAAGTACCATTGGTCGGAAAAGTATATATCATCTACCGGTAAGATAAATTCCAATAACTTAGCGTCACATATCGATATCCCATCGCCACTTAGCAGATTGTCACATGTTTCTAGGATTTAAGATATATGAACGGATATAAAAACATCTTTCTTACAGCCCTTGGAATGTCCTTGAAACTGGACGAAATATGTGATGGCTGTTGTGCTATAGGAAATCATATATGAGGTTACCACATCAATTTGGCAGTTGTGAAGTATATATGAAATGTATCCATTACAACTTCCATCAGATCAAAAGACTGTCTAGTAATACAAAATAAAACAATACATCATCAAGCAACTAAGAATGTTGATGCATCTTGATGATTTCTTTACTTCGTATTTGTACTGGAGTGCAACACACCTATGACTGCATTGATAGAAGCTATCTCAATTCGTTTTGAACCCTCGTGGTCGGAAGGACCGGGATTGTGCGCGTCCCCTTCACTTTTATGGTGTACCTTAGGCCGCTTTATATGGATTTCCAACTTTAAAAAGTACTTGAATTTTCAAAAGGGTCTCTAGAAATGAATGTATTTCCATAAAGTATACACGGATGCTGTGTTACCTGGGACCCTTTGCCATATCGAGGACCTCCTGCCATTGCGAGGACACGCACAACTACTCGCAGTTGGTCTCCCCCGCCGCCGTTGCATTCTGCCACCTTGCACGGTCGCTGAGGGGGAGAAACCACATTTCCCAGCGCTCCCCGTGGCTGACGCCGCCCCCACGCCGAGTTCGCGCCAGGCGGAGCTTAAAAAGGGGGGCAGGGTTGCGGCTGAGCGGGTGCTTCTCTTCAAAAACGGACATTGTGTTACCTGGGACCCTTTGCCATATCGAGGACCTCCTGCCATTGGGAGCACACGCACAACTACTCGCAGTTGGTCTCCCCCGCCGCCGTTGCATTCTGCCACCTTGCACGGCCGCCGAGGGGGAGAGACCACATTTCCCAGCGCTCCCCTCGGCTGACGCCACCCTCACGCCGAGTTCGCGCCAGGCGACGCTTTAAAGGAGGGCAGGGTTCCCGCATTGCGGGACGCGTGCGGGCGATGCCGGGCTAAGCCCGGGCAAAGGGCGGGCCGTCTGTGGCCGTCCGGGGACGGACGAGGCCGGGCTGGGCCATTCCCTTTGGTCGAACCATCAGGTATTGTCATTCTGCCTACAGGGTTTAACGGGTGATAAACAACCAAATGTCCAGTGGTAATACAGTGAGTGCAGGCCCCTGCTATCCCTGCAGATGGCTAGTGATTTGCCTGACGGATTTATGAATCATGGCCCTCAGGATTCAAGGAAATGTTTGAGTGGTACCTTGGATGTTTTTTTTCTACGGGCGGAGTCGCTCATTAGCAATGAAATTGCACGTGTAGAGAAAAGGATGTCTATGGATTCATCTACTCTGTTGTCGCATTTGGCACACATTTCCCCAGGTTTATTGACTGCATTCCAATCAGCCTGTAAATCACTGCCAGCAATAGTTCCAACACTTGCGACATCTGAGGACACGGAAATTCATGTTGCCCAAATATCACAAATATCACAGTTAGACTCTGATGTTTCCTTGACGCCACCAATGATGACTATGCAAAGAGGGGCTCGCAAAGGGTGTCAGGAAAAACCCAATCGAAAAATTAGTGAACAGAGGAAAAGAACATATAAAAGTAAAAGTGTGGTGGGGCCTAATGCAAAACAGATGGTCACAAAGATGGTTCAAACAGGTAACTGCACTCTTAAGAGTAGATCATCTGGTACCCAAACAGAAGTGGTTCCAATCATGCCAGGTGTAGGATCTGACAGTATGATAGATTCTCTTGAATTGATAGTAGCGGATATTTTCAAATCCACGCTATATTCCATGCAGGAGCAAGTGAATGATCTTTTGGTCTCTAGATCTAAGGACCTGGACGAGCAAATTAAAGGACTAAACCTGGGACTTTTAGAATTGGAAATAATGATAAAAAAGGAGAATTATATTTTTAAAGAATGTTCTAAAGCTTTGGCAGGGGCAATTGTTTGTGCTGAAATGTCTAGTGAAGGTTCCTCTGAGCGGAATGTTACAACACCATCAGTGACGGCTGCTCCTCTTAATACAACACCAGTCCCAAGCGTAACATGCCAACCCCCAACTGAGAGTGGGAAAACTAACAATAAAGTGGGCGTAAGTAATGAAGGTTCCTTAGAGTGGAATGCTACAACATCATCTGTGACAGCTGCTCCTCTTAATGTAACACCAGTCACAGTTGTAACATGTCAACCCCCAACTAGAGGGGGATAATTTGCAATAAAGCAGGTATAAGTAGTGATAAGCAGCTTAAATTAACAGGGAATGCGCAAGATTCAATCAACTGCAAACCAACAATGCCCAATCCAAGTTTGCGTTCATTCAACATTACCCCAAATAATGACAATCTAAGACTACCACCAGCAGCGTGCCCATACGTCTTAATTTTATCAGGGGTGCCTGCACTTAGGTGTGACAAAAACGAAACATGGTACATGTTAAGAAATAAGGTTGTAGATTGGTTGACAAAGTTTAAAGGTTTTAGTCACTCAAAATTAAACGAGATCATTATGGTTAGGAGAGTGGGGTGGGTGGGGGAACTGAAGAAAGATATTGAAGGGAATTGTATTGTTGTCAATTTTAAACGCCCCAACACTGTACGCCACATCTTGAGTGTACGTGATGAAACACAGATGGCCCATACTAATATCCATGCCCTCTCTCGTGGCTATTTTTACCGTCCATCAACTCAAGGTATGGCTCCTGGGGCAGACTCCCTGGTTCCATTCGCTAATTCGAATAGATTCCAGGAGTTGTCATCCCTGGAGATGGTCGACTGACTACCTAAACTGCCCCTGCCTATAGACCCTGAGGACAAGGATAATTCACATAGGTAGTATGTTACTGGTGGTTGCAAAACTTATGTAAACCTACAAGAGTTACTGTTGGAGATTACAGGAGTGGGGTTACAAACAAATTTGGAATTTGTTATTAATAGCAGGGCTTAGGGTGAATCGCCAGCACTTATACCTGTTGTGAAGAAAGTGACACAAGAAATGCCATTAGCCCGGTCTAACTAAGAGGGGGCTGATACTCATGTAATAAGCATCTCAACCACAAGGTATGAGGAGGTAGTTCATCACCACCCAGTAATAACCCCTATCACAGGGACAAGTAGCCGTGAAGTTTTAAATAAAGGGATGACAATAGTAGAAAAAACCTTAAATACACATCCTAACTTATCATTGATATCCTGGAATATCGCGGGTCTGGCAAAAAATCTTTCGGACCCCGATTAGTCCAACTACATAGATTCCAGTGATATCTGCCTTCTTCAGGAAACTTGGGCCCTTGATATACCACACAGAGTAGGTTATAGGACCTTTAACATAGAGGCAGTATCATCAGCCAGAGGGAGACCAGCTGGGGGGCTCACAGTGTGGATCAAAGTGTCATTAGAAGTTAACATCACGCAACTAAATACAGATTCAGCTGACATACTGGGGTTAGTAGGCAACCTAAAGGATGGTAGGCGTATTACCGTTTTTAATGTATACAATCGACCCTGTGGGTTATCAAAAGAGTCTGCAATTCTGGAAAAACTGGACATTCTCCTTACTTTTTTTTTTTTAGTTCAAAGAAAAGTTTATTAAGATAACCAAATAATGGCAGCATAGTATACAAAAAGAAAACAACAGGAGTAGCATGGATATTAACTGAGAACATTATAAAAAGAGTGATGAAAGAAAATGGGGGAAGGGACAAAGAAGAAAAGGGGGATAGGGAAGAGAGAAAGGAAAGGGAAATAACAATGAGGCTAAAACTTTAAAAATTACAATAATTGAAGCTATATAATATTAGAGGCAGTGCACAAATATGCAGATAAATAAACATGAATGAATAAGAAGGAACAAAAGGTTATTCAAGGGGGTTTCGAAACTTCTTGTTGAACTGGGGATAGTTGAAAGGAACGCTTGGCACATGCATCTAGATAGAGGGTAATGGGGAGCCACAATGCAAACCTTTTCGGAGCCAGGGAAGTGGGATAAACAAATGCAGTATCTAGTCTGTGATTGTAACATACATTGAACCACCAAGCTTTAAAAGTAATGCCCTTGGAGTCTTTCCAGTTAACAGTAATTTGCTGAAATGCAACAGCCAATAATAAGTCAACAATATGAACATTTGCGTCAACATCAATCCAAGAAGAGGAAAGTGAACCAAGGAAAATGTCAGTGATAGAAAAGGGGATGGAGGTATTGAAAATAGAATTGATTTGATTCCAGACTTTAGTCCAGAAGGCATGCGTGGGAGGACATGTGAAAAGTATATGAAAAAGTGTGGCATTGGGGTGAGAGCAAGACCAGCAAAGATCTAGGGTTAGGGGAAAACGCTTGTGGAGGAGAGATGGCGTGTACAGAAGGCGATTATAGATGAAAAAAAGGGTTTGCGTGAGAGATGCAGCCCTGGAAGATTTGCGGATTTTAGTCCATATTTTGTCCCACAGGGATGTGGGCCACGAGACAGCGAGATCAGATTCCCATTGCTCCTCAACTTTGGATTTAGGCCTAGGTGATGGAGGATCGTAAAAGGAGTGGTATATGGAGGACGCTGATGGGTTAGATCGTAGTTGAGTGTGTAGAGAAGAGACGGGGGTAGTAGGGGTCACAGTCGAATTAGAGTTAGAGAGAGAGTTATAGGCAGACATAACTGCACTTTTGAGTAAGGTGTATTTATGAACAAAGGAGGCAGGGAGAGAGAAAAGTTGACGAAGAATCGGAAAAGGGGTGAAGACAGATCCAGTGAAAAGTTGGGAGACCCAAATTAAACCATGCTGTCGCCAAGTTTTCCAGTAGAAAGGTTTCAATTTGATAAGAATGCTGTTATTATACCAAATCGTAGTGGCGAGAAATTCTGTAATAGAAGAGGGAGGAGCCGGAGTAAAGGCTAAAAGTAGTTTTGCGGTATATTTATGAATTGGACTGGACAGGAATTGGGGCTTGCGAGAGAAGGATAAGTATTCAGCAAAGGTAAAAGGAGAAAGAGAAAGACATTCAAGTTTAGCCCACAGAGGAAGGGGGTCAGCAGGATCCGTAAGCCAAACAGCTGCTTGTTTCAGGAGGAACGCTTTATGATAGGCAGGAAAATTTGGGAAGTTAACCCCGCCTTCTGATTTGGGGAGACGGAGACGCGATAAGGACATACGCGGTTTCTTACCAGACCATAAGAATACAGAGAGTATGGAATTTATTTTAGTGAAAAATTTGGCAGGAATGGAAATCGGTAAATTAGAAATGGTGTAGAGGACAATTGGGGATAGCATCATCTTAATAGTGTCGAGACGGCCCCACCAAGAAAGGTATAGGGGTGCCATCTAGAAGTAAGGTCAGACAATTTTTGAGAGCATTTAGTAAGGCATAACGAGATAGTATCTGGGACAGAAGGAGTAATGTGCAAACCAAGATACTTGATATGAGCTGGACTCCAAGTGAAAGTGGATGCAGCAAAATCAGGTTTAAAGGTGAATTTGGTGAGAGGAAGGATTTCGCACTTATCACTATTGAGCTTATAACCAGAGAGATGGGAATATGTGCGGACTTCAGCGAGGAAAGCGGGGATGGAGATAGATGGATTTGAAAGGAAAAGTAAAATGTCATCTGCATAGGCAGCCAATTTAACTTGCGATTGAGCAAGAGGGAAGCCATGAATGTTCGGGTTTTGACGTATCCTAGATAAGAAAGGTTCCAGGGCGAGATTAAAAAGAAATGGGGAGAGAGGACAGCCTTGACGGACGCCTCTACCGAGACGGAAAAATTAAGAAATGAGACCATTGGCACAAACCGCAGCTCTAGGGTTTGCATAAAGGAGGGATATAAGGGAAATGAAATTGGGGCCAAATCCAAACCATTTTAACACGGAAAAAAGAAACGACCATTCTACCCTATCAAATGCCTTCTCGGCGTCTAAGGCAATAGCAGCTAAGGAGCCGTTGAATCGTGGGGACTTAGATAAGACACTAAAAAGGAGTCTGGTATTGTCGGAGATAAAACGACCTTTAACAAAGCCTGATTGTTCAGGGCCAAGGAGATCTGGAAGGAAAGGATCAAGTCTAATAGCCAAAGATTTAGCATATATTTTATAGTCAATGTTGACAAGGGAGATTGGTCTGTAGTTCTTGCAGTGTTGATGATCCTTGCCCTCCTTCGGTATGATGCAGATGTAAGCATCCGAAAAAGTGCCTAAGGAGGCATCGCTTGTCTTGAAGGAATCAAGAAGGTGAGATAATTTGGGCAATAGAAGGTTTGCAAAGTGTTGGTAAAATTCGACGGTGAAGCCATCTGGGCCGGGAGCCTTATCCTTTTTAAGTGAGTGAAGTGCAGTGCGGAGTTCGGGAATGGTGAGGGGAGTCTCAAGGGAGGTCAAGTCAACAGGAAAGGTGGGAGGAGGATGTATGCTGGATAAGAAAGTGGAGATAGAGTGATCAGAGGGTTGGGTGCCAGAGGAATAAAGTGTAGAGTAGAAGTGAGAAAATACCTCCAGGATGTCAGCATCTTTATGTTGCAATACTGAATGGACATCAAAAACAGATTCAATATTCAACTTGTTTGTTTGACTTTTAAATAATTGGCAAGAATTTTCCCCGCCTTATTTTTCCCACCATAAAATTTCGAACTAGATTTCAGGAGGTACAGGGAGGCATCATCAGTGGATTGTTTATTATAGCTCATTTTTGCAGTGATGAGAGCTGTCAAAGACTCCTGAGTATGAGAAGTATAGTAGGAGTGCTCTAGGAGTTTAATCTGAGACAGAAGATCATTAGTGCGTTGACGAGCAATTTTACGTTTTGCCGCAACATGTCTAAGGATAAAGTCTCTGGCAGCTGCTTTGAAAGCGTCCCAAACAGTGTGAGCAGGCAAGGAGGGAGTCTCATTAATAACAAAAAATTCATTAGTGAATTCAATAAAGGAGGCGGTAAATTTGGGATCAGTTAGGAGGGTATTGTTGAAGCGCCATCGTTTAGGACCACTGGATTTGGGTAAAAAATCAATGTTGACCAGGACAGGGGCGTGATCGGAGAAAACAATGGGACCAATCTCCGCTTGGGTCAGGGATTGGGAGATGTGGTGGGAAAGGAATATATAATCAATACGGGATTGGGAGTGATGAACCGGGGAGTAGAACGTAAATTCTTCGTCGGTTGGATGACAAAGTCGCCATGCATCAATTAATTTGTGCTGGGAGATGGCGTGGGTAAAAAGGTTATGGGATTTATTAGGGACAAATGAAGATTTGGAGCGCCTATCCAAAAAGGGGTCTAATGGTAGGTTACAGTCACCTGCTAAAATGAAATTATCTTCTATGCAATCAGTGATACGAGAGGCAAATGCTTTCCAAAAAATAGGATTCCCACCTGTGGGGGCATATACATTAAGCAAAGAGAAAGGGACACCTTTAGAAGAAAGTTGGACAAATAACCACCTGCCCTCAGGATCAAAGTCATAATGTAATACTGAATGAGTAAAAGATTTACGGATTAACAAAACAACACCATTTCTTTTGCCATCACCAGGGGCGGAAAAAACCGTACCCACCCAACCTCTGCGAAGTTTAGCAGCCTCACTATCAGTTAAGTGGGTTTCCTGTAAAAAGGCAATATCAACATTGAATTTTGCTAAATGAGAGAGAATCTTTTGCCTCTTAATGGGCGAATGCAAACCTTTAACGTTCCAAGAGACAATACGAACTGACATTAAGAAGATATGAAAGGGGATAGTGCAGAGCAGAAGTGAAGGGAAGCTTCAAAGAATCCGAGAGGGAAAAAATGAAAAAAGGAATGGAAGTAGGAAAGTGTAAGGAAGAAAACATGCAGAGAAGTGCTAAAAGGAGAAAACGTGAGATAGAAAAATTCAATGAGAAGAGAAAAGAATCGTGTTGGGAAAATAATATGAAAGTGTTGAAGAGAGAAAAAAGTAAGGAGAGGAGTTGATAGAATAGGAGTTAAAGATGATATGTAGAAATGACCAAAAAGGGGGCAGAAAAGTAATAAGAATGATGTCTGAAGGAAAATGAGAAAAGAGGATAAAAGAAGAAAAGAAAAGCAAAGCAAGAGCGGTCGAAAGAAAATAGAGCTCAGAAGAACCTGTAAGAACAAGGAAACAATGAAGACAGAAACTAGCGGTAATGCATGGGACATGTGAACAATGAAGAGATAAAACATGGGGCAGTACTTACAAAAAATGATGAGGGGTGGGATGTCAACGGACAGGAAACAGAAGGGAAGTAACGGAAACGTGAGGGGGGAGGAAAGGCCAACCAACGGAGGACAGGCAAACGGGGTCACGGGACGTTCCACCGGAGGACCATGGCGGAACACAATGAGACGATCTGTGAGGAAAAGAAAAACAGTGAGATTAGAACAAACAAACGGCGAAATAACGGGAAAAAACGCAGGAATGAACAGTTGGAGAATAAAAATAAAGGAGAATAAACTGGGACCAATGAGGTCCTACATTAACTGAGGAACCTGTGGAGAAAAGAACATAACATTATAAGAGCAGCAGAATATCATAAATTCCAGGAACACCAGGCTATATTAGCAACAAAGTCACGGTGGAAATGAAGAAGAAGGGCCAGAGAATTCCATATCAGCCGGACCACAGGAATTGAGGAAACTGCGAAGTCGGAGAGGATCTTCAAAAGTCATAGTCTTGTTGTTATAAGTGACTTTGAATAAACAAGGGTGAAAAAGGCCATATTTGGCTCCAATGGATCGCAGTTCCGCTCTCATGTCAAGAAATGCTTTGCGGCGAGAGGCAGTAGCTTTGGCGTAATCCTGGGCAATAAACAAAGTGGAATCCGACCATTTCAAATGAGGTATTGCTTTAGCTGCGAAAAGAACCTTCAGCAGATCTGTATACTCAAGAAAATACATTATGACGCCTCTTGGTTTTGTCTCAGGAGAAATACTGGAGGGAGCTCTACCAAGCCTATGTGCGCGCTGTATGTTAAGAGAGGTGCCTTCAGGAAGATGCAGGAGCTTGGGCAAAAAGGACTTGAAGAAGGCAATGGCGTCACTCCCCTCGCAACCTTCCTTCAGGCCGTAAAGACGGAGATTGTTGCGTCTATTCCTGTTTTCAAGATCCTCCACTTGCTTCTGGAGGGTTGTGAGTCTCATATCCATATGTACCGACTTGGTAGCGGCTTCCTGGAGAGTTGACACAGTCTTTTCCACTACAGAGACTCTGGTGTCCATTAGCGACCAGTTGTCAGTCAGGATTTGAAGCTTTGAATTTGTCTCCTCCATAAATGGGCGCAATGCCCGAATTTCCTCAAGGAGAAGCTCCATGGAGACAGCAGATGGTGATTTCGGGGGAGACGGAGGATTGTGTTTCACTCTCTTAGGAGTAGTTTTCGCTCCTGGCAAGAGGGGGGCATCCATACTGAGAGAGGATTCGCAACTGGAGGAGCCCGCAGAGGCTTCTAATTGAGCCAATGCAGTAAATAGCTTTGAGTTTTTAACAAAGTTGCGTTTAGGGTTTTTGCCGGGACCCTCCGCCATGTAGACTGTAATGAGGAGGAAACCCCAGGAGCGAATAGAGCGGAAATATACCACAGGAGTAAGGAAAAACCAACAAAGTGAGTTATAGGAGGAGGTGTAGTTAAATCCAGGACAAGCCAAGAAAAAAAATGAAAAAGAAATGTACGCAGTCTGAGCAATACCAAGTGAATAGCAGAGATGTTAGATCATTAGAGTTAGTAGTAAGCGCAAAATGGCCGCCAAAGCTAAGGAAACAGCTGTAAATTGAATAAAAACGAAAAAAATAGTTCCATAGGGAAGATAAAGTCACCTTTCACTGTGATAGCGAAGCGCCGTCATTTCCTGCAATTTTGGGACGTTTTGGTGAAGTATGTCCGCTGCTACAGGCAAAAATGCGCGATGAGCGTGCTGTTCAGGAAGGCGCCGGCAGAGGCATCAAGATGGCGGTCGCGGCGGTGGTGGAGCCGCGACCGGAGCAGAATGAAAGTTGCCGGGCGGGGAAGCAGAGCCGGAGAGCAGCGAGGGACTGCTCAAATGCCTGAGGTATTCCGCTGCCGTTTGCGTTGCAGCATGTCTTCAAGGGAAGGCTGGGGCCGCCGAAAGTCCTCGGTGAGAACGGAGCCTCACCCCGAGGCGTCCATCCGTCTTGGGCGCTTAGCCACGCCCCCCGACATTCTCCTTACTAATCATGTAGACACACCAAGTATTATAGTGGGCGATGATTTTAATTGTAACTTCGAGCCCATCATAGGGTTTGGTGATGTATTTGGAGATGAGGACATGGCCAATAATATTCCATCCATATCTTATACAGAGGGAGTGCGTTGCACGACTTTAGCTGTGCAAATAATGAGATTAGTATCAGTACACGGACTGAGGGCCTGTAATGGTCGTTTCCCATCCGATTCTCCAAAGGCTCCAACCTATATTAAAAATAACTCCCACAGTCGTATTGATTATATCCTGGTATCTTTCGACATTTGGCCCTATCTGACAGATTTTGAAATTGTGTCTAGGTATGAAAGTGACCACCGGCCGCAACAGCTGTTAATAGATTACCGATTGGTTCCTAGTAACAGTCCAACTATGGAGTATTATTCTATGGATAATCAATCTCACGATGCCCCATTAATGAGTAACAATAGGCGCTCTCTTAAATGGGCTAGCCTATTGGGCAATGGGGATGCACTTTCTAGCATTTATCTACTCTTTGCAGATACATTTGCAAGACACTCATCTCAACCAGTAGAGGGCAATGACTTTATTGATCTGCATACCGGGACTCTTCACATCCCTTGTACCATATGTATCGAAAATGCCCCAAAAAAAGAGGTTACAAAAAATTAGTTCTGTTGGGACCAAACCTTGGTACAACAAGGAGTGTCGTCTATCCAAGAGTTCACTTTTAGAGGCAATTAAAAACAAAACACCGGATGTGATTAGGACCCTAAGGAGTGAATATAGGCGGATACAGAAAATCGCTAGAGTTAACTGGGACGAGGACTGTTGGGAGAACATGTTGTTAGCTGCTAAGGCCAAGGATAATGTGGGTTTTTGGAAACTAGTTGCAAATGAGAAAATTGGAGATAAAACGCCAGATGGTGTGTTTATTGAAGAACAAACTTGGGTTAATCATTTTACCCACTTATATGAAGCTCCAGGAAATGAGGAGTTAGTTAAATTGCCCATGGATTGTACCAAGCACAAATACCATGGTGTTTAGCCTAGAAGAAACTGAGCAAGCTATTAGCTCAGTTAAAAATGGTAAAGCGCCAGGTCTAGACAAAATACCTGGGGACCTGTATAAGCACGAGATTGGAGTTTGGGCACCCTACTTTAATCAGCTTTTTAATATATTCGTTTCCGGTGTAAATTTACCCGATAGCTGGAGGGGCGCAGAAATTATTTTAATTTTTAAAAAGGGAGATAGAAATGATCCTTCTAACTATCGTCCCATTTGTCTTTTAGACATTTTACAAAAAATATTTTCGAGGCACCTTTTATCTCGTATGAATTTGTGGATTGATGAGAATGAGATCTTTACTAAATTCCAAGCAGGTTTTAGACGTAATACTAGTACAATTGACCAAGTTTTTAGATTTTGTTGTATTTGTTGGAAATATGTATTTTTATTAAAGTGACACATTTATGTAGCTTTTGTTGACCTTAGGGCAGCTTTTGATTCAGTTTTGCGGGATCGTTTATGGGATTGTTTGTTTGCGCTGGGATTACCAGCTTGTTTACTCGAGCAGATTAGAAGATTGCATGACAACAATTTTGCAAGAGTACGTTGGGGTCCAAATGGGGAGCTAACCAAACCTGTTCCAATTAGGCGGGGAGTCCGCCAAGGGTGCGTGTTGGCTCCCACTCTCTTTTCTTTATTTATTTGTCAATGACATTCCGGCTTATTTAGAAGAGAGTAAAAATGATTCGCCTAAGCTGAATGGAGTGAGGGTTCCCGCACTCTTATTTGCGGACGATACTATCCTGATCTCGCAAACTCCCATTGGTCTGCAAAGCCTTTTAAATTCCTTCAAACTGTACTGTGATAAGAAAGGCTTAGAAATAAACACAAAAAAGACCAAATGTATGGCCCTTAACCCCCACAAATCTTTTAAGGGCCATTTCTTTCTTAATAGTCAAAAACTGGAACTTGTGTCAAATTTTTCCTACTTGGGTGTTTCTCTAGACTCAAAAAACTCATGGAGAACGCAAATTGAAAAAAGTAAAACCATTTTTAATCAGAGCACCCGACCTATTGTAAAGCGACATGGGGCAAGCTTAAATAAATCTATTACACCAGCACTTGAAGTGTTCAAATTTAAGGCCCAGTCTGGGGCCTTATATGGTGCTGAAATCTGGGGCATGAATGCGGGGAATCTTTTTATGAAAAGCGAAATTAACTTCTACAGAAGCATTTTGAGATTGCCCAAACGTACCACACTTTTACCCCTTTTTTTAGACTTGAACATGAAATGCACGGACCACCTTGCAGTACTTCGTCCTCTCTTATTTTGGGTTAGACTTTGGAGTACTCTAGAACTTGCAGATTATAAAGATGGCCTTCTAGAAGTGAAGAACCTTGATGTCTGCAATTCTAATCCTTGGTTGAAGCATGTTAAAACCTGGCTCTATCGAATAGGCCTCATACATTTCTGGGAAGATCCGGCATGTTTGATACAAAGTTGCAAGAAACATGTTAAGGCAAGATTCTGGTATTATATATCTCACAACTCCTTAAATGACCATCCATGTGGCTCCATTACTAGTAGTTTTCTTGCTTTTAAAGTTTCACCACACTTTGAGGAGCTTTTAGATGACATACAACCTCCACTTGCAAAAAGTCTGTACCTAAAACGTAGATATGGAATACTCAAAACGAATGTAGTCTTAGCAAGATGGGAAATGCCTACAGGGCTACCGAATAGTGCAAACTGTACGTGTTGTCAGTTAAATTTAAGAGAGGATGACAAACATCCGCATATGACTTAGCAAGGAGACGATGGATTAAGCCCTTATGTAATGCCTTAGGTATCCGATCGTATGTGGAAGCATATAGGATCATTAAAACGGATACTAGTCGTCTTATTGTATTCTGTGTAAGCAGATTCTTACTGGCTGTAACTGTAAGTTACTCACGCAAGAAGCGGGGGTTGGAGTTTTAGATGTTTAGTAGGGTGCATTCTGTGTAGAGGTTAGGTTGTTCTGATTGTTTGTGGTATACTGCTGAGTAGTTTGATCGGATCATTCTCTTCGGTACCACACAAAAGCGTTTTTTAGATCTGTATCTTAACCTAATTTTATATTTTAAGGGCCTTTTTAACTGATGAATTGTATTGTATCAATGGATGAATTGTATCGTATTTCTGCTTCCCACGGCATATCATGTACTCATTCTTGTATTCACTGTGTAAAATGTATTGTTGTTTTATATGTATCTTTTATGGCCAGAATGTGCCGAAATAAAGATTAAATGAAAATAAAGAATACATATGTCAAGAAAGGTTCTCAAAGGAGATGCAAATAAAAAGCTAAATCTACAGAGAACATAACACTCAACGTTTTTTTTCGGTTAGGCTGCTTCTTTATTATCAATAATAAATGTATCTGTGCCTACAAAATCTGAGGATGGGTTTTACCGTTTCCAAAAGAAACAGGCGATGGCAAAGCCAATAGGTCTCGCCTATGGGTGAGCTGCTGGCTTTGGCAATTGGATGGGGGTTGTGAACGGGAAGGAGGATTTATTAGTAAGTGTGCTTGCGCTTAATAACTTACAGTTAGAAACTTGTCTCGATTTTCACTTTACTCCTCACACAAGCTGCGGCAGAAGGAAGGAGCCAGAGCCAGAACCAGGTTTTCACGCTGACCGTGGAGGCGTGTGAGGAGACGCAAGGAGGACGCCGGCCGCTTCGGACCTCAATCACCCTGTTCTCTGTGTCCTGCTTGCGCCCCCCCCCCCACTCTCCACACACAGCGAGGGTGCAGGGGGCACGGCGCCTCATCAATCTGACTCACGGATACCCGGGGGAGCAGCGAGTTTCGGCGCAATTGAAGATGCGTGCCTCCCCTGCGTGGAGGCGGGTGCTCAGTGGCCGTAGGCTGTGGCCCAGAATTGTTCCAGAATCGTTCCAGGGACGTTGGGGTGATTGCTGCCAGGAGCAGGTCCCCGCAGCAGGTGCCTTTGCGACTGCCATCAAGTGGCGGTAAGTGGAAGGTGGAAAGTGGGAAGCAGCGGTGAGTGGGCAAGACCTGTTTTAGATCCGGTGCAGCCGGCACCTGTGTGCTACCCGCCTCCCCAGTTTGCCTCTCTAAAAACTTGCCCAAAGACTGTCCTTCTGCCACTCCTTAGCCACGCTGCTGAGAGGAGACGAGGAGAGGAGAGGAAGGTAGAAAGAAAAAGATAAGATACAGATTAACTTCAGACCCCTGGGAGAGATCAAACAACCGTGCCTTCCTCTGAAGGTTTCACTCCAGCAAATCAATTATTTAAAGCCCCCATTTGAACAATCACTGTTATAGCAAACTCAGCTCGCCGGACAGATATATACCCGTCCAGCGCTCAGTGTCCCGGCTCAGCGACCTGTTTGAACTATACAGTGGCTGGCAAAACGCTACATTCCTGCAAAAGAGTGGCAAGAGTGTGGGCCCAATAAATTGGGAAATGCGGTCAGGGAAAGTAAGAAGGGGTGACAAGAAAGACGAACACCCGCAAGCCCCAGCCCCAGCCCCAGACAAAAACAGGAAGGACAAGGATGAGGATAAGGAAGGACTGATGATTGATATTACAGCTCAAAATGATAACCCTTCACACATTTCCTCAGCATATCCTGGCACGCGAAATATAGAGGGCAAAGAAGAAATAGAAGCAACAGAAGTACGGCACGAGTGCGGATCGATAACAGATGTACCACTTCCCACGGCAAACATCTTGGAAACCACAGAAAAAAACTCCGTAGAGGCCGCCCCACAACCCACGTGCGATGGTAGCAAGAAGGCAACCCGTGCGGCAACTCGCACGGTCCTCAACAGGCATTACTCCTGCCCGAGTAGCAGCAAACGAGCACCGATTACGGACTTCTTAAAGGTTGCTATTAAAGCTACGGAGGAGAACCGCAGTGGTCTTGTCTCGAAAGTTCCTAGTCCTATTAACCCAAGCTACAACAATGAAGCCCTCATAAATAAAAATGATGCAAACTCGTCCACATTAGGGGACAGAAAACCAAGAAATAGTGAAGTGGAATGGTTAGGAAAAAAAGACCTCCGGAACGCAAGATCGGACACGTTGGGTGACAAAAATCAAGAAACACAGAGCCCAGAACAATTAACCCCGGAAATTTTCGACCTTCCGGAGACCAACCAACAGAAAAATTCCCAGGTAACTGAGGTTTTAATCCATTACCACTCATCTCATCTGGATCTGCCTTATTTGTCACAAGAACATCAAACTTCACCAGGACACAGTGGTCATAAAGGCCTAAGTGCCCAAGTCAGTCACATTGAATACAATTTAGCACATCAGCACAACAAATCCACGTTGAGTCCCCTGGGTATATTATACCTACAGAAGGGGGCCCAACCCCCCACTAGTCAGGGGAGAGCCAACGCAAGCTTTGCCATTCCAGGCCACCTTGATTCATCTTTCCAAAGGCTGGAAAATGAACAACACCCCTCTCTGGATAACCAAAATGACACGCCGAATCGCCAACTAAACCAATTAGGATCAGTCTTTCCGTCACCATTTATCCTAAAAAAGGCATCACCTATTGGGTCCTCAGGTAGTTTGAGCGAACCATCCCCAAGGCATTCGCCCCACTGGGATTACCGTGCCAGCTCAGCTTCACCAAAGTCTCCAGTTTGGCCTCACCTGTTAAGTACATTGGACACAATAGGCAAAGCAATGACCCTTCACGCAGACAAACTGGACACTCAAGTAGACTTCCTAAATATTCTCACAATTCATGTTCAGGGGGTCGAACAAAAACTATACAGCTTTAACGAGATGATCCTGAAGGTGCAGCGCGACCGGGAAACCGCTTTTCAAATGTGCCACTGTCATTGTACCCGAATAATCGATAAATTAGCCGCCGTCCCAACTATACTTACTGAACTACTGGGTACAACAAGGGAAGTTTCCTACCATCCCCGCAACAGCTGCAGAGAAAGAAAAAGCAACATCAACTGAGAAAGAAAATGCAGTCTTAACGGATATCGACCTGGAAGGTCCCAATCCCCCAGTGGGGCAAAAAAGTAGCAAAACAGAGTCAACCCCTGTATCGATCAAACCTACTAAATTAATAACACCTACACCCAAGTAACCAAATGTTTGCGACAACTTAAGCGCCCAGGATCCTCCTATCCAAGAACAATGCAACCAGTTGTTGGAAAGTCATCTAAAAGTACCAACGCTTTTATCTAAGCGAGAGCGAAAACGACTAAGAAAGTCCAGAAAGCGCAAACAAATAAATCAGGTTCAAGACTCATTCCCAGCAACATCAGTTGAAAACGGAACACACCAAGAAGACAATACATTCCAAAACCACATGGAAGTAGCAACCCCTAAGGAGCAACCGATCCCACTTTCAAATCTGCCCAATACCTCAAACCACAATACAAGGGAGTCACCCTCGCTAGAGAAAATATACAGTTTATTTAAACCTGTAGCAAGAAAGGAAAAACACAAACCAAAAACTCAGGCTACACAATTATCAGAGAGATGCTCCAAATCGGCAACAAGGAAAACAAACCAGGGAGTGTCTATCTTGGCTGAAGAAATCAGCACAGACGCAAGCCAAGTTGTAGAAACAATCAGGAGAGGCGAAACCCACCCACAGAAAAACACCCTGGAACCTCGAGATTTACCCCAGATCATCGGAGAGCCTTTAGCGGAGAAGAAAACGGAAAGGAGCTTAGATAACGAATCGGAGTACGATCCCCCAGTTAACAATAAATTGGTTTTCAATCCACTATATTTTTCAAGAGGAACGCATGACATTCTAAATAGAAGTGTCTTGCTTAGATTATTTCAAGCTCTTCCATCTCTAAGCCACATAAACACCAAATATATTGAAAGTATCGAATTCAATCAAAATCCGAGTTCCACCGGTCAAGAAGCCACAATAGCTACATTTATTAACAAAATGTACACCAACCAGATTTGGCAGCAGAAGGTTACGTTTGCCAATTGGGGAATCGAGTTAAAAAAGATAACCCCCCCTTATTACCCAAGTCCATTACAATCGTCTCCCATTACTGTGAGTCTTTTAAAAGGGGCAAAATGCCCAGATAATCACAGTCAAACAAGGGATACAGTGCACTCGGCCAGGAAAATCACCATTGCTTTTGACCATCGAGAAGCCGGTAAGTTTTCGGGCCCTTGGGTCTCAAACACAGAAGGCACACGCTTGGGAATTGCATGAACCACCTCACCAATAGCTCCAGTCTCACACCAAGGTTGTAACATCTGTTCATGGAACGTGCATGGCCTCTACTCAAAATTAGAAGACCTTCATTACACAATACAAAATTATTCTCTTCCAAGAATCCTGGCAGTTAACCTCATCTCCAATAACTGGTTTTAAGGAATTCCTGAACCCGGCTAAGAGAGCTACTAAATATGGAAGAGCAAAAGGAGGTCTCTATATTTTTATTTTAACAGAAATTCCATGGCACGCTTCGATCATAGATTTAGACTGTTCATGGATGTTGTGCGTCAAAATAGTCGTCTCGGAGTTCCAGACCCCGCTCATTCTTAACATTTATATTCATCCTGCATCCAAATAAAAGAAAGCACGAACTGAACAAATAATTACCTCATTAAGAACACTAAAGCTTGCCTATCCAGATGCTAAGACCATCCTGTCGGGTGATTTCAATATGAATCTACAATA
This sequence comes from Lissotriton helveticus, assembly GCF_964261635.1. Lineage (NCBI taxonomy): Eukaryota > Metazoa > Chordata > Amphibia > Caudata > Salamandridae > Lissotriton > Lissotriton helveticus. Next base: position 1,393,501,630 of record NC_136057.1, read on the forward strand.
TACTAGGTGCAGGGGTAAAACGGAGGCCACACCAGCCATCAACCGACGGGACACAGATGGTAAGAAATGCGCAGCCCGTCTGAAAGACCTTTCAATGTGTGTACTTAATAGACAAGGCCCGACTGATCGGCCCGCAGCATACACCAGGGTTACACAGAAAACACGATCTACCATTGATTATACCTTTACGGATTACGACCTTCTCCCGTACATTGCGTATTTTCAGATAAAAGACAGGGCAGAAAGTGATCACCAGCCGCAAACTTTTACTCTATTAAAATCTTTTACAACCCCAGAGAAAGCAAAGGCCCTATCATCTTTAACACAATGTTATAACCTAAAACGCCTCCGCTGGAATAAGGATAACATTGTGGCCATCACAAGCACCTATACCAGCCTTTTGGAAAGACCGAACTCCGAAACACTGACCATAAAAGCTTGGGAGTCCTTTATTTATGAAATTAATAAAAAGTTCTCTAAAAAATATTTTCAGAAATTCAAGTTTTAAAAATCATAAAAAATTTAAAATCTGAGGGAGCTCCAGGCCCGAACGGTCTACCAAATGCCCTGTTTCGGCAAGATCCCCCAGTCTGGTCTCAAGTCCTGACTCCTCTTTTTCCTAAAGTTACAGTTGACAGCTTAATCCCTGAGTCCTGGAGAGGAAGCATCCTCAATCTAATCTATAAGTCGGGTTCCCGTTCGGATCCCTCCAACTACAGGTTGATTGCGCTGATAGATGTGGAGGCGAAAATATATGCATCTAATCTCTTGGTAGAGCTAGAGCCTTGGATTAGTCATACAAAACGTATTCCTCCAACGCAAACTGGATTCCGGCCGGGATGGGCATCCTTACGAACATCTCTGCGGTTACTCTTTAAGCTTACCAAGTCTTCGCAAAATCAAGGCCCTTGTACGCCTGTTTCGTAGACCTTAAAGCGGCCTAAGATAAAGTTCCAAGAGCCGCTTTATGGGTAAAAATTCAAGCTTGGGGGGTCCCGCCCAGACTTCTGGATGCCATTATCAATCTGTACTCCCACACGTGGGTCCAAATCAAGAAAAGAGACGGGTCCAGCGTAACCTGTAAGATTCTAACCTTAAATGGACTCAAACAAGGCTGCGTTTTAGCGCCTTGTCTGTTTAACATTTACATGTCAGATCTCGACAAGTGCCTTCAGACAATTCCAGGTGACCCTCCAAAATTGGGTAAAATACCGACTCCATGCCTACAATATGCAGATGATATTGTGCTGCTAGCACAAACACCAGTTGGTCTGCAGAAATTGATTACGGGATTAGGAACCTACATCACTTCAAACCAACTCACGATTAATCACCAAAAGACAAAAGTCATGCGTTTCTCCAAACACAATAAAACATTGAATAGGCGCATCTTTTCTTGGAAATTGGGCGAACAACCACTGGCCTGTGTAGATTCCTATAAATATCTAGGCTTTCTGCTAGATTGCAAACTTAACTTTAAGCAACAGATGGAGCAAGGACGCATAAAAGCAAAGCAACTGTTATTCGCCTTCAAAATTCTGAAGAAATAGCTTATAGGCTGCTCTACCGCTCTATCATCTGTTAAAAGTGATCGCCGCAAGATTTCTACCCTCCGTCTCGTATGGCTCTGAAATCCTGAATATCAAAGATGCCACAATACTAAATACCGCACAATCCATATTCTTCAAAAGGCTGTTTCTATTACCGTTACACACCTCACAAGAACAAATCCGTTTAGAATTTGGACCGAAAAACCAGATTATGGCCAGACAAGGCGCCGTAGTAAAGTTCTACTGAAGGATGACGGAGGCAGAAGATTACACTTTAGCTCACCGCTGTTCGGTTGAAATTGAAAATCAGGAAAGACAAGCTAACTCGACCACGACAATCCTGAAGGAATCTCTGTTGGCATTACAGCTAGAGGTGGCCTGGTCTACACCAGTAACGTACTCTGGATTCAAAAGCATGGTGAATGCCACAACCAAGCGGATCTCTTTGTTAACTGATAAAATTATTTTTTACTAAAAAACACCATGCCTGGGCTGTGATACAGGCCTACCAGAGGCTAAAACCGCAACAGTATTTGACCGAACACTTTTCCTACCATAAAAAGCATTACCTTATGTTACTACGAATGGGATCATTCCCCTCAAAGGATTTGACCCCAAAATGGAAATTTATATGGCCCTCTAAGGAATGCCGCCTCTGTTGTCAAGGTGAGGAGTCACTACTACATCTACTATGTATATGTCCCTTCTTACTGAAAACCCGTAAATCCATTCTTCGGGAGATTTTAAGGAATGAACAGATAAGAACATGTAGATCTGCAGTCATCAGGTGTCTCGGAGGGCTATCTATTCCCCTCTCCTGTAATGCCATAAAATTCTGGAAAATAGCAGCAAAAGAACTGGAAAAATTGAACTAAGCTAAGCAGCCAATAAACAACCTGCCTGCTGACTTTTCAGAAATATACTGCACTACTTGTTAGCCTTTTAACTGTGGTAATGACTCCAAGTTTTTTTTTCTCCTCTTAGGTTTAAAAAAAAAATATATATATATATATATATATTTATATATATATGTTCATTTAATTTCCTGTGTTGTATGATGGTTTGCATCCTTTTACGATTTTTAAAGAATCAATAGAAGTATTTTTGACTGACTGACACTTTACTCCTCACAGTCACTGCACAACATAAAAACAACAGTGTCAAAAAGACAGCTCGTACTCGTAAATAAATGTTAATTGTGCATAATAGCAAATGCTGCAGTTCAGTGCAAGCAGCAGAGAGACCAGTGGCAGCAACGTTGAGAAGTGGTGGGGATGGAAGCAATTCAGGCAAGAAAGCAAAACAAGCCTATCACAGATTAGGCTTACTACATGCTGCAGGAGTTGTACTGCTCCCGCACTGGTTCGCTGACAGCGATGTGGGCGAGGGGAGGTCATATAGGCAAGATCATGCTGTGCAGAGTGGGGTGGAAGGGGTGCATGGAAGCGCATGGTACAAGAGTGACGGGGTTGAGAGAAGCATACAATGGCCTGTCCCGATCGCTGATTCGAAGGGAGGGTGGCCTCAGGTGTGCAATTTACATGCTCGTAAATGGAAGCTATGGAGAGCAAACTATGGGTCTCGCACACAGAGGCAGTCCGCGGCTATTGCGATGGAAGTGACTGTCAGCTTGTCTCTTTACCGTGGACGAAGAAGAGTGGAGGCTGGTTGTGGTGAGCGAAGGTGCATGAAGGATGGCAGGAAAAAGCAACGTTTGGTGCTCGAAATTGAAAAACAGGAAGTAAGAGAGCCCAAGCACACATTCCCAGTTATGCGGAGCAGAAAAGGATGAACGCGAGCGCATTGTTCCTGTGACAGGGGTAGTCTGTGCTTTCCATTTCCAATCACCTGAAAAGGACGGGTCTGTGCACACACGTGCACCGCTGGGGCCAATGTTTGCATTTGAAGCAAATGTTTCTTAATGGGAGCAAGAAAACACGGGGGACGCAAAGTGCCACAGTCCTAATGCTGATATTTCGTGCTGATAGTCGAGCACAGGGAAAGACAAGCATTGGCCGCGCGACCCTGAAAGTGACGTGGCCGCGCGGCCGCGAAAGCAAAAGTGTTTAGAGAAGCGGGGGGGGGGGGGGAGTGGAGGCCAGCAGAGTGAGAGAGGCACGCAAGGCTTAATGAGCCTTGACAGAAACCCACATGGCGGCTGCGCGCGTGCACGTCCACGCAAGCTTGAGGCCAAGAAAAGCCTTTGGTTGCATTTTTAAAAGCCTGTTTACAAAATTTCTCGCAGAGCAGCGCATGCTCTGACTCAGCGAGACCTAAAAATGAAGCATACAAATTTGCAAATAACATCTCAACGCAATAAGCTAGTTGATGCAATAACTTCCATAGTCTCTGCTTTACATGCTTGAAGGAAAGTCCTCAAACGAGATGGATCTTCTAATGAGGTTGTCTTATTCTTATATGTGACCTTAAACAGGCAAGGTTGATATAATCTGAAGTGAGCTCCGATGGCACGTAATTCCGGTGTCATGCTCAAAAAGTTCCTCCAACAGTCAGCTGTAGCTTTAACATAATCCTGGGGAACATAAATATTGTGCCCTGATCAAGAAATATGCTTCAGATACTTGGCAGCTGAAATGACCTGCATTCATTTTGTAAATTCCCAAAAATATAAGATAACACCTCTAGGTCTTTTAGAGGCTGTAGAGACCGCAGGAAAGTGACCTAGCATGTGTGCTTGCTGAATGTTGAGAGGAGGCCCTTCAGGCAAATTCAGAAGACCTGACTAAAGAAATGGGATTCGATCCCCCACAATCGATACGCGCTCTTCCATAAGTGACCATCTGTCACTAAGATTTTGTAATCTGGTGTTGGTGTCTTCCACAAACGGACGCAGGGCCCTAATTTCGCCCAGCAGAAGGTCCAGTGAGACTGTAGGAGGAGACTTTGAGGGAGAAGTTGGGTCTTTTTAAATCCTATTGGTCGTCACTTTGCTGGTATTAGAACGCGTAGCCATACACCCCACTTTAGAGGAAGTGCAGGGAAGAGGTTCCTGTGAACAATTGTCATCCATTTCAGAAAGCGATAATAGCACAGGCAAATGTTTGAGGGCTTTACTTGAATAAAACCTGAAGGGTTTTTTAAAAGAGTGCAATTTGCCCACTGAACTTCCATTGAAAACAGAAAAAGTGAAATAATGTAACCATGCAAAAAGCTACCACAGCAAGCACGAGGTCTCATACGTTATGTTATGTTATGTTAAATGATTCTTGTTGAGCGCACTAACACCCGAGGGTTTCTTGGCGCTGGCTGAAGGGACATGTAAGTGATCAAAGAAAGTTTATTCAGAGAGGGTGAACAAAAAGGTCTTGAGGAGTTTCCTGAACTGAAAAAGGGAATTGCTGGATTTGATAGTCAGGGGGAGGGAGTTCCAAAATTTGGGGGCAAGAAAAGCAAAACGACGGCCACCAAGTTTACTAAGTTTGAATTTAGGGATGACAGCCAAGTGAAGGGAGGCTGAGCGAAGAGAGCGAGCAGGTTGGTACAAGGTGATCAAGGATTTTTTTTTTTTTTTTTTTTTTTTTTTTAAAAACCTTTATTTGAGCAAGCAGAAATGTACAAGGATGGGCCTACAACCACACGGGCCAGCCGCTAAAAAGGAGGAGAGACATATCACATAAGCCCGCAGAGGTAACCGTCAATCAACAATGCAATACTCCACATTATATACAGGACCAAAACAGGTTTTATATAAATGAAAGAACAAACATACAAAAAGGCGAGAGTGTATCACTGAAGGTCAGCCCAAGGGACGCAAGGGGGGGACAGCAACGGAGGTGCAATAATAATATCCTAAGCACTAAGGAGTATGGAGCGGGGGGGGGAGGGGGGAGGGGGGCAGAGACCAGGAAGAAGAAGGGGGGAAGAGCCGGTGACACCAGCTCAGTCCCTATATGAAGATTCCGGGAACGCCAGCCTAGGGAGATAGAGTAATCTCGACAGTGTCCACAAGGGGAGGAGTACAAATGTCGCCACGGTATTCGTTCCATTGACCCCACACCTTCACCCATGCCCTGGGTCTACCCCTGGCCACATAAACAGTTTTCTCACGGAACATGGACCAATCCATATTATCCTCCCATTGCGAGAGGGCAGGGGGCCTGGAGGCCCCCCAGAGTTGCGCAATATCTCGCTTCGCGATCATATAGCCCAGGGTGGCCCATCTAGTCTGTGCCACCGAATAGTCCGTGGGCTCCCAAACATTCAAAAGACAGCGACGAGGTTCCGGTCGCAAGGATATCCCCGTCACCACAGTCATCAGATCAAGCACGGCCACCCAATAAGCAGCCACCATCGGGCACTCCCAAAGAATATGCAGGAAAGTGGCACGCAAACCACATCCACGCTTACACAGTCCATCGGAGGAAAAGCCCATCACCATCAGTCGCGGTCCCGTCACGTACACCCGATGAAGGATCTTCAATTGGACCAAACGGAGTCGAGCCGGTATAGCCACCTCCTTCGGAGAGGAGAGGGCCGATTGCCAATCCTCATCATCAAGTTCCAACCCATCTCCCATCCACTGTTCCCGAAGCCGGGCCAATAAGTCAGTCCGATTGTTAATCAACTTTTTATAAATCAGGGAGATAGTGCTATCAGGAAGATGTTCGTCAAGGATACGGTCTTCAAGTGGGGAAGAGTCAGGCGGAATCTCACCAGGAGCAAACACCGAAACCAAAGCGTGCCTGATCTGTAAATAACGAAAGAATTCCCGACTACTCAGGCCGTAGTCAGCCTGGAGGGCCTGAAACGGGCGCACCGAGCCCTTTGAATATACATCCCCCACTTTAGAGATCCCAATCAAGTCCCAACGGTCGAAACCCTTGGAAGACCAAAGACCGCCCAGACGTTCTGAAGCATAAAGCGGCGTCGCCAACGTCAAGCGATCCTCCCAGCCCAGGCTCACATTCGCAGCACGCCACACAGTCAAAGCAGTCAAAGTAGGTCCCACAAGATGGCGCCCAGCGGAGCGAGAATAGAGCACTCTATTAAAGTCACCTCCCGGAAGCTGAAGTTTATCCATCTCAAACGCCGGATTACGACCCGGAGAGAACATAGCGTGATTAATAGCGGACAGATGGGAAGCCCAGTAGTATCTCTTAATGTCGGGGAGCGCCATGCCCCCATCGTACCACGGGATGGAAAGTTTAGCGAGAGCAATGCGCGGTCGCCCATCCCAAATAAGTTGCCTCTGAAGGCTCTCAATCTCCCGAAAATAGGTCTTGGGGATAGGATCATAATAATTCTGGAGAGCGTAGAGAAACCGCGGTAGTGACATCATCTTAAACAGGGCCGCCCGACCCAGTGGAGACAGGGGAAGTTTGCGCCAGCGGGCAACGTCCAAACGGAGCCTAAGCAACGGGGGAAGGAGATTACGATCAAAACGAAGGGACGGATCCAAGGTAACGAACACCCCCAAGTATTTGAAACCATCCCGGACCACCTGAAGAGGAAGTCTACTCGGCAACGGAGGCAAGATACCAGACAAAACGTATACACAGGATTTAGACCAGTTGATGACGAGGCCTGAGTTAGCGCCAAAGGACGCAAGAACGTCAAATAAAACAGATAGAGACTTGCGAGGGGAAGTAAGATACAAGAGGATGTCGTCCGCATAAAGCGAGACGCGGTCTTCGAAGTCCGGGGCCCAACGAATACCTTTAAGGGACGGTTCCCAACGGAGCCAGGCCGCCAACGGTTCAAGAGCGAGCGCGAACAACAGAGGGGACAAGGGGCAGCCCTGACGGGTACCCCTGCCCAAAGAAAAGGGGGCCGACACTCTACCGTTCACTACAACTTGCGCCAGAGGTTCCGCGTACAACAGCCTAATCCAGCTAATAAACTCGCACCCAAATCCGAATTTCTCAAGTGTCGCCCATAAATAGGGCCACTCCACAGTATCAAAGGCCATGGAGGCATCTAGGGACGCCAAAATGGCCGGTTCAGTCAAAAGCCCCGCCCTCGCCAGCGCGCCGTGAAGGCGACGTAAATTCAGAGCAGTGTTGCAATGCGGGATAAAGCCAGACTGATCCGGATGGACCAACTCTCCAAGAACCGAAAGGAGACGGGTCGCCAAAAGTTTAGCCAACACCTTAGGTTCAACGTTTAATAGGGATATGGGCCTATACGAGGAACAGAGGTCACGTGGTTTACCCTCTTTGGGAATGACGACGATTGTCGCCAGACGCTGATCATAGGGAAGCATGTTCCGCTCACGAGATTCTAGAAACATGGCGCGGAGATACGGCGCCACCTTATCGGGGCATAATTTGTACAACTCAATAGGCAAACCGTTCGGGCCCAGTGCTTTGCCCGAACGGAGCGATCGAACTGCATTGGCTATCTCATCATTCGTAAAAGGGGAGTCCAAAGCAATACGGTCCAAGTCGGTGACACAGGGCAAAGCGATATCACGCAGAAGAAGGCGGGAGTCGTCAACATCCCTCACAGACACGGGAGCATATACCACACGGAAATATTCCGCAAAACGATCAACAATGGCGGTCGGATCTATCACTTTCTCACCACTCGCAGACTGAATCACGGGCACCACACGATTAACCCTTTCTTTCTTGTCCAACCACGCTAGGAGTTTTCCCGCTTTGTCACCCACATCATACAATCTGCCCTGCTGCTCACGAAACATCACCTTTGCAGCGTCAGTGACCAGAGATTTATACGCAAACTGTTTGAGACCCAGGGCATGGAGTTTGTCAGGCGTGACACCAGATTCCAACTCGTCCTCCAAAGCAGAGATCTCCCCCTCAAGTTCCACCACCTCCTTCCTCCCTGCCCTCTTAGCTTCAACAATCAAGGAAAGGGCCTGTCCACGAATCACGGTTTTAAAAGCCTCCCACAGGGACACAGCCGAAGAGACCGACCCCTCATTTTCCAGGAAATATGAATCCATGGACTTGAGCAAGAGGGTACGAGTCTCAGGGGAGGAAAGATACCAAGGGTTAATGGGAGCCACTCGGCCCGCCGCCTCTACCCCAACCTCAAAACGAAGCCAGAGCGGCGAGTGATCAGAAATACCCCTCGGCAAGTGTAAAATCTCACGAACCGCCGATGATTGGGCTGCGGGCATCAGGAAATAATCCAGCCGGGACAGACTGCCATGGGCCCCAGAATGGAAGGTGTATTGGAGTTGAGTAGGATGCAACAGTCGCCAGCAGTCCACAAGGCCAAAGGTATCTAAAAACCCACCCAACCACTGCTGAGCCTGCGGGGTATCTCTAGGGGGATGGCGATCGTGAAGGCCGGAAAGCACCGAATTAAAATCACCGGCAAGAAAGAGAGTGCTATCAGGGAGATCCAACAGAACACGGCCCAAGTCAGTAAAAGTAGAGGCCTGCAAACCCGGGGGAACATAAACATTGAAGAGAGATAGGGTGCGGCCTTCATATCTACCCACCAGGACAGTATATCTCCCACGGTCATCATGAATCACCTCATCAATAGCCAAGGGGAGGGAGGTTCGAACAAGAATACCCACACCCCTAGATCCGGAGGTAAACCCTGAGTGCGCCACAAGGCGGTAGCCCCATCTATTCATCGCATAACAAACATTACCAATCAAATGGGTTTCTTGCATGAAAACAATGTCCGGTGACAAACGTCGAATACATTTTAAGACCACACTGCGCTTAATACGATCACCCAGGCCATTAACGTTCCAGGAAAGAAATTTCAACCCTCTACCCCCCATCCCAACCACCCGAGCCAAGACCCCTCGTCCATGAGCTAGACATCAGAAACAGCAGCAAACACAGGAGCAAATCGCCTTGAAAACAACACACAGAAAAGAAAAAACTTCCCAACCCCCCTCCCCCAAACTGAAGAGAAACACCCCCCACCCTGCACCCCTGCAAAAAGCTAAAGAGCCACCCCAACCTGCAGTGTGCCTGTCGCCCAAGAACCCCTATTCTACACAAAGACCCCGGAGGAGGAAAGGTCTCCGTTCCATCCACCCCCCGACCTCAGCAAGAACAAAAATAACAAACGAAAAGACAGAATGATCGCAATGTAGAGGGACGCCGGCCAACACCCCTGAGAATGTATTCAAAATAAGACATAAGAGCCGAACAGTTAGATCTCCACACCACCTTCGGCACCGCCAGGGTGAGCGGCGGAGTCTGTCTCAGGAGGACGGTCAGGCAATGAGTCCAGCCAGTCATTAACAGCATCTGGCCGATCAAAGAAAAGGGTACGTTCATTGTATTCAACCCGGAGTCTAGTGGGAAAGAGCATGGCGTAACGTAGGCCCCGATCCCGGAGACGTTTCTTGGCACCACGAAACTCCATACGTTGTCTCTGAACCAGTTGGGAAAAGTCCGGGTAAAAGTTCACCGTAGCGTTCTCAAAGGCCACCGGGCCCTTCACCCGCGAGGCCTGCAGGATAGCGTCCCGGTCTCTATAATGAAAAAGCTTCGCTACAATGGGTCTCGGCGGGGCTCCCGGCTTGACTTTGCCCCCTGGAACACGATGTGCACGTTCCACCGTGAAAAATTTTGTGAGACCAGAAGGGGCCAAATGGTTCAAGACCAGATCCTCAACCAGGAGATCCACCGAGTGGGGTTCAGGGTTTTCCGGTACACCAACCAGGCGAACATTGCAGCGACGCGCCCTATTTTCAAAGTCCTCCAGGCGACGGGTCATGAAGTCATTCCCCCGACGGAGATTTCCAATCTCAGTTTGGAGCTCCGAGACGTCATTCGTAAGGCTAGAGGATTTAATATCCAGTGATTGTACCCTCTCATTCGTCTTGCCGAGATCAGCACGAATCAGATTCACCTCAATAGCCACGGTGTCAAGTTTGTGGGCCAAGGCCTCGTACTGTAGGCCGATGGATTCTCTCACACCCGAGATGGCGCCCATGATATCCTGTAAGGAGGGCTCCGCCGATTCTTCCAAAATTCGTTCGGACGCAATACTAGAACCAGGCAGGGCAGCTCCGGGGGACCCCTTAGAATGGGTATAACGGTCCATGACATTCGATTGAACTGGAGCTCCGCGCAGAGGTGTTTTCGTCTTGCGCGTCTCTCTGTCCCCTCTGCCCGCCATTTTGAAGATGCGTCACAGGACGAGCCACCAGGTTCGACGGGCCCGACACCCAAAGTACAGGATCAAAAGTACATAAAAAGGGGGCACAACTCGGGTGGAGGTCGCCAAACCAGCAAATAGGTCACATGAAAGCCCAACAGCCGATCCGCCTCCAAGTCTCAGTCGCAACACGACATCCACAGCCGTGGCCCAAGTCGGAACAGAATCGAAACCGAAACCTAGGAAGGGGGGACCCACAAGGCCAGATCTCCTGCCGTTGTTGTTCAATTGCAGGACGGCTACAGTACCGCACCCCGTCCCGGGCGCACCTCAAGGGCGGAGCCCAAAAGTTCAGAGCACCATAACTCAGGAATACGAGATCCAAATCGATTCCTGAAAAGTGCCAGGGTAATCAGCCAAGCGTCCCCTACACGAATTCTTGCAAGAAATCAGGATTCAGCCAGGATAAAATGTCGGGAGCGGCGAGGGTCCGGAGAGCGCTGTGCTCAAGCGGCCATCTCGGATGCCCGCCAAGCTCCTCCCCGTGATCAAGGATTTTAAGAAGGCAGGACAAGAGCAATGAAGAGATTTGAATACCAAACAGCCCATCTTGAAGGCTGCTCTCTCCTTCACTGGCAACCAATGAAGCTTGCGGATCAGAGGCCTCGCAGATTGCCACTTAGGGATCTTAAATATGAGGCGGGCTGCCTGGTTTTGCACAACCTGGAGGCGGTGTAAGAGAAAACGCGGGAGTGCATGATAAAGGGAATTGGAAAAATCAAGGCGCGATATGACGAGGGACATGACGACCTGACACAGGGCTGCGTGTGGGAGTATACAATAATATATACTTTAAAAATGTGTACAAAAAAAGAAGGACTTGTACTGGAAGCTCCATAAACAATAGCAAATATTCCAATCACAAAGAAGGTCCTTTCTCTATCAAACATTCAGTATAAAAATGGCATCAAATTAGTTTTTTAAACATTGTGGTGTCGCATAGATTAGCAAGGCATATCATCAAGCATTCTCCTCACCCTGCATGCAGAAAACAAAATGGCAGCCGATGCATGTGGTGAAAAAACTCATCACTGTTCTCACCATAAAAACACCTTCTTGGTATCCAAACAAGGTATATGTAGCCTCCATTACATATCCCCTGTACATGGCGAGCGTCAGCGTGAGTCACAAAGCCAGGAAGCAGCCTTCGTGCAGCCGCTTCACGTGCTGTCCGATGGAGCCTCACCAGGATGCCGCCATCTTGGTCGCATGCCAAGCCACATCCCCATGGTGTCGCACACCATGATGTCACTTGCATACTGCCTAACTTGGTTAGTCCCCCCCCCACTGCGTTTTTTAGGTCTTTTGCCCTGCCTGTGGCCAACCTTAACCTTATTAACACCCCGCCAGTCAGTAACTCCACCACTAGTTCCCAGACGTGCATTTCAAATCACTGTGGCACCCTGAGATGGTTGTTTGTAGTTTCAACCAAGCTCTCGTAGATGGCATTTACCACTGTTTGCCACCATTTACTGTTTTATTTCACCAAAAGCCATTGGGTAACCGAAATAAATCTAGCTGTGTTACTGTTACCAAAAAATGTATGGTGCTAGTAGACCCATGTCGCCAAGGACTCACTGCCTCATTCCCGGACTTTTATTTAACAAATGCATGCATTATAACAACATAACAACTCCAGCATTGAATGAAAGCAAATGGACTAAACTAGTACTGGTTTATGAAAGGTTAAAAAAGGAGCAGCAGAGCGTTGCTTCCTGGGTGACATGAGGCCATCTGGTAACCCCGCCTGTAAATTTACTGCCAATTTCAGTAGGATTATCAGGTGTGTGGTTATCAGACACATTGTTGAATCCCGCCCAAAGAACATGTAGGCTCAGTGCCATTCTGTACTTCAGTTCTAGCTGCGACATCACTGATATTCCAGGGTTGGCACTCCAAACACCCGTCTTCCCCTAATTCATAACTTCCTCCTTGCTTTTCGCAGCAGCACAAGTTGGAACCCACACATTGCCTTTGCTGAAGCACCACTTTCCTAACTAGGAGTGTGCACATTTTTATTATGAAAGCGTAGTCTTGAGGAATTGCTTATTTTTGGCCTTTTCATGGCGTGCAGTTTCCAATTTTTGATACGGTTGCACAAACACAAGTAATGTTCACATTTTGTAGGCCTAGGCACACCTTGCTTAGCTTTTTATCAAAAGTCCTTTATAACTGTTGCGTTGGTAACTTGTGAGCATTTAATACACAAGGAGAAACTTTGCTTAGCGTTTCCTTATAGGTGACTCAATACAAATTGCAAGTGGGCATGAAGTATTCTCGAAAATCCAAGTTTTCAAACAAAAGCCCAATTCGCAATATGATCAGTGATCTTCATGTATTTTTCACTGGTTTTGCAAAAATACCTGAAGTTTGCAATAAAACCTTTGCCCACCACCATTATTAACCTAAATTTGCTGTAAACATCCTTGCTACTCCTGTCGAGTGACCACTATACAGTTTTTCAGCCAGGGCACCACATTGACAGCCTTCCTCAACCCTGCTATCCTAGTGGTAGGTTCCCCGTGCACCTCTTCCAATGCACCTCGGCCTAGGGGGGAGAACAACGTTTACAACACAACTTTTACAATGCACTTCCATTACAACAAAACTTTTACAACGCAACATCCATTACAACGCATGTCATTACAACGCAACCATTACAACGCATGACACTACAACGCATACCATTACAACGCATACCATTACAACGCATACCATTACAACGCATAGTACCCCTACACTATCCAACACTTACCCTACTGTTGCACCTCCTGGAGTTAGAATAGTAATTTTTACCCCTACACTATCCAACACCTACCCTACTGTTGCACCCCTGGAGTTAGAATAGTAATTTTTACCCCTACACTATCCAACACCTACCCTACTGTTGCACCCCCCTGGAGTTAGAATAGTAATTTTTACCCCTATACTATCCAATACTTACCAATTATGCGTTGTAATGGTATGCGTTGTAATGGTAAGCGTTGTAAAGGCAGAATGCGCTGTAATGGAATGCGTTGTAATGGTAGTTTATGGATATTCGTTGTAATGGCATGCGTTGTAATGGAATGCATTGCAATGGATGTTGCGTTGTAAAAAATGCGTTGTAATGGCATGCGTTGTAAAAGTATGCGTTGTAATGACATACAACCGCCTAGGGTCACTAAGCCTTTGCTTCACCCTGGCACTGGCCAACACAACGGCTTATTTGGAATTCATGAAGCCACTTAAGGCCTGATTTGTGTCGCCTTGCATGGCTTTGTACAGAAATTGACACAACATAGCTGCTTGCTATGTGTTAGGTTACATTTCAGCTTGGGAGGTGTTCCATGGGTGGAGATTGGACGTTCTCATGCATCCGCTCATGGAGTTAGACACATTCTCAAATTTACTAATGCTAGCACATGTGAGAATGCTTAAAAATGCGACTCCTTCCCCAGTTAGGCATAATGAGGAGAAATATCTTTATTTCTCCTTGTTATTTCCTCTTTCCATGAGTGCTGCATTCTGCAGCATACATACAGGAATCTGCAGCATACATAGAGGAAGATGCCTCTAAGGATTATTTTTGTGCAGAAAGGTGTTCCTTCCTGCGCAAAAACAATCCTGCCGGCACTGCAGGCACCCTTGCACTATGGTTCAAAGGTGCCTGTGCTTGTGCTAGGCTTGGAAGGGGAAGCCGAGTGAGAGGCTTCCTGAACGTGATTAAATAACGTGGCAAGCTCCTGTATTTGGGCATTCTGGATTTGGACGACTGAGGCGTTTTGTGATACGGATAATTTCAGTATATCTGCAATTTCAGTACATCAACTATCGCATGAGAATTGTTAAAGAGTGTTGACAAACCGTAGGACCTCCGGCTGGAGGTCTGTTGATTTATATGTGCAACGTATGGTCCTGAAGATGGTCCTATGGATTTTGTTAACCACCAAGGACCGAAACGTCGAAGCTTGACATCTTTTTGCTCATGGATGTATCATTATTTGAATGTTTAGTGTGTTAAAATGAAAAATAATTTTTAGATCATGGTATTGGTTTTCTCCATGTCATCAGCAAAAGTTGTCTTATACTACTGTTAATTGATTTCACAAATTGAGTAGTATTTTTGTTGCCATTTTGATATACTTAATGCAAAATAAATTTTATAAGAGAAAAATAAAGAACAGTTTAATTCTGTTTTCTCCTTGTTTCTATGATACTAATGACCGCTTTGGCGGCAAACCAATGATTTGAAATTCAAAGTGTGAACAAATCCTATTAGGACATTTTTGTATTTTGTTATAATATATACCCAGTCCTCATGGGAATATTGGGTGGCTCTGTTCTGGTATAACAAAACTGTGCTGGTGCTAGGCAGCTTTCAGATCACTAGTGCAAGGTGAGAGCAGAGATGCTCCATGTAGTTGTAAAATGGATCATTTCTGCTTTCTACCTTTCATGCAACGCAGCACAGCAACTTTACTTGCTGCCCTGCTTTGTGTGAAAAATTGGGAAAGAAGCCTCTTCAGTTCTGGCCTAATGATTCTGACACTAAACAATACTCAGACCCTTAATACAGCTCTGTTAAGACACTTCTATCATGATTTGTGTTTCCTTGCTACTGCAGGGCTTGGACCTATATATAGCTGTACTAGGGCACTTCTTTCCTGACCTGTAACAGACAGTCTATTTGTTGCACAGAGACCAATACACCCCTTTACGATTCATCTTATTCCAGAGCTGAGCAATGTCTAATTTGCAAGTACACGTATTATTCTGCTACAGTAGCCCATACATGATCTTTTGCACCCATTTCCCAAGACTTGCACTCACACAAGACTCTGACACGAACAATGCAACAGTCAGACATGAGAATTGAACTTCGGTGTCAACAATTGTGAGCACATGTCCATGGTAGGTGGGCCTCTCTTCACAACATCACTGCTAGACAAGAAACATCTGCACATGCTGCACATTCTGTCCATGCACACCTCAGCTCTATTCCTCAGTCACTTTCAATTCAGAACTCACTACATCGGTTCCCCCCAGCCTTGCCTTGTGTTGGATTGAGCACAATGGGTTTGAGGTCATGCCAAGTGTTTGAGACTCAGAGAGTCCCCCAGGCTCTGATGCTCCAACTCATGCCCAAAGTGCTCCATCTTAGGCCATACCAGGCTGTACAATATTGAGGTCATGTGCACTTGGAACCCCTGTCGTTCAGGGAAGACTCTAAAGAGGAAACACTTAATATGCGGGGAGGTGTTAGGGTGTAAATTATGATGTAATGCGTAGTGTGTGAGTGTATGCTAAGGAATAAAGTAATGCTTGATAGCAGCTCCTATGTACCGTACGTCATTTTATATGCTCCAGGGCAGGGAAGTCACTATAACTTGTGACGAATAGGGGATATGTGCCCGAGAAGCCAGGCCAGCTGCATGACTCAAAACCTTTGATGACTTCATAGATACGCTAGAAGAAGAAGATGATAAGAAGATCATGAATTATTTGAAAAACTTTGCAGGTGATGGCATGGAAGAAGGGCTAAAGAAAATCTCACAGACTAATGTCAAAGTATACCAAAAGGAAAAAGAAGCTTTGAAGGCCAAGTTCAATCCACTGACGAATATCGACTATGAAAGATATATCTTCAACCAAGCACTACAACAGGTTGGTGAAACAATGGACGAGTTTGTTGAAAGACTTGATGCACTTATTAAACATTGCAAGCTGGGGAAGCCCTTCAACAGCCCAGGAAGGAGTTCAATCAGGACTCAAGTTCTGTCACCTCCACAGCAATACGTCTATTCTGTGGTGAACTTCCACCTGGCCCTCGGAGGCTCCCAGCTTTAATACCATTACTCAACGTGAGGCGAAGCTTCTAGAAAACCTCGCCCCCTTCTCATGAGAAAGAACAAAGCTGGCTGTACCAGTCTGCATCAAGGTCAAGACGGAGGCTGGCCAAGCTCCCGTATTTTGACTTCGAGGCAGAGTTGCACATTCTACAGATAATATCCAGTTCACTCTGGTCAGTGAGGAGCGAAAAACAAGTGAAGAGCAGAAACCTGCCCTACCCACTTTGCAGCTACGTGCGAGCAGCAAGGCAAAGCCAGAAAACAAGATGACATGTGGCCATGTCAAAACCAATAGTAAGAACTCATAATTGACCCAAACAACTTGCAAGCACTCCTATGCACGCAGAAGCAAGGCAAAGTCAGAAAACAAGATGACATGAGGCCATGTCAAAGCTAATAGTACTGTTCTACTCTGTTACAGCTTCCACTAAACGACAGCAAGATTACAAGACAGAAGAGAAGCAGGCATATGCAGGACTGTCCTACAATAAGGCTAGGATAAAATAACACACTAAAGTCAGTTAAAATGATGCTAGTTGAAGGTCATAATAGGATGCCAAACCACAAGAATGCCTCTTTCACTACAACAAGCAGACCAACAAGCTCTGACATGGAAGCAGGAACGGCACACAATGAATCGGCACTGATTGTGAAAAGCAACACAAGCATAACCAAAATGCACATAAGTCAACATTTTCATAGAAAACAAAGCTATGCTTCTGAATGTGGATTTTTGTTCCCCATGAAGGCAAATGCCCAGCTATAGGACAAGTCTGCAAAGGTTGTGGGAAAGAGAACCATTTCATATCAGTTTGCAGAGTTAAAGAAAAATCAAGTGCGTCACGACGGCAAGAAAAGATGGACTTGAGAAAGTTCCAGAAGCATTCTCACCACACCCCTAAAACTGAAAAGCAACATCAGCTGTGACAAGTAGAAACCAGAAAAAATCAATCCTCATCAAGCTCATTGAACAAAGGCTTGTTGAAATGGCTATTGAATTCCAGCAAAGAAGATGGGTGTGTGCTGAGGATGGCTACCAAAGGATGGCGTGCACATGTGGGGTTGACTGCATGTAAAGAAAGTCACAGATCAAATACAGCTTACCAAATAAAGCAACAAAATTCATTAGGACACTGTCCTAAAATCACATTGAAAGTGAAGGATCGCCTAATAACTTTTATCATATGCAGTGGTGCGTCGATTAACATCATGCCAGTAGAGAAGTTTTAGAGCCTATCCCCTGTACCTCATCTCACTCCGTCAGGCGCGAAGGTGTATACAAATTACTGCGCACTCTTGGAGAAGAAATATCCGGCTCCTTGTCAATTATGTTGAATTCCAAAAGTTGAGAAATGTACAGGATGAATTAGCAGTCACTCAAAAAGGTGTCATACTGTGAGGCTAGAGAACTGTCATACCTGAAAGCCCAAGACAGTCGGTCATCGAGCTTGCACATGAAGGACACCGTGGTTTTGTAGCCACCAAGAGAGCCCTAGGAGATCGAGTGTGGTTACCTCGGCTAGGTGAGCGAGTTGAGAAAGAGCTGAAGGCGTGCCACATTTGCAACTGTTAGTCCCCCTAGGTGTCGCAGTACCCAGTGACAATGTCTGACCTTTCTGTCAATGAAGGTTGCAGTTTGCTTTTTTGGGCTTTTAGGAAATTGACAACATCTCATGGTGGTCATGGATGAACATTCCTGTTTTCCTGGGATGGAAGACCTATCTTTGACAGCAGCACGACTTGATAAGGGAAAATGAAAACGTATGCTGATCACTGTCACCATGCCCAAGAGAGAGTCTTTGACTAATGAGACTGGGTACTGTTTATGCAGGAATGAAGACGGAAAATGAACACTCCTTTTGCTGCTGATCCCTTACAGTTTGTGGCATGCAAGGGACATATGGTGACGGAACATCATCCTGAATAATCCATCACTCAGTACACATCATATTTTAAACACCTACAGTGACACTAATCAAATCCTGAAATCATGCGTGAAGTGACCTCACCAGAAGGTCCGGCTCAAGCGCCTGAGCCCATGTCAATGTTGCCAAATCAGGGTGAACCTTGATCACCCATGCTGTCCGACAAGTGCAAGCGCCTCACCTATTAATTGAGGAAATGTGATTTTAATGATGTATGCCACTTTTTATTTAACAAAGAGGGAGATGTGGTATATTGATGTCATGTGCACCTTGACCCACCGTCAGGAGTCAGGCTTCCTGTACTGTGCTTAAAACTACATCTCCCATAATGCCCCACGAGTGAAGGGGGTTCTGTACTGTCCCATACTGCCTTAGCACTGGTCAGGTGACTGGGAGGTTCTTAAACCTTCAGCTACTGTGCCTCAGTTCTTGGCTTTCCTTGTGTGAACCCTGCCCTGTTCCTTGTTTGGATCACCTTCGCTGATTCCTGTCCCTGGAATTGCGCTTTCGTGTCTGCTGGAGCCTGCTGCCTTTAGAACTCCTGATTCCCATTTTGCTTGAGCACGAGGTCACGCTGAGAATTACAGCTGAGTTTCTTCCTGCCTGCTGACTCCCCTTTCATTTCTAACGATCATCAGCGCGAGGACGTGCTGCAATCCTAAACCAAGTATTGTTTCTTTTGGCCTCGGAAGATCGGTCTCTCCTTTTTAGGTCTCCGCCTATCGAAGGCTGCGCTTGCGCAGTCTCGCTGGGGAGAACTGATATTTTCCAGAGTGGGGCTTGAACCCGCCCCTCTTCTCCATTGGCTGGCTTCCTAAACGGAGGCCAGCCATTGGAGGAGAGGTGCGTCACTCCGTTCAAGCCCCGTCTTTTTGGGATTCGGGGGTGTGTTTTTAACTTTCTTTCTCTCCTCTTCCCATTGTCTGGAATTTTACCTTCCGACCAATGGGAAGAGGAGAGAAAGAAAACCACGCCCCCGAATCCGAAAATGAAGGGGCGTTTTGGAGATCCATTTCTAGCCTGCAGGCGGAGAGGGCGGTGCAGAAACTGCTGGCTCCGGCTTTCCCCGGCTCGTGTATGTCCCTCCAACCTCACATACCCGCCATGGAGTGCTTGCATTTTTTTTATAATTGACTTCCCTCGCCGCTGCCATCAGCCCCCCGAGGTCCGGGACCCGTCTTTGGCCTCTGCAGTGTCGCATGTGTATTGTAGCCCATCCCATGGCTTTCAGTGCTCCCTTGCCGCCTCTAGACGCGCATGCTTCTCCTCAGTGCCCTCCCAAGAGCCCTGCCCGCCCCCTGTGCTCGGCACACACTGGCTTCAGAGCGGGCGCCGCCTGCCCATTGTGCCGCTCTGAGCCGTATTAAGGTCCGCGCTCCCCCCCGCCGAGCGCTCTGAGCTGGGGCCGTCAGGGACCAGCGCACACCAGCGCCAGAAAGTGGAGTCCCGCGGGGGCGTCTGAGGGCTGTGCGAGGGGAGGCGAGGGAAAGCGCTCTGAGGTAAAGGTTTATTAGGGTGTTACGATGAAGGCTGGCCTCCTTCCCCCCTCCTCGGAGGACAGATATGTAACCTAGGTAGTAGTTAATAGCTCCAAACAGAACTGCAGTCATTAAGTGAGCTTTTTCTTGCGTTTTAGTCAGGTTTGCGGTGTCTCCGTGTGCGCTTCATTTTTCCTTCCCCACAGATGGCTCACCTACCATTATTTGTGCCAGATTTAGGGCTGTGCTTGTATTTCAGGCATTGGCTTCAAAAGGTTGCCTTCCGCCAGGCCGGTGGTCACCGAGAGACATCAGTCGCAGTACCAGTTGCAGTTACGCCCGAAGCTGCCGAGTTACGTGAGCCTTTGGTTTGCCCGAATTACGCATTTTTATGTTGGGATTAAGGACAGGCCTCCACTGACTGGCGATCGTGTGGTTTGGTGATCCCATACAAGGCACTTGGGTATTATATTTTTGAAGGGGGTGGGGTAATCATCCTATGGAAGTCAATGTGAGCTGTTTATTTACAGGTTGAAGATGAGGCCTAGGAGGATGACGGGTGAGGGGTGACGGGTAAGGTGGAGGAGACGGGTGTCTGAGGGCCGGCCTACTCCGCTGTGTGCCAGGGAAGGCCCTGCTCACCCCAGCCCGCCTCCAAGCCGCCCTCCCCTCCGCTGGAGGCGAGAGGCTGTGGGGCAGGAGCGTGCGGGGTGCACCGCAACAACGGGGTCTGTCACAGGCAGGGCTCTGCTGCACTCCCGTGAACACTTGGCTTGCAAGTGACGCGCTTGGACCTAGTGTGGGTGCTAGGTGGAGTTTCCTGTGAGCAGGAGGCCAGAGGGGCCCTCTGGATCCGAGACTGGCTCTACCAGGATGCTGCTTGTGTTCAACACCTGGGGGCACCGTCAATAACTCGCGCTCCCTCTTGCCCAGATCTTCCAATGTCGACAGCTGGAAAACGTCTGCTTCAGGGAGAAGAAGTTTTCGGTGGAAGTTCATGACCCGCGCAGGTAAGAGGTGATTGAATTCCCATGCCGTGCGATGTTTGGAGGGCTGGGGGAGGGGGTGCTGTGTGATGTGAGGGGGTTCTGTGTGGGGTGTGGGGTGCTGTGTGAGGTGAGGGGGTGCTGTGTGAGGTGAGGGGGTGCTGTGTGGGGTGAGGTGAGGTGTGTTGTGTGGGGTGGGGGGAGCTGAGGGGGTGCTGTGTGGGGTGAGGGGGTGCTGGTTTTTAAAGTGTGTTTCTCAAAGGCCTGTTTCTATATTGTGTGCACAAAAAACGGCACTGCATGTTTTTATCCACCTTAGGATAAAGTGGTTGTATTGGAGTCTGGCTGCTGGCTGCTGGCTGGGCTGAGATTGCCCAAATTGCTTTTTTGAGGAAAACCACTGGGAGGGACTGCTAGTTGTTTCTTTGAAGTGTTCAGTAACTAGTCTACTGACTTAGAGGTGCTAAATGACCCACTGTGAGAAGTTGGCCTGGTATGTGATGTTCACTATTCTAGTGAGCACCGTGCACCAGTCCAAACAACCCTTATGGTGATTGGTTGTAAGTCAACCTTATAGACCAGCTATCCTATGGGTAGCATGGACAAAAGCAGTCTTAGGCTAAACTCAAGAGGGCATGTGGAGCCAGCTGTTTTACCATATGCAATCCTTTTAATACCAAATGAAAGGACACCACACAAGTTATATATTATAAAAAATATATGTATTTATTACTAGAATAATCCTCTGTACTCTTTATGAGGGCAGAAACACAAGTGTTAAACAAACGCACTTATATAACATACAAAAGTTGCACAATTATGGATGGGCCCTGGTGGCCCGTAAAACCATATATTAAAATAGTGGTATAAGAACCACGTCACGAACAATGGTAAGGCCTAGGGCCTTGGAAATCGCTGGGGCTACACTGGACTAACAGCAGTTAGGTCAGGGGAGGCCCAAAGGATGTGGGTGCAGTGTCTAAACGCATACGCGTGCACCAATATAAGTCAATGGTGCGTAAAAGTTGGAAAGTTGCAGATTTGGACTGGACTAGAACTTAACCACTTTAAACTAGGACACTAGGGATCTAAATCTCTACAGGAGCACCGTGATACTCGAGTTACCTCACCTACAGGAAGCGGGTGCATAGGTGTCAAAGTGTGTCGGGTTTCGTCGTGGAGTTCTATGGAGCCTTGGAGAAAAGATGCTGCAGGCGACCAGGAGAGAAGAGTCCGGTTAGATACAAGGGTGGATCGAAGATGTAGAGTACCTGAAAGCAGAGGGGACAGAGTCTGGGTCACTAGCCAGTGACCAGGATGGAACCAGGAAGGAACCAGGCGATGTCGGGCGCAATCAGGTGGTTGTTGCGAAGCTTGTCTCTGCTGCCACGTGGACCAGGGGGCATCGACGATGACCAGGAGCTGGGCACTAACTCACCCACGAAAGCTCCTACTATTGACGGTGTTGACGGTGTCGGCTTCCAGATTGGAGTCAACAAGCCTTGGCAAAGGCAACCCACGCAGGATCTGAAGAGGGCTTCTTACTCGGGCCAGCAAGGACTGAGGGGCTTCTCCTTCGCAGGGAAGCAAGGGCCAGTCTGTAGCAACCAGACCAGCGGTGTAGATTTCGGGTTTCGTCATCACAGAGGCCACTAGCCAACGGGCAAGTGACTGGACAGACGCGGCGAGCATGAAAATGCAAAAGGGACCCACGCAGCACTCGGTGAGCGTGAAGGGGTGAGCTTTGGTTCAATTGATGCTCGGGGCTGGGGCTTCTCAATCCCTAATGCACAGCTTTGAGGGTGCCTCGGGTGCTGCACGGGAAGCGTCTTTCAGCTTTGCTGTGGCTGTGGATAGGGCTGACGGAAGTCTGGAAGTGCGGGTCTTGTCACGCTCTGTGGTCGGGCTCCGGCGGACAAAGCAAGTCATTGAGCGCTTGATGGTGCCTGTTTGCACAGGATGGCCACTCCTTGGCCAAAAGGGAGATTCTTCAGTATCTTCTTGTAAAGTAGATGGTAGAAGGTCCAGAGTTCTGTTTCAAAGTTTCAGTCAGGATAATCTAAAGTCTAGGGACACAGCTCCTACCTTTATTCCAAATCAAGGGGCTGGATTACCTGCTAGGTCCCTCCTATGGGTGGGACCCAGGAAGGGGGTGGTTACACCCCTTTCCCTTTGTCCAGTTTCACGCCAGAGCTGGGGCTGGAGTACCCCAGCACCGGTTTGAACTGGCCTATGCATGGGACACCTTGTGTGCCCCAGGCATGTCTCGTTTCTTTCATCCCTCCCTGCCTCAATCCACTATCTCCTGTCTGGGCTGGTGCTAGCACCTCCCTGTGACAGGAAACCTTTTGTCCAAGCCTCCCGTGTTGGAAGGGCTCCCAGCAGCAGGAGGTCAGACTTGTGTCTGTGGCAGCAGCATCCATTTTGTGATGCTGGGGCTCTGGTTGATTTTAACCGCATTTGAGGAAAGTAACATGTCTTCTCCCTCTAGAAGGGTGGAATGCTACCCCCGTCGCCATAACTGGTGAGGGGGTAGTATTGCAAAGTGTATGACACCTTACACGACATGTTTTGATAAAGCCAAACCAAAGTTATCAATAACCGCGAGGATTATAATGCACTTAAGAGTATATGGTATGGCAATATCATAGAACAGCTATAAGGACATGGTTCCGAAAGCTGCAGACAGGCTCAGCTCATGCTACAGCACCATATCACATAAAACCAAGCACTCTGCCTCCAGGATTGTTAAGGCCTGCCATAGGAGTGACTTATAGGTGCATATGTGTCTATATGTAAAGGTAGATATAGGAAAACTATACCTAAGCAAGGGGTGATTAGACCACCTTGCCCCAGCTGAGTGATCAGCCAGTTGTGTCGAATTGGAAGGCCAGCCAGGGGTGGCAAAAGATATGCTGCAGCCCCTGGTAGGCCTTGGATGCACTTCTGCCCTGGGTGCCTATGGCACACTGTACACGGACTCACAAGAGTGACCCAGATACCAATTGGTGATGTACCTAAAGTTCATGGGGTTGAATTTAGAGAGAGAACAGCAGGGCTGTGGGTCTGATTAGCAGGCCCACAGCCACATTAAGTCGAAAACCAGTGAAGCAAAAAGCAAAAAGTGGGGTGACCATAGGAAAGCAGACCCTACTCTCCTACATAACCCCCCCCCCCCAAACGCAGGGACATTAAACTTAAGCTTGACCAGATAAGTCTTCCTGTTCTAAGTGGAAATATCTGGAGAGACCATCTGCATTACCATGGTCAGTCCCAGGCATATGTTCCACTGTAAAGTCCATCCCCTGTAGGGAAATGGACCACCTGAGGAGTTTGGGATTTTCACCCTTCATCTGATTTAGCCACAAGAGGGGCTTATGGTCTGTCTGAATCTTGAAGTGAGTGCCAAACAAGTATGGCCTCCGCTTCTTCAGGGCCCAAACCACAGCAAAGGCCTCCCTCTCAATAGCTAACCAACGTTTGTCTCTAGGGGTCAGCCTTCTGCTAATAAAAGCAATGGGCTGGTCTTGACCATCTACATTAAGTTGTGAAAGCACAGCTCCCACCCCCAACTCAGAAGCATCTGTTTGGACAATGAACTCTTTGGAGTAGTCAGGACTCTTTAAGATAGGTGCAGAGCACATGGCCTTCTTCAGGTCATCAAATGCCTTTTGACCGCTTACTGTCCACTGAACCTTTTTTGGCATTTTTTTAGAAGTCAAGTCATTGAGTGGTGTCACAATGGATCCATAATGCTTGAAAAAGTTTCTGTAGTACCCAGACAGGCCCAAGAAAGCTCTGACCTGAGCCTGGCTAGTTGGAGGAGTCCAGTCCTTTATGATCTGGATCTTGCTCGCCAGTGGTTGAACCTGACCCCCACCTACAAGGTGGCCCAGGTACACAACCTTACTCTGCCCTATCTGGCACTTAGTGGCCTTGATAGTTAGGCCTGCCTTTTGCAGGGCCTCCAAAACTTTCTTCAGGTGGATCAGGTGATCCTCCCAGGTGGAGCTGAAGACAGCAGTATCATCCAGATAAGCTGAACAAAAGTCATACAACCCGGTAAGGACTTGGTTCACCAACCTTTGGAAAGTGGCAGGTGCATTCTTCAAACCGAAGGGCATCACCACAAATTGGTAATGACCTCCAGGGGTTGAGAAAGCTGTTTTGGCCTTGGCATCCTCAGCTAACCTGATCTGCCAGTAGCAAGCTGTCAAATCAAATGTGCTCAGAAACTTGGCAGAAGCCAATCTATCAATGAGCTCATCTGCTCTTGGAATGGGGTGGGCATCTGTCCTAGTGACAGCATTGAGGCCTCTATAGTCCACACAGAACCTCATCTCTCTCTTTCCATCTTGGGTGTGAGGTTTTGGTACAAGGACTACTGGGCTGGCCCAGGGGCTCTCTGATGGCTCAATCACTCCCAACTCCAACATTTTCTGCACCTCAGTCTTTATACAATCCCTGACATGGTCAGGTTGCCTGTAGAATTTATTCTTCACAGGCAGACTGTCACCAGTATCCACCTCGTGGCTGCACCAGTTAGTTTGACTAGGTGTGAGTGAAAACATATGTCTGTAAGACTGAAGAACTTGTCTACAGTCCTGTTGCTGCTGGTCAGTGAGGGTGCCAGCTAAGGCCACTCCATCAACTGAACAATCATCAGGGTTTTGAGTTAGCAGGTCTGGGAGAGGGTCACTCTCTTCCTCCTGTCCCTCATCTGTAGCCATGAGCAAGCCCATGTCTGCCCTGTCAACATATGCTTTGAGTCTGTTGACATGAAGCACCCTGTGGGGACTCCTAGGGGTGCCAATGTCCACCATATAGGTGACCTCTCCCTTTTTCTCAGCAATGGTGTGGGGTCCAGACCATTTGTCTTGGAGAGCTGCTGGGGCCACTGGCTCCAACACCCACACCTTCTGTCCTGGCTGCTACTCAGTGAGCACAGCCTTTTGGGCATGCCAAGCTTTTTGAAGTTCCTGGCTGGCCTCAAGGTTTTTGGATGCCTTCTTCATGTACTCGGCCATCCTGGAGCGGAGACCAAGTACATAGTCCACAATGTCTAGTTTAGGCTTTTTGAGAGGTAACTCCCATCCTTCCATCACCAAACACAGGGGTCCCCTTACAGGATGCCCAAACAAAAGCTCAAAGGGGCTGTAGCCAACCCCCTTTTGTGGGACCTCTCTGTAAGCAAACAGAAGGCAGGGTAGAAGGGTGTCCCATCTTCGCCTAAGATTTACAGGTAAACCCTTGATCATACCCTTTAGGGTCTTGTTGAACCTTTCAACAAGCCCATTGCACTGTGGATGGTAGGGTGTAGTGAATTTATAGTTAACACCACACTCTTTCCACATTGCTTTTAGATATCCAGACATGAAGTTCGTACCTCTGTCTGAAAGTACCTCCTTTGGAAAGCCCACTCTTGAGAAAACTCCCAGGAGGGCTCTGCCACAACAGGAGCTGTTGTGGTCCTTAGGGGAATAGCCTCTGGATACCTGGTGGCATGATCCACTACCACCAGTATGAATCTGTGTCCAGATGCTGTTTGGGGATCCATTGGTCCAACAATGTCTATCCCAACTCTTTCAAAGGGTACCCCCACCACAGGCAGTGGTATAAGGGGGGCCTTTGTGGTACAACCTGACTTGCCACTGGCTTGGCAGGTTTCACAGGAGCGACAAAACTCCCTGGCATCTTCTGACATGTGTGGCCAGTGAAAGTGAGGGACAAGCCTGTCCCAAGTCTTATTCTGGCCAAGGTGTCCTGCAAGGGAAATATCATGGGCCAAGATGAGAAGGAACCCTCTAAAGGTATGAGGTATAACCAACCTCCTGGTAGCACCAGGCTTGGGGTCTCTACCCTCAGAATAAAGAAGTCCTTCATCCCAATAAACTTTATGGGTACCTGTGGCATTCCCTGCAGCCTCAGCAGCAGCTTGCTGTCTGAGGGGTTCAAGAGTAGGACAGTCCAATTGCGCCTGCCTCAAGTCTGCCCTTGAAGGCCCCCCTGCCCCTAAGAACTTGCCACACTACGGGGAGTAGTGACATTGCTAGCATTGGTCACCAGGTAATTATCACCCAGTACGATTTGTCCAGGGTCCACAAAGTTAGGTGTCACCATAGTGACACTGGCACATGTGTCCCTGTAGGCCTGAGCCACTTTATCATTAATCAAAGGCGTCTGCCTGTACTTGCCCAAAGTATTGGGACTCATAGTAGTGGACATAGCCATGTCCACATCACAGATCAAGACTGCCTGAGTTGGAATCCTGACTAAGCCAGTCTCCATCTCAGTACCCATGGTTAACCCCACTATAGCTTTAGTTTGGGGGCTGCCACTGCTGACTGTACTTGGGGGTGCAGTTGCCTTAGGGGCTGCAGTGGCAGGGGTTGTACCTTTCTTAGTGCACTCACTAAACCAGTGAGAGACTGACTTACAGTAATTGCACCAAGGTTTCTTTGGGCCATCATTCTTCTTCTTTTTCTTTCCAGTTTTGGGACCCCCCCTCATTAGAAGTATTTTGGGGGCCCGAAGAAGACTTCTGGTCTTTTTTTTTTTTATCTCCACCCTTCTGGTCTGCCTTTTTCTGACCACCTCCATGGTTCTGGGGTTTCTGCTTAACCCTGGTTCTGACCCATTTGTCTGTCTTCTTTCCCAATTCTTGGGGAGAGATCAGATCTGAGTCAATCAATTGTTGGTGCAACAACTGGTTCTGATAGTTATTAAGGATTTGCTATCTCATTATCAAATTATACAATCCTGTATAGTCCTTAACTTCACTACCCAGCAACCAACCTTCCAGAGCCTTAGTGGCACAATCAACAAAATCAGTCCAGTCCTGAGTGTGAACTTTTTGGGTATCTCTGAACAACAACCTGTGTTGCTCAGTGGTTAGGCCAAACCCATCAATAAGAGCACTCTTCAGGACAGTGTAGTTTTTAGCATCCTCAGGGCTAACAGTGAGGAGTTTGTCTCTTCCTTTTTCTGAAAAGGAGAGCCACAAGATTGCTGCCCACTGATCTTGGGGAACCTGCTGTACCATGCAGGCTCTCTCCAGAGCAGTCATCCATTTGTGGATGTCATCCCCATCTTTGTAGGGGGGCACAATCTTACTCAGATTTCTATGATCATAGGATATGTCTTTATCTTTAGGGATATTGCTGCCACCAGTGGAATCTAATCTACTTAATTTTTGTTCCCTTGCTAAAGCAAGTTTAGCTTGGGCCAGGGCTGTTTCCTCTTTCTCTATCTGAAGTTGGACAGCTTTCATCCTAGTCTCATGCTCTTTTCTCTGAGGGGAAGTCATTCCCCTTTGAGAACCCCTTGAGGCATTAGAAAGGAGAGATTCCCTGGAAGGAGATCTTTCCCTTCTATTGCCTGGGAGACGCCTACTATTAGGTCTGGAGAGGTGAACCCTTTCTCCATTCCCATGTAAACTTAGGTTAGCCTGGCTAAGCCTTCAGACCTGAACCTGACCATCTCCTCCATCATCTGAATCATCCTCATCCACCTCTACAACTTCTGGGGTGATGGTCTCATCATCTGTGGGGGTTATTCCTTCTCCTGTATTACCTGAGGGCCCTGCTCCAGGAACCTTCTCAAGACCTGCTGTCTCTAGGACTTGTATCAGGATTTGTATGGTAGGGTTATGACCCTTTTTCAGCCTCCGTGAGGTGCACAAGGCACTCAACTCTCTGAAGCTGAGTTTTTCATATCTGGAGGGTGCCCTGGGAGGGTCACTTTCCACAGGCAGAGAACTGGATTGTTCACCTGTGCCAGACATGACTAGTGAGCTGTGGGTGTGTGCACCTACCTACACTAAGTCTTTACCTACTGGAACCTTTCTAGGAGTTGTAGTCAGGGTGTGCTAAGCCCTTTGGTCTACAACTACTAAGTTCAGTAGAACTTAAGGGGCCTTATTTATGAAGGTCTTGTGCCGCCGGTGCATCACTTTTAAAATGGGAAAAAGTGACGCACCAGTGGCGCAAGCCCTTCATAAATGAGGCCCAAGTATTTTAAGCTTTGTTTATATGTACCTATGGTACTTGATGTGATCTTTCAAATGATATTGTCAAAGATTACAATTGGTAAAACAACAGCAAGCTCAACCCCCACCCACTGCACACCAATGTGAGAAGTTGGCCTGGTATGTGATGTTCACTGTTCTAGTGAGCACCGTGCACCAGTCCAAACAACCCTTATGGTGATTGGTTGTAAGTCAACCTTATAGACCAGCTATCCTAGGGGTAGCATGGACAAAAGCAGTCTTAGGCTAAACTCAAGAGGGCATGTGAAGCCAGCTGTTTTACCATATGCAATCCTTTTAATACCAAATGAAAGGACACCAAACAAGTTATATATTATAAAAATATATGTATTTATTACTAGAATAATCCTCTGTACTCTTTAAGAGGGCAGAAGCACAAGCGTTAAACAAAAGCACTTATATAACATACAAAAGTTGCACAATTATGGATAGGCCCTGGTGGCCCGTAAAACCATATATTAAAATAGTGGTATAAGAACCACGTCACGAACAATGGTAAGGCCTAGGGCCTTGGAAATCGCTGGGGCTACACTGGACTAACAGCAGTTAGGTCGGGGGAGGCCCACAGGATGCGGGTGCAGTGTCTAAACGCACACGCGTGCACCAATAGAAGTCAATGGTCCGTAAATGTTAGAAAGTTGCAAATTTGGAAGTCTTCCACCTGGACTAGAACTTAACTACTTTAAACTAGGACACTAGGGATGTAAATCTCTACAGGAGCACCGTGAAACTCGAGTTACCTCACCCACAGGAAGCGGGTGCATAGGTGTCAAAGTGTGTCGGGTTTCGTCGTGGAGTTCTATGGAGCCTTGGAGAAAAGATGCTGCAAGCGACCAGGAGAGAAGAGTCCGGTTGGATCCAAGGGTGGATCGAAGAAATAGAGTACCTGAAAGCAGAGGGGAAAGAGTCTGGGTCACTAGCCAGTGACCAGGATGGAACCAGGAAGGAACCAGGCGATGTCGGGCGCAATCAGGTGGTTGTTGAAAAGCTTGTCTCTGGTGCCACGTGGACCACGGGGCATCGACGATGACCAGGAGCTGGGCACGGACTCACCCACAAAGGCTCTTGCTGTTGGCAGTATCGGCTTCCGGATTGGAGTCAACAAGCCTTGGCAAAGGCAACCCACGCAGGATCTAAAGAGGGCTTATTTCTCGGGCCAGCAAGGACTGAGGGGCTTCTCCTTCGCAGGGAAGCAAGGGCCAGTCTGGAGCAACCAGATCAATGGTGTAGATTTTGGGTTTCGTTGTCACAGAGGCCACTAGCCAACGAGCAAGTGACCGGACAGACACGTCAAGCAGGAAAATGCAAAAGGGCCCCACGCAGCACTCGGTGAGTGTGGAGGGGTGAGCTTCAATGCAGCTGATGCTCAGGGCTGCGGCTTCTCAAGCCCCAATGCACAGCTTCAAGGGTGCCTCAGGTGCTGCACGGGAAGCGTCTCGCAGTCTTTTCAAGATGGCCGGTCCCACGTTACACGTCGCCTCCACGGGTCTCAGCTTTGCTGTGGCTGTGGATCGGGCTGAAAGAAGTCTGGAAGTCTGTGTCTTGTCAGGCTCTGTGGTTGGGCTCTGGCGGGAGCATCGGACAAAGGAAGTCGTTGAGCGCTTGATGGTGCCTGTTTGCACAGGATGGCCACTCCTTGGCCACATGGGAGATTCTTCAGTAATTTCTTGTATATAGATGGTTGAAGGTCCAGAGTTCTGTTTCAAAGTTTCAGTCAGGATAATCTAAAGTCTAAGGACACAGCTCCTACCTTTATTCCAACTCAAGGGGCTGGATTACCTGCTAGGTCCCTCCTATGGGTGGGACCCAGGAAGGGGGTGGGTACACCCCTTTCCCTTTGTCCAGTTTCGCGCCAGAGCTGGGGATGGAGTGCCCCAGCCCCAGTTTGAACTGGCCTATGCATGGGACACCTTGTGCGCCCCAGGCATGTCTCGTTTCTTTCATCCCTCCCTGCCTCAATCCACTATCTCCTGTCTGGGGTGGTGCTAGCACCTCCCTGTGACAGGAAACCTTTTGTCCAAGCCTCCCGTGTTGGAAGGGCTCCAAGCAGCAGGAGGTCAGACTTGTGTCTGTGGCAGCAGCATCCATTTTGTGATGCTGGGGCTCTGGTTGATTTTAACCGCATTTAAGGAAAGTAACATGTCTTCTCCTTCTAGAAGGGTGGAATGCTACCCCCGTCGCCAGAACTGGCGAGGTGGTAGTATTCCAAAGTGTATGACACCTTACACGACATGTTTTGATAAAGCCAAACAAAAGTTAGCAATGACCGCGAGGATTATAATGCACTTAAGAGTATATGGTATGGCAATATCATAGAATAGCTATAAGGACATGGTTCCGAAAGCTGCAGACAGGCTCAGCTCATGCTAGAGCACAATCTCACATAAAACCAAGCACTCTGCCTCCAGGATTGTTAAGGCCTGCCATAGGAGTGACTTATAGGTGCATATGTGACTATATGTAAAGGTAGATATAGGAATACTATACCTAAGCAAGGGGTGATTACACCACCTTGCCCCAGCTGAGTGATCAGCCAGTTGTGTCGAATTGGAAGGCCAGCCAGCGGTGGCAAAAGATATGCTGCAGCCCCTGGTAGGCCTTGGATGCACTAATGCCCTGGGTGCCTATGGCACACTGTACAGGGACTCACAAGAGTGACCCAGATACCAATTGGTGATGTACCTAAAGTACATGGGGTTGAATTTAGAGAGAGAACAGCAGGGCTGTGGGTCTGATTAGCAGGCCCACAGCCACATTAAGTCGAAAACCAGTGAAGCAAAAAGCAAAAAGTGGGGTGACCATAGGAAAGCAGACCCTACTCTCCTACCCCCACCCCCTGGGCCGGGTTGCCGTCCAAAGCCCTGATGGCATGGCTGCTGCCTTTCATGAGCCACCATCCCTTGCTGACGAAAAGCCGCTTCTGGGCATCTTAAACAAGCAGAAAAACAAATAATCTCCGAGTGATCAGACTGTCCCGTCCCAAGGACCCTCCACTGCTTACAGCAGGACTTGGGATGCATTTGTGAAGGCTATTATAGGCTCTTTCTGCAGGCAACACTTCCGTTTGGAGTTGCACTTTAAAACTTTCAGTATCGTTCTCGACGTCACATTTGTTCTCCTTTTATCGACATCGAGAGGATGAAAGACCAGCCGCATCCACATTGGAAGCTGAGAACCGATTGCACGGGGTAACTACAGTATTCGAGTTTTATATTTCTGCAGCTAATTTCTGTGGGATAGCCTGTTTTTATTAATACACGGGTCATGTTGTCAGGCTTGGTAGCCAAGCTACACCGGAGTGAGGAATTTGACCAACTTATAAAATGTAGTAGAACAAAGTAAGTCCCGTGGGTTTACTGTCTCTACGTTGGCTGCCATCTCTGGCATTCGGGTGTTTTTAGATACTCCTCTTTTTGTGTTGTCAGTGTTTGCAGCAAGCACACGCTATAGCTAGTTGAATGCATGGTGCCAGGTAGCGTTGACTCTTAGAAATGTCATCGTATTCTCGCTAATCCATCCCTCGACAGTTTGGTATGAGGATGCACATCAGAGGGCAGGCGCTGCTCCTGAGAGTCAGGTTTCACGTCTTTGCCTCTGCAGTGGAGCAGACAGCAGCTAATAGGCGAGCACCCCTGAGAGAAAGCTCTCAGCAGCTCTGCCTGCACCAGGCAGGCTCCATCTGGTCAGCAGGCTGGGAGCATGGCTAATTGGCTCTAGGCCGAGCCCGCCAGACCTGCGAGGGCCCCGCAGATGCAGGTACAGGACTGCACCTATCGGCCTTTGGTAGTGATTGAAAGATTTTGATGATTTAAGCCTGTTCTGATCAGGCCAGGTTGTATGCCCCCCAATGTTCTTTCCTGTCAGATATAACTATCCATTAGAAATGCTCTCTGTGTGTGGCTCTCTGTATGTGGCTCTCTGTGTGTGGCTCTCTGTGTGTGGCTCTCTGTATGTGGCTCTCTGTATGTGGCTCTGTGTGTGTGGCGGTCTGTGTGTGTGTGTGGGTCTGTGTGTGTGGGTCTATGTGTGTGGTTCTGTGTGTGTGTGTGGCTCCCTGTGAGTGGGTCTGTGTGGCTCTGTGTGTGTGTGTGGCGCTGTGTGTGTGTGTGGCTCTGTGTGTGTGTGTGGCTCTGTGTGTGTCTGCGTCTCTCTGTGTTTGTCTGTGTGTGTGTGTCTCTGTGTGTCTGTGTGTGTGTGTGTCTCTCTGTGTGTGTGTCTCTGTGTGTGTGTGTGTCTGTGTGTGTGTGTGGCTGTGTGTGTGTGTGTGTGTGGCTCTGTGTGTGTGTGTGTGGCTCTGTGTGTGTGTGCGGCTCTGTGTGTGTGGCTCTGTGTGTGGCTCTGTGTGTGTGTGTGGCTCTGTGGGTGTCTGTGTCTCTGTGTCTCTGTGTGTGTGTCTCTGTGTGTCTCTGTGTATGTGTCTTTGTGTGTGTGTGTGTGGCTCTGTGTGGCTGTGTGTGTGTGTGGCTGTGTGTGTGTGTGACTTTGTGTGTGTGGGGGGGCTCTGTGTGTGTGTGTGGGGGGGGCTCTCTGTGTGTTGGGATCTGTGTGTGTGTGTTGGTCTGTGTGTGTGTGTGTGGATCTGTGTGTGTGTGTGGCTCTCTGTGTGTGTGTGGGGGGCTCTGTGTGTGTGTGTGGGGCTCGGTGTGTGTGTGTGGGGGGGGGGCTCTGTGTGTGTGTGTGTGGGGCTCTGTGTGTGTGTGTGTGTGTGGGGGGGGCTCTGTCTGTGTGTGTTGCATTTGCGAGAGATTAAGCTATTGGCATTGTAAATGACAATGCCATTTATTTATCTGTTTTCAAAACCAACACATAAATAAAAAATTTGTCATTTACAATGCCAATAGCTCTAACTTTTGCAAAGGCGAGACCGTTGCATTGTAAATGCTTGTTATTTTTGGTCAATGGAAGGATGCGTTGACTTCCTCCCCACTGTCGTCTCTATTACAGGACGCACGGTCCTTCTTTTTTTTGTTTGAACGCGAGTACGCGTTGATTTGCTTCCCGCGGCTGCCTCCATTAGCATAACGTGCAGCTGTTCATTTTTGTGCAACGCTTGGGCGCGTTGATTTTCTTTACACTGTCGTATTCCTTGTGGGGCGTGCTACCTTCCCCAGAAGCTCGTTAAGAGCTGATATTAGCCTCTTTATTTTTTTGCACTCTTCTACTGCTATAAAGTAGTGTTTGATACGTCGGAGCATTCTATTTTCCTCAGACCGGATACAATTACTGCAGTTTCTATTTATCCAAGTATCAGCTGGAGTTTATTTTTTTTACACAAACTGCACTTTGGAGAACGAGCAGAAGTATGCTCTAGTATTGTTTTTATTTTTTGTAAAGCTGGATTAAGGAATGGCTACCCCACCAGCCTTGCTACTTTTTATTTAAAAGAGACTTTCTTCTGGGACAACTGTGATTCATCTTATGAGACAATACCCAGTCCTGAACCAAGTAAGTGTGTGATAGTACACAACCAAAGTTTATTAGTTTAAGTCTTGAGAGTGCTGTATATTTCCTAGACTTAGGTTCTTAAAATAATTGTGTTTGTTTATTTCTTGTCATTTCAATATAGATTTCCTGCTTCTAATTGGACTGGACCTTCTCCCTGTTGGTTGCATTTGAACTTTTCTGATTGTCCTCCTTGGTCTCTTCATTTTCTGAAGATATTTGCATTCCTCTAGTCTGCTCTGTTTTGGCACTGTGAAGGCTATATCTTTGGGGAAGGGAGGGGCTTCCTCTTCGCTCCTGGGAACGGGTACTTCTGCCCGGGACACCTGTCTTCGCCCGACACCCACGTGGTCCATGGCGAACTTTAACGAGGAGGCATACTATGCAGGGAGGTTTTAGGGTGTGGTTAATGTGAATTATGATGTACTGCACAGTGTGTGAGTGTATGCTGAAGAACAAAATAACGCTTGATTGCAGCCCTGGTGTATCATACTTCTTTTTGCATGCTCCTGGTCTGGAGAAGATGATACACAGGCTTTATAGCTATAGTGCCCTGTGATGAAATGTGAGTCTCTGAGGGAAAGACCTCATGTATGCATGGACTCAATGAGCTGTAAAGATGCATGACACATGTATGTCTCCCAAAACCTAGGGAACGACACTCTTCCTGAGCTATTGAGAATTTCAGTGCTACCACAGGGAATATGTGAGAGGTTGAAGTTGATTTCTTTGGGCCCATTGCCAAAGCTCAAAACTTCTCACTTGCAAGAAAGAAATTGACCGATTCCCCAGAAGTCAAAGTCTTTCTAAATGCCTTGGCTGAGGTTATTAAACCTACCCCGATAAATGTGTTCTCCACTTTTGGCGTACTGGCTGCAGTTAAATCAGATAATGTTCCCTGTTTAATGGCACTGGCCTCTGGTACTTTGCTGTACATCTAGGTTTTTCACCATTACATACATCCCTCCTCTGTGGCTTTAAGCCAGTGGCATTGTGAATCGATTTATGGCCAAAGGCTGGGCATGCTGTGAATTCCTAGAGAGCCCCCACTTCCGAGACATTATGCCAAAACCTGAGCTCCAAGGGCCCCATTAAAGATGATCTCTTTCTTGGTCCACAGTCTTTCTTGATCACTGACCTGAAGGATTTCATGACCACTGCTTGGAGGGAGGCATACTCATATGGTCACTCCTAATTCGTCCTATTTCCCCATGCTCAGTGAGGACCCCTGTGAACTGGCATCAATGGATGAAGTATCAGAGCTCAACAAACTCTTTGGGGAGGAAGCTTGTATTTACAAGCACTTTTGAGAATCTGACAGCCACGCAAGACCTTCTTGTGCTTGTGTTCTCTGGACACGCTGGTGAAAAAAAGGAAGAGCAGGGTAACATAATGATAAGCCCCCTGAGAAGCCAAGAAGATGAGCTATGCAGTGCTATATTTGCCCATTAATGGATTTGGAGTTATCACTCTTGTGCTGTTGTGTTTCACTTTCTGGCACAACATTTCTATATGTGTCAAGTTTGGAGCTGTTTGGTCAAGCAATGCTTCATCCTGAATAAAGTAATATAATATATAGGATTGTGCAATCCCTGTATAAAACCTGTCTCTAATTTCTCTATAATCAGTGACTTTTGGTGCAACCAGTCGCCGATTAAAAATATATGGCAACCAACCCTGGCCCACTCAATGATTTAGGGTTATTGCCCAAGAATAGAGGTGTGCAGTTTTGAAATAAGAAGATATGTATATGGCCTACAAGCGACCCATTTTCTTTCTGTGTTGTTAACTCAGTCCTCACGTTTTCATACAGACACAGTGAAGAAATATAGAATATACTTCTAGGGGACTACCCTCTTTTTTAGCCTGTCATTCGTTCTGAAGGATGAGTACGTTTGGGCAAGGCCATATCAGTTTTATCCAGAAAGCATCTTGGAAGTTGATGGTCAGTTCCTCAAACAAGATGCCTTCATACCTTTTTCTGCAGGTAAATCCATGCTCCTTAGGCTATGCGGATGTAGAATATGAAAGTTGGGTAGATAGTGGAAATATTATAATATATTACAGGCCATGGGATTTTAACAACCATTTATTTGAAGACCAGGCTTTAAAACATGTTCTTCAGTCATGGAAATCTCTCTATCTAAGAGACTGATTACCATAAATTGTTGGTTTTTGTTCTCCATCATTTCTGCTTGGTTGCCTGGTCCCTTATTCCCATCCCAGGTTTGTTGTTTTTTTCTCCGTTATCGCCTTCCCTTGCTTTTGCCTTTGCGCCTTTTCCGCCTCGGCCTCGTCCTTTCGGTTTCCCCTGAAATGAGTGTTTGTTGTCCCTCTGTAAGAGGCAAAATTCCTCAGAAAAAGACATCCTTTCAGTACGCGAAGTTAGGATATTGTCAAGATATTCTTGGTCCGAGCTTAGATCTGTGCATGATTCCCATCTTTCTTTGTCTAGTACTCTCATTGATTTTTCTTTGGCTAGTTCAGTGCGCACTTTATCATATTTCCTTGCAAAAGTTTGGATGTGTCCCATGTTGTAGTCACGTTCATCTTGTTGGAACTTCCTCTCTTTTCTTTCAATTACTTCTTTTTCATACTTTTTTTGATACTTTCGTCCACTATTTGTAACATCTTTTTGACTTCATCCTGATCGCTTTCTTTTTTTTAGATCATCAATGATGTTGTTTATTTGTGCCATTAATTCTTTGTGTTCTTCCCAGGCACTCCTGATCAAGAGCTGCAGCACGACTTTTGAGCAAGGATTTGTATTGTCCTTCCATTCTTTAAGGATTTGTGGTTTTGGATAGGATAGAGTTGGAATTATGAAGATCTTTAAACCGCGGGATGCAGATTACTTCCAGGTAATTTTGTAGGAAGGTGGCATCCCACCACCTACTCACTTCCTTCCTTCTCAGTCTCTCCAGCAATGTACATTTCAGTATGACAGTCGTGGATAAACTTTTCATTTGTGAGGAACCACTTGCAGCAATATTTGTTGTTTGTTTTTGAAAATTAAAGTTGCAGATGCCTCCCGGCCCTTAAGGAATTCGTCTGTCATTATTTAAATTGTTTGCAACATCGTCCAACTGCACAGAGCAAAGTGCTGCAGCGTACCTTGGCTAGTTATTAATTACAATGCTGGAAGGGATTCTTGTTGTTGTACCTGTTGTCGGGGGACATGGATTGTAAATCAGTGAGGCTGCGGATTTCTCAGATGTCGGCTTTGCAGCCACAGCCAGGGACAAATTCTTTGTTTGTATTTCCTTTCCCTTCGATATTGTGCTTCTCCTATGTTGATTTACCTTACTGCTCAGTGTAGATATATATATATATATATGTGTGTGTGTGTGTGTGTGTGTGTGTGTGTGTGTGTGTGTGTGTGTGTGTGTGTGTGTGTGTATATATATATATATACACACACACACACACACCCACACACAAACACATATATATATTTAAATACATATTAATCATTATAAAACAAACATTATTTAGTGTTCACAAAATCAAAAGAAAACGATACAACAAAAATTAAAAGTAAAAAACGTAACCAATAAAATCACTCAAACAATTAAACCAACAATATAAAATAATTTTTTTTTTATCAATTTACTACTCCAAAATCTACATAAACTGCAAAAAAAAATGAGCCTAAGCTAGATTTTCTACCCAGAACCCGTAAACAGAAGTGGATATATATATATACAACTACCTTGCAAAGTAAGTAAAATATATATTTAAGCTAAAAAATATAATGACCTAAACTTAAAAAGGTCAAATCCAACAAATAATTGACAAGACACTTTACTACTTCTATCTCTTTACGTTTAATTACTCTGAAGAAATGACTCCAATATTGAGAAACTGCTAATCTAGCGCAAAACAGAAACCGTCACATTCCTTGAAAAAACATGCAAAGGTAGATATTTGGACAAAATATCAAGTTTTAAATATCGGGTTACAGAAATGTCGGAAAGAATTATTGTGATGCAGCAATATTGTTGTCAAGAAAATTGATTTTTCAGGTAAGTAAGAAAATCGTTTTGTTAAATTCATTTTTAATAACATAATTGTAAAAAATATCATTTTTAGTTATGTTTATGTGTTTTAGTTCATATATTATTTTATGTTATTATTTGTATAATTGTTAATAATATTTTGAAATGCAGTTTGTAATTTTAAGTGATTCATAATTTTCAATGTAATTGTTAGTAGAAATTTATAGGCACAGCAGGCGGTTAGCCACAAGGCCTGATCTGTGGCCAGTTCCTGTAGCCAGTTCCTATGGCCAACCCCCTAAAGACAGTAAACCCAGAGGCCGCCTGCCGGTGTCACTTTTGGCCCCAGGAACCTCATCCACTGGGGCTCAATGCATTTTTTAGGGGGAGGGAGGCATAGGGCCCCTTCACTGGGCTTCTCTTTAGCCCTGGGGGCCCCATCCCCCGAGGCTTACCATTATATTTCTGGGGGAGGGTGGTGTATTCCCCCCTCCCCAGGTTGGTAAAGGCCGGGGTACCCATCTTCTGGGGTCTGGCCATATTCTAAGGGGGAGCAAACCGCCCACCTTCCCGGACTGCAGATGGTGGCCCCGGGGTCTCCACCCCCGAGGCCCACCATTATATTAACGGGGGGGGCAAGCAGCCCTGCCCTGGCCTATTTTGGTTTCAGGGACCCCATTTCCTGGGGCCCGGCCATACTCTAAATGGGGAGAGGTGCACGCAGCCCTCTTTCCTCGCTGGACCAAGATCGGCCCAGGGCCTGGTGCATTTTTTTAAGGGAGGGGGTACATGGCCCCACTCCCCGCCATTTTTGACCTTGGGGTCCCCACTCCCCTGGAGCACACAATTATATGTATGGGGAGGGGGCATGCAGCGGCCTGCTGACTATGCAGCAGGGTTTCCGGTGCCGTTTAACAGCGGTTCCCTTACCGCCAAACTAGTAATCAGTCCCTAATTCTTTTATAGGCTTAAATTGTAAGATGGTGTGCTAAAATGCATTTAAAGCAGTGCATAAACCAAAGATTAGTGAGGATGAATTGCAGGAGTGTTTAATGCTTCCTTTATAAATTGTGATCAGTTGTCATTTTTGGTTAAAATTATATGTATTTGTTATTGTACCACATATAAGAGTACTGCACGATATAGCTAGATCCATTATTAAAAATTTAATTTCTTGGATTATATGTAGGTTTTAGAATTAAAATGTTTTGAAGAGAAAGGTTAAGTTAGCGTCATTGTGGATCTTAAGCTTGCAGTTGAGACATTTAACCTTAACGTGAAAGTTGTCTTAATCATATTTTCTCCTCTGCAGGTGCAGACCAATGCCATTCGTTAGTTAGTCAAAAGCACATTGTGTTTCAGGGATAGAGAGGCAAGGAAGTGCAGCAAAGGTCAAATGATTTTAATGAAGAACAAAGAGATGGTTACCAGTTGGTACTATCAGACGAAGGGAGGTACCGAGGACGCTTTGAAAGTGGAGACTAAAATATGGTAGTGGTGTTCAAGGGGCAAAGTTCTTTTCTGGGAACTGGAAAATATATGATGTGAATGAAACCATGTTTACTTGAGTGTTCTTTGTGCATTTTAATTAGTGAACCCACCTTGGGTTTAGTCACATTCCCTTTAGACTTGGAGATGTACAGACTAACCCTAGGCATAGTTTGCGTAGTAGCACTACACGTAACTGTCCGTAGTATACTATCATCTACACATAGTACTGCGTAGCGTAGCTGATGGCACTGTGTACTTGTCTGCACTGTGAAATAATTACAAATGGCATCTTGCACAGTGGCAATTATTATAAAACAAGTATCTCTATCTGTATATGCTAAAGAGCATATAGTACTTTCACAAAAGTGAAACTGAAAAATTATCAAGCAGTGGGAGAGGTGATGATTTTGGGAACATCCCTAACCTAGGGAGAGAATCAAGCAGATGCCTTGAAAACAAAAAGCACATCTTCTTGTACGATTCGGTGGTGGTCCCATCCTCTTAGGACCACCCCAAGCACAGTTATTGACAAAAAACAATCCCAACCAAAGACCCTGCAAAGTAATTTGGGATGAGATTAGAAGTGGGCAGTGAATATTATAGTACCCAATATCAAAATAATTCTACAAAGAGCTGCTCTTCAACTAGTCGTTACTAGATGTCCCTCACAAGTCAAATGCAAATGCTTGATGAAAGGGTTTCAATGGTTTTGCATTTGACTCGTGAGGGACATCTAGTAACGACTAGTGGGACTGCAGCTTGATGTAAGAATAATTTCAATGCTTTTCCATTTGACTTGTGAGGGACATCTAGTAATGACTAGTTGAACTGCAGCTCTTTGCAGAATTATTCCCATTTGCGCATGCAAAATTTAATAGAGCCATGTACAATCCTTATTTAGCGAGTCGCAATTGTTTTGTGACTCGCTTAATAGAAATTGCAAGTAGCTATTAGGAAGGGGCGTTCCAAGGGTGTCCCTTCCTAATAGCGAGTCATAGGCCTATGTAAGAATGTTTTGCGACTGCAATTGCGGTTGTAAAGCACTCATGATTTACCACCCTCTTCATGAGGGTGGTAAAGCACTCTCAAATGGGAAGGGGTCCCCATGGGACCCCTTCCCCTATGCTAATGAAGGTGAAGATATTTTTAGGGTAGGCAGTGGTCCCAGGGACCACTACCTGCCCTTGTAAAATGAAACGAAAATGTTTCATTTTTCTTTTTTTAAATGCATCCCGTTTACCTTTAAGGAAAACGGGCTGCATTAAAAAAAGACAGCTTTTTTAGCCCATCAGGCCGCCATACCTGGGAGGGCAGCCATTCCTAATGGGGTCGCAAATTGCGAGTGTATAATTAATATGTATGAGGCATGTAATATGCTACCCCATTAGGAATCGTTAACAGTGTCTCAGGCCTTGTTGTACATGGCATTTAGTGACTCGCAAATTGAGACTTGCAATTGTGCGCTATTTGCGACTCGCTAAATGACATGGTCATACATCTGGCCCCAAGATCCCTTAGTTACCCAGCGTGGAATACAGCTTTCGATCGGTTAACGTACAGGAGGTTTTTATCGATCCCGAGAGGAACGTTAGCATCAACAAAAAATCATGGCAGGCCTTGTATGACTTAGCTGCCACTGAAAGAATGCTTATAGAGAGGCGGAAGACGAGTTTAACCATTTTTATGAGCTCTGTAACAGCAGGCCAAATTGCAGGGTATATGACCAGACCAATGGGGAGCTGGGAACGGAGTTTATTATTCCGCTAAAGTTTGGCACAGTGAATTATTTGCTATGCTTGTTATGCTTTCACCTGGGTTTTAATTTTAATCTTGATTCTTTGCCATGACCATGTGATGAGAAGTCTGGTCAATCAATGCTGCATTCTTAAATATGTTGATGGTACTATGCTATGTATTTAATGAATTTTCCACTTCCCCTTATAAAAAAGCAAAATATTAATAATCTCAGAGTAGCTCAGAACGTTCTTTTTCAACTTATAGATGATGACGTGATAATGCATGTAGGTGCATTTCTGAGGACAGCGGTATGATCTTGTGGTTCTCTGAAAACGGAATAGTTTTGCTGTAATGATGGGCGCACCGCACCGCCTTGTGTATTATCTGCTGAGGGATTTAATTTCATCTTTTTGTTTTTTTCTTTTTTTATGAATGGTGTTTTATTATGTATCATATGTATTTTACTGCGTATGTTCTGCCCTTTTATGTATACTTTTAGTATTCGATTAAAGCTATTTGAATTGAATAGTGAGTTTGCCCATTTTTCCGAATCTATGACAAAATATAGACGCTGGAATATCGATGGCAAGTATATCGACACCCTATCTACAACATGGTAAGTACAAAAATATCAAAACTAAAATATCGATGTTAAAAATATCGTAATTAAAAATATCGTTTTTTTTAAATAAAAAAAGTTAAATTAAGTTAATAATACTTATATATAATTTAAACCTATTTAAAAATATGTTATAATGTTTAAAACGATTAAATAATACATATTTAATATTAAACATTTAATTAAAATTAAACATACAATATTTAATATATACTTAATTAATAATATATATATATATATATATTTTAATTAATTAAAAATATTAACAAATACTATAAATTACAAATACATCAACACTCATAAAATAATAACATAAATAATAAATAATTATATTTAATAAATAAAAACAATTAAATATACTTTCAATATTTTAAAAATTAATGTAATACAACATTATGTAACATATTAAATACATAAATAAATATAAATAATATTGGATAGCGTAAGGGTAAAAATTACTATTCAAACTCCAGAGGGTGCAACATTAGGGAAAGCGTTGGATAGCGTAAGAGTAAAAATTACTATTCCAACTCCAAATGATTCAACAGTAGGGAAAGCGTTGGATAGTGTAGGGGGGAAAATTACTAGTCCCTCTCCAGAGAGTGCAACACTAGGGAAAGCGTTGGATAGCGAGTGGGTAAAAATTACTATTCCCACTCCAGTGAGTGCAACAGTAGGGAAAGCGTTGGTTAGCGTATGGGTAAAAATTACTATTCCAACTCCAGAGGGTGCAACAGTAAAAAAAGCATTGGATAGCGTGAAAAGAAAAATTACTATTCCAAATCCAAAAGGTGCAACAGTAGGGAAAGCATTGGATAGCATAGGTGGAAAAATTACTATTCCAACTCCAGAGGGTGCAACAGTAGGGAAAACGTTGGATAGCGTAGGGAGAAAATTACTATTCTCACTCCAGAGAGTGCAACAGTAGGGAAAGCGTTGGATAGCGTAGGGAGAAAAATTACTATTCCAACTCCAGAGGGTGCAACAGTAAAAAAAGCGTTGGATAGCGTAAAAAGAAAAATTACTGTTCCAACTCCAAAAGGTGCAACAGTAGGGAAAGCGTTGGATAGCGTAGGTGGAAAAATTACTATTCCAACTCCAGAGGGTGCAACAGTAGGGAAATCATTGGATAGCGTAGGGGTAAAATTACTATTCCAACTCCAGAGGGTGCAACAGTAGGGAAATCATTGGATAGCGTAGGGGTAAAATTACTATTCCAACTCCAAAGAGGGCAACAGTAGGGAAAGAGTTGGATAGCGTAGGGGGAAAAATTACTATTCCCATTCCAGAGAGTGCAACAGTAAGGAAAGCGTTGGATAGTGGGTGGGTAAAAATT
This sequence comes from Lissotriton helveticus, assembly GCF_964261635.1. Classification (NCBI taxonomy): domain Eukaryota; kingdom Metazoa; phylum Chordata; class Amphibia; order Caudata; family Salamandridae; genus Lissotriton; species Lissotriton helveticus. The sequence goes on from NC_136057.1 coordinate 1,393,545,190, forward strand.
ACTATTCCCACTCCGGTGACTGCAACAGTAGGGAAAGCGTTGAATAGCGTACGGGTAAAAATTACTATTCCAACTCCAGAGGGTGCAACAGTAGGGAAAACGTTGAATAGCATAGGGGGAAAAAATACTATTCCAACTCCAAAGGGTGCAACAGTAGGGAAAGCTTTGGATAGCGTTGGGAGAAACATTACTATTCCAACTCCAGAGGGTGCAACAGTAGGGAAAACGTTGGATAGCGTAGGGGTAAAAATTACTATTCCCACTCCAGAGAGTGCAACAGTAGGGAAAGCTTTGGATAGCGTTGGGAGAAACATTACTATTCCCACTCCAATGAGTGCAACATTAGGGAAAAGGTTGGATAGCGTAAGGGTAAAAATTACTATTCCAACTCCAAAGGGTGCAACAGTAGGGAAAGAGTTGGATAGCATAGGGGGAAAAAATACTATTCCAACTCCAAAGGGTGCAACAGTAGGGAAAACGCTGGATAGCGTAGGGGGAAAAATTACTATTCCCACTCAAGTGAGTGCAACAGAAGGGAAAGCGTTGGATAGCGTACGGGTAAAAGATAATATTCCAACTCCAGAGGGTACAACAGTAGGGAAAACGTTGGATAGCGTACGGGTAAAAATTACTATTCCAACTCCAGAGGGTGCAACAGTAGGGAAATCAATGGATAGCGTAGGGGTAAAATTACTATTCCAACTCCAAAGAGTGCAACAGTAGGGAAAGCTTTGGATAGCGTAGGGGGAAAAATTACTATTCCAACTCCAAAGGGTGCAACAGTCGGGAAAGCGTTTAATAGCATAGATTTTTATTTTAACATACTTATAATTAATGTTTATATTTGAAATAATGTATAATTAAGTTTTTTTAATACATCAACATCAATAAAAAACTATTAATAATTAATAAAACCAATAACATTTGAATAATTAATTGACAATACATTAACAACAAACACCAATAAATAATAATTATTAAATATTACTCACCAAATAATAAATATAAAAAAATTAACTATTTATCATAAAAATATTACATATTTTTAAATTTTAAATCACAATTAAAACAACAATAAAGAAACAATATACAAAATAAAAAAGTTTTTAAAAAAAATTACCAATTTATTGATGAATTTTTCTACTGATTAAAATATAGTTACAAATTACAAATATTAATTGCCAATTAAATAAATTAATTATGTATTCAAATAATTAATTGCCAAATAATAAATAATTAATTCATTAATTATCCATAACAAAAAATGTATAAATAATTAAATATTTACAATTAAATTACTTCCCACCAAATACCCCTATAAACCCACAACACGCTCCAGTACTAAAACATAACATTTAATTTAATTTAACATTAATTACCAATTAAATAATTAATTTATCAATTAAAATAATTAATTGCCAATTAATAAGTAATTACAAAATAAATTATACATAAAATTAATTTTTTAATTACAATTAAATTACTTCCCACCCTATTCTCCTATAAACCCACAACCCGCTCCAGTACTAAAACATAACTTTTAATACAAATTTACATTAATTACTAATTAAATAATTAATTTATCAATTAAAATAATGAATTGCCAATTAATAATTAAATAAAAAAATATTTATACATAAAAAAATCATTAATTATTTACAATTAGATTACTTCCCACCCTATTCCCCTATAAACTCACAACCCGCTCCGGTACTAAAACATAACATTTAATAAAAATTTACATTAATTACCAATTAAATAATTTATCAATTAAAATAATGAATTGGCAATTAATAATTAAAAAAAAATTATTTATACATAAAAAATCCTTAATTAAAAATTATACACATATGATATAAATTAATTTAAATATTTAACAGAAACATATAACACATACATAATAAAAAACATAAAAATAATACAAATATCGATATTAGTGACATCGAAATTAGTTACATCGATATATATGCTATCGATATTACTAACTTTGATATTACTTACATCGATATAAATAAATTCGATATTACTTACCTTAGGGTCGATATTCTGTCCTACGATACTCTTGACATCGATATTCTGGACCTTCGAAATTTCAAACACGATATTTTGGTAGGTCGAAATTTAGAACTCGATATTTTGACTGTGTACTCATTTTTCCTTCTCTTGCATGTTACATCTGATATTATTTCTCATGGACTGAGCAAACTACATACAGTGCTCTACCCAGAGACATATCTGACTACTTAGCTTGATGTTGCCTTGTCCAAACTGAAACTATTGATTGCATGAGTCACACCATACCAGGTATTGGTAGAATAGAAACGTTTATGTTTGTGCATTAGCCTATGTAAGTTAGCATTCGCTGCACCATTTTCTATTTAGGTGCCATTTTGAACCCTAATCGAAACTAATCCTTTGCTATTTCTGAGAAAAAGTCTCTGTTACGTTTTGTTTCTGCAATGTTAGGTTTTGCTTCACTAATGAATAGACTGTTCATATTAATGCATACCTTTCTCACTAGATAGAGGTCCTCTCCCACTTGTCTGGTAGCAGGTGCAGGGTGACTAGGATTGTTTATGAAGAACTGCAAAACAATAAAGGAAGATAAGAAGACCGCCTCGACCGTGATTTATTAAGGACTTTACTTACTGTTATTGCAAGCTCAGGAAATATCTGTGTTTTTTTGGCAGGGTGAAACGACCTTGGGCTGTATTAGGTGGTGTGAGATATGAGAATCAAAATTTATTTTTTGTATTTTGCTGTCCAGCTGCATCTGCCTGGAAAATTCCACTGTGGGCGTGTTTCAGCCCAGTTGCGAGATGTACATAATGTATCTTTTTCTTGTCGATTTCATTCCTTCTGCAGCACTCCTAGTGACTGGGCAGACTGAGCTCTGCTCTGAGTGTATATTAATAAACAGTTCTTGGTTTGTATTCTTTATTGTCTGACCGACTTCTCATTTGGTATGGAAAGCTGAGAGGTGGTCATTAGTGACCCGGGTGACCCTAAACGGGTCACTCCCTACAGTGTGTACCTCAAATATGTGTAAGACATTAAAGTAAATCAGCTGAGTAGATGTGGCAGGTAACCCATTAACTTTGCACTGCTCACATAATGGCTGATGCAAAATGTATTTATTTGAAAAGTTTTATGGAGCATAAACATGACCTGTGCCGTGTATCAGAGCACTTTACATGTAAGCAGACTATAAAAGAAGTTAAGCAGACATCAAGTAATCAACATAGATATAACATAGCTATACGGAAACAAAGTAAAATATGGTTGAGAGCTAGCTCCTGGCTGTAAAGCATGCAATAATAGTTAGTTTGGTGATTTCAAGTACATTGTTGCAGGCAACTTTTCAAGAACAGCACTTTTAATTCTTTTTTGAAAGAGGACATAGCGGGGTTAGTCCTGATTTTCGGGGGAGGAGCGTTCCATATTCTTAGAGCGAGGCCGGAGAAGGTGCAGTAGAAAGTTTTCTTCTTCTTGAACTTAAGCGGTTTTAGTAGAAGAGTGCATGAGCTTCTTAGTGTCGGTTTAGACCAGATAGTTCAAGTTTGTTTTCCAGGTAAATTGGAGTGTTATAATAGCGGTCTTTTGTGCGTCAGGCAGGCTATCTTGAATTAGATCCTTGCTTCAATAGTGAGCCAATTAGGTTGGGATAAATCAAGTGTGATGTGATCTTGTTTTCTAGATCCTGTGATGAGTCTAGCTGCTGAGTTTAATGTGGCTTTCACGGGGGCCAGTCTGGCTTTAGGTAGCCCCGCCAGGGTTGCAATTCCTTAGTCAAGACGGGAGATGACTAGGAATTGGACAGCTAGCTGCATGTCATCCATCGGTAAGACATGTTTGAGTTTTCTTAATATGTTGAGTTGGTGTTTGGCTCCTATAGTGGTTGCACTGATGTGGTTTTTCATATTCAGGTGATTGTCCAGGGTTATGCCTAATGATTTAGCAGAGTCCATAACGTGAGGAGTGCACTCAAGTGCCGTCAGTAGTTTGAGCCAGTCTTGAATGGGGGCTGAGTGATTATGGGGAACAGTCAGGAGGAAATCTGTCTTGAGTGTGTTTAGCTTAGAGGTGATTATGAGTTAGCCAATGTTGGGTTTTCAGCAGAACAGAGTTAAGAGTTTTGGTGTCATCAGGTGATGAGATTTATAGGTATAGTTGAGTGTCATTGAAGTACATGTGGTATTGGATGTTAGCGCACTTTTCGGTGAGGTTACCATGAGCAGGTTAAAAAGAGTGGGTGAAAGTGAGGATCCTTGGAGCACTCCTATTGGTACTGGTGTACCGTTAGATAGAGAGTGTTTGATTTTGATTCTTTGCATTCTGTTGTGAAGGAATGAGGCAAACCAAGTTTAACCTGGACCGGATGGCCCAATCCTTTTCTCAAGGAGATGAATTAGGTCATCATGTTTGACTGTGTCAAATGCCCACGAGAGGTCAAGTAGAATGAGAAGGCAGAGTTCGTTCTGGTCAAGTAATCTCAAGGCGTAGTTGACAATGTGTATTAGGGCAGTTTTGGTGCTGTGTCCAGCTCTGAAACCCGAATTTGTGCCAGGAGTTTAAACTGATCAATGCGATTACTGAGTTGTTTGTGAACACATTTCTCAAGGAGCTTGGTTAAGGTCATGCTGTTAGAGATCGGCCAGAAGTTGTTAGGACCGGATAATGCTGCATTAGGCTTCTTTGGGATGGGAGTAACTTGTCCCATTTTGAGGCAGTCAGGAATCAGGCCCTGTATGAGAGAATTATGAATGATTTTAGACCAGAGTGGGAGCACAGAAGATCTGAGCTCTTTGAAGTACTAGGTAGGCAGCAGATCATTGAAGTGATTTGATGGTTTCAGAGTGGTTATTATTTTGAATAGTTTGTCATCATCTGGTAGTGAAAAGGATTCCCACAACACATGATGTTTTGGAGTATACTCCTTGTATCCTAATATGGAGGAACTCAACAACAGTAATCGTGGAGAGGGAGTTGATTGGTCTTGGAAATGTGTGTCTGGTATGGTGAGTTGTACCTCTAGCTCACTTTTTCTAGTTTTGTCTCTGAAGAGTGTAGAGAACTCCTCCCCACTGGAGAGTGAGTTATTATGTAGAGAGAGCTGATTGGTTGAGTGGTTTGATTGCTGCTTGATGATTTCAAAGAGTTTTTCGGTCTGTTTTTAGCATTGTCAATGTGGGATTTAAAGTGATTGGTGTTGGTGCAATGGGTGTGTTTGTGATACGCACTTCTTGTCTTCCTCAACTGCTTGAGGTTAGATAAGGAGTGGGGTTTTTTCCATGATCTCTCTGCCAACCTTAGTTTGCATCATTTAATTGTTGAGGGAGCAGTTAAACCAGGGATTGGATTGTTTGCTGGGATCCTTTTGAATTTTTTGGAGCAATTCCATCAAGTAAATTAGTCATAGAGTGAATGTACAGTGCGGTAAGGTCATCCAGGTTAGTCATGTTAGGGGGCGGAGGGAGGGCGTATTGCTATTGTGGATGAGATCACTACATTGATGTTCCTTAGCTCTCTTTGCCATTGTATGCGTTTACGGGGTTTACCCTGTCTGATCAGCACTCTTTCCAAGATGAGAAAGAAGATGAGGTAATCGTCTGACCAGTTACATGTTGATATGTTGTCTAGTTGAATAACATTGTCTTTGGCAATTATTAAGTCAAGGGTGGCATCTTTGTTGTGGGTGGGTTTGTTGCAGGACTGGGTTAGGTTTAGGTCAGAGAGGAAAACCTTGAAAGTGCTGAGCATAGGGTAGTTTGTGTCGTTCCAGTGTTGAAATCCCCAAGAAAGATATGGTTAAGGTGTTGTTCCGAGTTAGAGGAAATGGTCTCCATTATTTGTTCGATAAAAAGATGATTGCCACCTGAGGGGTGATAAACTGTGTGGACTGTGCAGATTGTTTGGTTATTGTTTGAGATTTCAAAACCCAATTTTTCACAGGTGGACATCGGTGTAGTTTGTATACCTTTCAGGGTGAGAGCGGAGCAAAAGATGCATGCAATGCCGCTGCCAACTTTAATTTGTCTATCTATGCTGATGATGTCATATTTGGGGGCCACTAGGATGTCCAAAATTGGTGAGGAGTCATCATCAAGCCAGGTTTCAGTTAGCAGCAAGACTAGAGTTGGGAATTACTTCTTGGGCTGTAACTGCCTGCATGGCTCTAATACGCTTTTGGCAATGCCTAGGGACAGAAGAGCTCCTAAAAATCTCCCAGTGGTGTAAAAGTGAAATTGCCGCTAGTGAATTGTCCTGGCGAAAGAAACAAGAGCCTCATTAAGTGAAGCATATGGAGTGTTGGGTTTAAAGCTATGCCCGCAACTGGGACATTCAAGTATAGACAAGAAAGAACTAACGACATTGGGAGCCGAGACGTCCGGCACATATGATAGTGTACCTCTCGAGAAAAATGTCGGTGTCCCATACGACCTTGGCTTGGGAAACCGACCAACAGTATCCCTATCTAGATAGGCTGCAGAGCTACCAATTAAGACGTGAGGTACTAAAAGTGCGAATGGGGATAAACCCCTGTTATGCGAATAATGAGGTTAAAAATGTTATGATGAATAGTAATGGTATCTGCACTTGCGTGATAGGTACCCCCTGTGATATTGTACATATTTTATTAGACTGTATGAAGATTTTAGACTTACGAAAAGAGATTTTATGCCCGATATTAAAAAAATACAGGATTACGAATAGGACGCAAGCTGCTAACCTCTTAGTGGGACTGACGAACCTAGATATAGCCTGTGCTATGGGGAAATTTATGAGTGAAGTCAAGGTGTTCCTCAAGTGTACAGAGTAAATATCATATGCTGATCACTTGAGGTAAGATGAAATTGTGCCTGTAAAGGGTAATGGTACTGTATGTAATCTTTTGGAAGGATTTGATGCATATGTATGAATTACCTGATTTAATCAATTGTAGGTGGATATTTGATTTTATTTTTTAAGGAATGTGTTATTTTACGCATATCTAAAGGGTATACTTTTATGGTTGTAACTAACCAAATAAAGTTTTCTTACTGACTGACAGTTAGGATCAGTAAGTCCAGTTTGTGTGTGAGTATGAGGTGGGCACTATCGGCTGCATGCTTTACTTCTGATCTGCAGTTAAGGAGCATTGATTTGATGTGGGATTTAGTTGCTACGGTTTCGATATGTGGTTATTCTTGTCCACAATTCTAAGTTTGACACTGGGTTCTCTAAACCAGTTGGGGGGAATAGTCTGGATCTTGAATGAGGCTTGTGATGAGTTATTAAGGGAGGAGTTGTACGATAGGAGAAGAGAGTGAATGTCAGCTTCAGTTAGATGGTCAGTAATTTTATGTGGCCTGGATGGGTGGTTGGGGTGTAGCTGTGATTTTCAGTCTAGCTTACCCAAGGAAACTATGGGCAAAGTTCTATTCCTGTTGTGTTTAGTTACTGCGGGGTGGCATAGTTGATTGGATTCGGAGGTGGTATTCAGATTCCATAACTGATCCATCTTCTTATAAAAAAGTAATAGGTTCTAAAGGCCCTCTTTTACTGGAAGGAGATCATGCTTGAGGTCTGCCAGCTTATGATCGATGGATCGGGGTTTAGAGGGAGGGTCTAGAGTGGCAAGTGAGTGAAATCCTTTAGTGCAGGGAGTGGTGGTATGCGATAAGCAATCTTCAGCTGCAGGGTAGTAAGTCGTAGATAGGTGATGGGGTGAGAGGACGTTAGTGGATGGAGAAATAGGGGAGGAAATATGCAGGGGGTAGTTGAGGGAGTCCCATTATGCTCAGCGGGGGAACCCATTGTGGTCTGGGGTAGTTGAGATCCAAGTGTCGGGGCTGGCAGTGAATGAGTGATGAGCCAGCTGATGTGAAAGGAAGGCAAAGGGCATGCAACTGGAGGATCCAGAGTTCCCCATATTGTAGTTATTGAAAATGTTAGGGGTGAGATCAATGTGTTTCAATGGTGTGTGATGGAACATGTGAGTGGAGGGCTAGACAATCGCGCTGGTCATCATGCAATCTTTGATAGTAGGAGTGGACCTAGAATTAGCTACGTTATCTTCATAATTAGCTTCATAGATATACAACCATGTTGTGAGTTCACCTGTATAGTACACAACTAGGCCTTGGAATGGTTGAATACACATGTTACATCTCCACTGTGTTGGCTTAAATTTTTGGGGGATGCCATGTCTAAATCTAAAATGCAACATATCAACACATAATGAACTGCTCAATTCAAGTACATATATTGAATGTCTTTAAATGTCTTGTAAACAAGTTTTATACCACAAAAATGTATCACAATATTAATCTCTATGTATTTTGTTTTTCCGATGTCTCTACTTACTGTTACACAAAACATTTGAATGTAGATAACACACTTCCACCAATAACAGTCTTCTGTATTTCACAACAAGTTGATCTGGCACAGCACCTGGGCAGAGATAGGACACCGAATAGACTCCCACTCCAATCCCGGATGAAGCCTTCAGTGATGACAACACTCCTGGACGTGTGGATGTGGAAGATGGTCCTAGCACATCTGGTCAGCCTGGGCAGATGGCAACAGCGAGTCTCACTGTGGCCACACCAACACCTTCCACCCCAGCTGCAACACCCCAGCCAACACCAGTTCCCCCAACCTGTGTACCTAGCACAGTCACTACCATCTTGTGCCCCCCAGTCCTGGATTCTGAGGTGAAAATCACAAGCCCAGTTACAGAGGAACCAAGACTAAGTGGGAGATGGCACCCTGGGCCAAGGGCACACCCGTGTGAGGGTAGGGGTCATGGGAGGGGTACTATGGGCCTGCTGAGTGAAGCCACTAGGGTCACTCACACCCAAGCCACCATTGCCCAAGTCATGTGAGTCCCAAGGCATGATGGGCCAAGCATTAATGGAAACTTCAAACAATTTGTCATCTAGAGCCATGGTTTCATTCACCAGGACTGACTACTTCACTTTTTCTGTTATGTTTGTTGTTGCACAATGTATTTCTTTACCTTTACTACTTTAATAAATACACAAAGCACAAACTCATTGTCTGCTGTAGTAAATTTCACATCGACCAACGCATATATGTATTCCCGTCTGAACTCTACAATGCCAAAACAAGCTACTTGTGTAAGCATGGATATGTTGCATGTACACAATGTTTAGCTCAGGATCACAACCATGTCCCACCAACAAATACATACAAGTGTCTTGTCTTAAAACATCTTTATTCCATGGTTCCAATCATAGGCTGCCGTGATGTCAGAAACATAGCAAATCATACATGACTTAAATATTCTGTGTCAGTAAAACATCAGACAATTTCCAATAGACTAAGCAAAACTAAATGGGTCTATGCCATCATATGGAGCCATATTGCTAACCATACAAAAAGAATCCCACATCATTTAAACCTGTAAACAAACACATGGCAATGCAACAGTTTCTGATCACAGGGTCATTGCAATCCGGTGTTGCCGCATCTGATGGAATGTCACAAACAAAAGTCAGTGATGTTCCACAAACACTTTGGCCTACAATGAGGAGACACATCAACAGCTACATACAGTTTATACATAAGGAGGATTTAGCCAATGTAAAGGGAGAATAGAATGATTTCGCCCCACAGGAACATTTTGATGGAGCACAGGTTGGCACACATATTGTATTAGAACCACCACACGTCAAGGAACTAGACCAATGGATTCCTCATTTCTCCCATTCTATCACTGTGCAAGCTGTCTTTGTACAGCTTGCACAGCTGTATTATATATAGAGGATTTATATCATGAGTTGGAACCTGATCTCCTTCCTCAAAACATTAATTCCACAGGTATCCAACCAAGCGTGAGACTTATGGCAGTAGTGTATTATTTATGTATATTATTTTTAAAAACGCATTCACATTTGGATACAGACTATACTGTGGGACTTTTTCCTCGTATGGTCAAAGATGTCTAAGTGTATTTACAGACATCATAGGGAGTTTCAGGGATAGGCCGTCCCTGTAGGCACACAGTTGTCAGGGATACGGGTCCGCTGACATCACTCGAGCAGTGTCCCTGTCTGCCTGCATGTTTATCATATCTGTAAACATGTTGCAACACATTTGTAGTGGTGGTGATGCACTTAACAGTCACCAATGCTGTAGTTCCAACCACTAAAATGGCGGATGCAGGACCTCGCATATAGGACATGTAGAACCTACCGCCGTGGACAGAAGTCAACCGTGTGGTGGGCTGTTTCATCCATGGCAGACACAGCCATAGGCTAACGTTGGTGATTGTGACAGTCGCTGATGACCATGTACGTGGCGTACATGCACGTACTGGTTTGAAAAATAACTCACTTGTCTCCTGACACTGTTGCTATCAACACCTCCTCCACTTTAGCTGCTGTTTGCCACCTCTGGGCGAAATCATTCCAGGCCAAGCAGGTGTGAAGGGCCCTGCCTTCTTTTCAGAGGAGCTATAGAAACTGGTTGAAGAGGTTTGTCCCTGGATGGCCAGCTCTGCGGCTCACCAGAGGAGCAAGTAACTATCTCACTTACATATTTTACTCTGTCCAATTCCATCCTTCCCATTCCCACATGCTACAGTGTGCCTCTGAGACCCAGAGTGAGTTCAGATTATGATTGTGGAGGACTGTACTTTGTGTATTTAACATCACCATTGTGATGTATGATGTGTGATAATTCGTAGCTCCTACTTGTGTTGCATGCAGGTATCTATGCATGTATGCATTTCATGGTACCTATGATACCTTTACTAATCAGATCATGGTAAATGTGCAAAGAAATATATAGTCTTTACAGCATGAGCAGTGTATTTATACTGTAAAAAGCAGTTGAGGATGATATTTGGTGTGAGTACAGTCCCACATATCACTCAGCCCAGATCAGGGCACGCCTAACTGTTGTATGGGAGCTAGCTATACCTCACAAACCACTTTAGAGTGCCACACAACCTTGAGGTCATTTATTGCATGGCCACAAGATGCACTTTTATGTATTGAAGTGGTGGTAATGTGATGTTCATGTGGTATTAGTATACTTAGTCTGCAGAAGGCAAGGCCTGACAATAAGTTGTGCCTATTCTGGGCCATGGTTCAGGCTGTGGCAGAGTTACTGTGGCAATGCAACTGATGCACCACAGAGAAATATCCCTGTAGACTTGCTGATCATTGGATGTTCTCAAAATGAGTTTTCTGAACCCACATTAGCTCTGATTGCGTTTACATGGACTACATTTGGAATGGAGACTGAGGTGACCCCCTGGGCTGATACTTCTTTCCATTGACAACACATTGTCAATGTGTGAAATTTACTAATGACAGGTCCATTACTCCCACAGGTCTGTGGTCACTTTTCCATAAGTCGTACTTGCATTGTACAGGCCTACTGCACATGTGACCCATTAACAGTGCAGATAGATGGTTACTTCTGTAGAGAATTTGATATGTGAAACACTAGCTTTTTTGCAATTAACCAATTAAACGAGACATACAATAGTATGTTGAATGTCATCCCTATAACATTGCCACATATGGCAAAATGTGTGTCCTGTGATGGCAGTGCATACCACACAAACTCAATCAGACGTAGTATGATATCCCATTAAGCAGTCCACATGTCCACACATCCCCAGAGAGGAAGCTCTGAGTGACACATATGCTAGCCCATTGTTTGTGAACTAAGTCTTAGGACGTAGTCTATATTATCATACCAGCCGGTATGGACCACATACATTAAGTCAATGGACCTGGCAGTAAAGGTGTCTGTACAGTCATGCACTAGTACTTTACCCTTCAGAAGGCCAAAATAGTGTGTTGTGCTTTATAGTAGCTCACATCACAGTACATGTTGGATGGCCATGGGCTACATAATATTAGTGGGCTGTCTTAGTCAGTGTAGGTCATAACCAGGGTTGAGGATAGTCAGCAGATGACTACAAACGTGTATATTCATGTCTTTGTAGTGATTAACATGTGAGAATTATACATGTAGTGTGTAAACTATTCATTAATGCTTGTGCTAGTTGTATACAAAAGGTGTGTCAACCAAACAAACATCCAAAAAACATTTATAAAATGTTTCCTCATCTATTGCATTCATACAGGGAAACGACCCTAGGGGTCTATCACCAGTGCGGCACCCATTACATTAAAAGGTGGGAGGACCTGAGGCCTTGGACCTGAACGATTACGAAGGAACAGCGGGAGATGTCCTCCCAATGTGTACAGAGCTTATGCCAGACCCTGACCCCCCCCAATGGCCTGCATACTGGTGATGACCTACCTGGAGCTTGACGGACAGTTGAGGGCCTGACAGCAGCTACAGGGGGTGAGTCCTGGCCAGAGCCATATATGTTACATTGCTAACTTTAGGCCCGATTCACAAAGGTAAACTTAGACTTTTGATCTAAACTTAGACCAAATGTCTAGGTTTATGAATTTGGGAATTCACAAAGCGCATTTCCGGGTACTATCTTTATGTACGCACTCAGGCTGAATCCCTGCCCCAAGTGCAGACATAAAAATACTACTCATAAATGCCCTTTGTGAATTCCTAAAGTCGTAAACTTAGACGTTTGGTTTAAGATTAGACCAAACATCTAAATTTACCTTTGCGAATTGAGCCCACTACTCGTAAATGCCGTTTGTGAATTCCCAAAGTGGTAAACTTAGACGTTTGGTCTAAGTTTAGACCACACATCTAGCTTTACCTTTATGGATAGGGCCTCTAGTGTGTTACAGGCCGGCATTTCCCTATCAATATTAAGGTTTGCCCATGTGTGACTCACAAGAAGAGTTACTGTTTGTGTAGATCTGGTGGTAGGTGAATGCTGATGTGCGGTGCCTACTGTTTTTATAACCAGAAGCTAAAGAAGAGTTCAGTCTACTACCAATTTCCTGACTTGACCAGACACATAGCTGAGTAAAGTGATCAATCAACTCATGTTGTTTGATGTTGTGGGTGACAATTGTAACAAACAGGTCACTTGTCTTCAGTGTGTCAGGAGTTATACTCCCTCACTACTGTGTCTCATGTAATTGTGCCCTCTTACTTGTGACACAGCATACAGTGCTCTTTGAATGCGATCACTGAGCAATACTTACACTTGGTAAGAGGTGAATGTACAGTAACATGAGATAGCAAACACAACTGGTGCCATCAGTATGAGTGCCTCACTGTTGTAGTATCACCTGCACTACTGTTTCATACATGAACTACGTGTCTTTATGGGTTGATGTCTGATTCCATCACAAATGTGTGTGTAGGACGATCTGGATTGGAAAATAGTTATTAGTGATGGGTATACAGTTCATGTGTAACCACAGACAGGACTGTGTAGACATTAGTGGGTGAGTCATACATACCCTATGACATTACTCAATGTCTTTAGTCAGGTCCAATTGATGAAGCAATGGAGGACATGACAGGTAGACTTACAGTAATTTCTCACAATGTAAATTTCCATGCCATTGATGTGGGAGTATTCAGTTATCTGAATTGCACATGTTGATTTGCAAGGTTCATTCACTGACTGGTAACATGCACCAGGGAGTGACATGCAGATATGTAGGTATCATATGTGAGTGTCTATACTCAATAAACAATGGAAAATATGTTTGCAAGACAAAAAGGTACTGTCATGTGCCTTCCCATTAGGACACAGGTTAAACCGCCTCTTTTTGTAAGGGAGATTCCTGACCCTCAACAACCTTCAATTGGCTATTGACTTTTAGGAATGTTGAGTGGTGTTCTCTCCAGTACCAATCTGGACTGGGGATATCCCTAGGCATGACTGATTCATTATGCTGTGGATATTTGTAGACAAATCTCCCAGATATTTAGGCCAGATTGTCTCCAGTCTACGTTTTTGTGCTAAATATGATGCAGAGCGAAGCTACTTAAAAGAACAGCTTTCATGAGACTTTTCTAACAGTGGACATATGATGAAGTTTCTATTAGGAAGTGTCAACAGTGTGAAATGAGAATTTCCTGCTACGTTGCATGTTGCTGTAATATAGCTGTATTAGTTGACCATCATTTCATCATGATGTGGTATTAGGTATATTACCATTTGCTGATTGCAGGGCCTTGTGTGGAATCTGTAGGAATGAATTTTCATTGCCATCCAATTTAATGACATCAGGTTACTAAGGTATACTAAAAGAGCCAAACTATACACAGTGATCAGGCATCCTACTGAATACATGAGGATGAAGATCAGACAACTTCATTCTTGCAATTGGAACTGTCTGTGGTTATGCCTTCACTGTGACCAACTGTTACAGGTCATGTAGCATGCATGCATGTTCTCATGCTAACATTGAAGTCACTATAGTGGACCTTGTAGCTTGTGTCTTCTGTAAACATTTTTTTCTGTAATCAAAGCTGTTGGTCAAGTGTTTTCTGGCACATGCAATAAATCTATTTTAAATGTCATTTCAGCAGCATCCCAGGCAAGTGGAAAAGATAGAGCCAACATCGTTGGGGAAGCAGCTGGTCACAGTGGCTCTGGTCGTGACACAACAGACACCTAGGGAGCCAGTGGCCCAGAGGGTGTGAGGAGTGCCACAGAGGACACAGACTCAACGTCATCATCTTCAGTGTCATCCTCCAGTGGACACTCCCTAGTGGTGGCGGAACACATAAGATCTGTACCCACACCACCCTTGTCCTCCCCCTCTTGCATCTCCACCCTTCCTGTTGCTCCCCAACCAGATGGCCGGGCTCGCTCCCCTAAGTGGGAAGTCATCTCCTTTGCTCCAGACACTCCAGGCCCTGCCCCAGTTACCCCCACTGCCCAGACTGAGGAGGCTATGGCCCTCCTGAGAAACATCTCTGTGGGTCAGACGGCACTACTGTATGCCGTCCAGGGGCATGGCAGCCATCTGCATCAGATGGTGACCTACCTGTAAGGCCTCCACTGTGCTATGTCTGGCCGACAGAGATCTTTTCAGGCTCTGGCCTCCTCCCTCATGGCAACCTTCCACCCATACCAAACTTCCACCCCACTTCCTGCTTCTTCCCCATCCACACTCCCTATTCCCATGCTTGTCACAAGCACACTCGCACATATCCATGCACACACTTCAACAGGCCCAAGCAGCACATGCAAACAGAAACACCAGAAAACAACTACTCACCTGACACTCCCCCAACATGCCCCAAGACTCCACACCCACACCCATAGACTCATCCCCAACACTGAGCATTCCCTCAGACAACACACCCACTCCCACAGACCCATCAACCACCCCAGCATTACCCCAGACACCACACCTGCCGCACCCCCAGACCCATCCAACCCCCCGCCATTACCCCAGACACCACACCCACACTCAAAAACCTATCAACCAGATCCATCCACCACCCCCCGCATTACCCCAGACCCCACACCCACAGGCCCATCACCCATCCTCAGCATTACCCCAGACACTACACCCGAACCATCCTCAACAGCCAGCATACCCAGCACATCCACATCACACCCCACCCAAAAACACAAACTCCCACACTCACCCACACAGACACCCACAAAGCACAAGCAAGATACATCAGACACACAGAAACCTGCACCAACAGCACACCCACCTACACCTGACACTTCGACTCCCTCTACTTTCCAGCCTCTACTCCCTCCGGAACATCCTGCTAATTTTCCCAGTCAAAACCTCTTAGTTGCCCTTGTCCTTACCCTGTCAAAGCCAAAAGAACCTCTTCCACACCCCAACGAATCCCTTCTATATCCCAATCCACCCCAGAAAAACCTAATCCCCCACCACTAAGCCCTGCCGGATCATCATAAAATAGTAGGCAGACCTCCAACAATGCGGCAGTGATTATAACGCCGTTTCAGCGGCAGTACCATGACCACCAAACTCATAATCAGGCCCTAAGAAGTCAACTTACATTTGTGCAGATCTCTCCCAACAACAGATAGGAGAGGTGAAGATCTACTCTCCTAGGTTTGTGAATAGAACTACTAAACATACAACAAAAAAGGGGTCCCTTTGGCTGTTGCTGGTGCTGATATCATTGTGTTGCTGACATCTCCTGACATCCCTTGCACCTTCTATCGCAGCTGGATTGTTTCGTGCCACCCTGGTGGGACGAGGTCCCAGGGTCAAAACTGCTCTACCGTCGCCGCCTGCACTCTGCACTCGGGAGGAGGACTACAACTCCCAGAGTGCCATCTTTCACCCCCAGCTGCCGCGAGTGATGGGGAGGCGTGTCACTGCACATATAGCGCTGCCTCTCCCCCTGCAGTGCAGGACGCGCGCAGGATGTTGCCACACAAAGCTCGGACCAAGGGCGGGCCCATCTAAGGCCATCAGAGGTCGAAGGAGGCTGGGCTTGGCCACCCCCTTTGGTTCTCGGACTCAGGACTCAGGAGGATCACCCACATGCAAGGTAACAAGAAGCACCCTGCTATAATTGATTCTATCGTGCTGTCTGTGGGTTTTATATAGTTATTCCAAGGTCAATTGGCCGTCCTTGTTGCACAATGAGTAAGCGGAGAGGGGCAGCCGGAAATCTGGATGGCTTTATCGTAAGGGCAGAGTCTCTGCTGACGCATGAGATTCAGATGACAGAAAGAAGACTGTCCCTGGATCCTGCTGAATTACAGTTATGTCTGTCGCTGGGGGGGGGCAAACCGATCATAATATACCAGACACAGTAAAAATACCATCGGCAATAGCTGTCTCTAGTACTCTGAGTCCACCTTTGCCAACCTCGTCACCTCTGGACTTTTTGAATACACTTGCCCTAGGTGCGTCTTCTACCAATACCCAGGGAAATGCTGAAAAATCAACACCACAAATCAACACCACAAATTAGCAGCTCAACCAGCTAAAAGGAGGAAAAATGCTGCTAAGACTATAAACACTAGGGGGCGTGGCTTGGACGCCGATCGGGATGGCGGCGTGAGCTCGCTGCTCCGCGCGGAATCCCGCTAATTCTCCTGTTTTTCGGGACCCTAGGCGACCCGGAGACGACGTTCCTGCCCTCTGAAGGGTGAGGGGACTGCTGGCCGTAATCGGTGAATCGCTGGGGGACTGCTGGCCCCGAGGAGATCGAGGAAGAGGCGGCCGAGGTGTAGCCCGGGGTGTGAAGAAAATGGCGGCGAGGTGGTCGGACGGTCCCGAGCTTCGGCCCTGAGTCCGGCTGTCGCCAAGCAGAGAAGGACCCTGCACCCGGCTGCTCGCAGCACTGGGATTGGCGGCGCGACGTCCTGAGACCGGGGGACGCTGCCCGACTTACCCAGGAGATCGGGGGTTCTCGTCGGCCGCCGTCCCACGACTCATCCTCCCCCCACGGGTCCAGTGGGGGTGACGGACCGGGGCTCATCCGACTGGTCATTGTTTTTGAGACCATTGACGGTGGCATTGCATTGCCCGGTGCCCGGTAATCAGCACGGACCCACGAGAGCGCCCGCAGTACGGGTGGCCGGACTTGTGACGCAGCACCCTAACATGGCGGCGACCGGAGGGCCGATGCCCGGGAGCCATGAGGGGGACTCGGCGACATCGGCCCGGCTGAGTGAGAGTCCCTCCCCGGAGCTTGACCAGGAACAGCGGCTGAACCGGCGCTTGGATGCCATCCTTGAGGCGATCACCTCCACCAAGGAGGCGTTGCACAACGACATTGCCCAGGTGGCCACGGGCCTGGGGCTGCTACGCGCGGACCACGCAAAGCTGGCGGATCGGGTCAAGGAGCATGACCAACTGTTGCTGGACCTGAAGCCCTCGGTGGTGACCGCGGAGCGCAGGATTACAGACATTTTGGCCCGACTGGACACTCTAGAGCGGAGGGCGGAGGATGCCGAAGGCCGCAATAGGCGGAACAACGTGCGGGTCGTGGGCCTGCCGGAACGGATTGAGGGGGAAGATGCGGTGGCCTACATGGAGAACTGGTTCCGCACTGTGGTGGCGCCGGAGGGGCTTACTCCATTTTTCACTCTGGAGCGAGCTCACCGGGTGCCCGCTCGCCCGCTGGGACTTGGCCGCCCCCCCCGACCAATGGTGGTGCGGCTCCTCCACTACAAAGACCGGGACCTCCTCATCCAGCGGGCCAGGTTGTCGGGCCCTTATGGGGTGGAGAACAGCAAAGTGACGATCTTTCCGGACTATACGCAGGCGGTCCAGAAGGCCAGGGCATCGTTCCTTGCTGTGAAGAAGGAGCTCAGGGAGGAAGGCATTCAGTACTCCTTGCTTTACCCGGCCAAGCTGCGGATTATCATGGATGGCACCACACACTTTTTCCAGACTCCGGATGAAGCTTGGCAATGGCTTGAGTCGTACAGAGCAGGGACGGACAGACCGCACCAAAGTAGGCGAGACCAACCCAAGCAGACCCGGGTGCGGCAGTCACAACGAATCAGGTCCCGTAACAGGCGCCAGCGGGAGAAGCGGGAGGCTCAAATGGCGGCGGAGAAGAGGGATGCACTCGCGGCGACGGCGGCCATTACAGGGTCACAACAGAACAGTGAAAGGGCCGAAACGGACTCGGGAGGAGAAGGCGGCAGAACAGGAGAGGATCTTTCGGAAGCAGAGAGCCAGAAGGGGCCGACAGTGACCCCACAGACCTCGGATGAAATTTTCTGCGGCTAAGATAGACTTTGGCCTAGATCGGGACTTCATGGTAGGGTGATATCCTGTTGCTGGAGGCAGGGTCGCCGGGTGGGGGAGCTGAGTGTATTGGAGGGGATGAAGGGCGGGACGCGGGCTCCGCTAGCTGGGGTCGGCGGCGACTCACCCCCCCTAGGCCCTTAAGGTCGACTGTGGTGGAGACCACAGGATAAGTGTGCGAGAAGTTGGATCAAGGTTTGGATGGGGGCGGCCATTGGGTTCGTGTGCTCTGTCCTGGGGAGTGGGGTTTGGGGTATGTTTCAGTTTTGGGGTTGTTTGGGGGGGGGCAACTGCATTGGGGGGGTCATGGACCGTTGGAGTTTAATTCGGATTGTACGGACTTGGTATGGGGACATTACCTAATTTGAAATGCCTAACGTGGAATGTCCGGGGGCTGCGGACTATGGTGAAACGTCACAAAGTACATGCATACCTGGTACGCAGGGGGGTTCAGATAGCTATGCTCCAGGAGACTCACCTCACCAAAAAAGAGTGCGCTGCCTTGCAGAAAAGATGGCGGGGCCAGGTTTTTGGCACCACTTATTCAGCGTATGCCAGGGGGGTCTTGATCTGGGTGAGGGCGGGGATACCCTTTCAGGTGTTGAATCAGGTAATGGATCCGGATGGCAGGTTTGTAGCGGTGGAGGGGAGATTATACGGACAGGATGTGGTTTTATGTTGTGTTTATGCACCGAACACGGACCAAGGCCGATACTTTGATAACCTCTCGGGGTCCTTGGCCTCTTTCCTGGCGGGTCCGATAGTGCTAGGGGGGGACTTCAATTCGATTACGGATGTGGCTCTGGATAGGTCCCATCCCCCCTTAGTAGACTCTCCTGTGCGCAGGCTGGCCGCGCACAGGAAGGACTGGCAAGACCGGTGGGGGTTGCTAGATGTCTGGAGGGAGAGGCACAGGGGAACCAGGGATTACTCCTTTTATTCCGCTCTACATGATTTACATGTCAGGATTGATTCGGTGCTTTGCGGGAGCTCCCTTGCCCCATTGATTACCCATGCTGAGTACCTTGCTAGGACGATATCCGATCATAACCCCCTATTGGTACATTTTCAATGGCAGAGGGAGCGCTCCGTAATACCAACATGGCGGCTTCGGCCGGAGACGCTAGAGGATTCTGTGTTCGCCGATGCGGTCCGGCAGGGCATTGATAGTTATTTCGGTGTGAATGAAGGAACAGCGACGAGCAGGTCTGTTGAATGGGATGCACTGAAGGTGGTGGTGAGAGGGGTGTGCTTGGGCAGGTTCTCGAATGCTCGAATGTCTGTGCTGAATGATTTAATGAAAGCGGAAGACACTTTGAGGGACCTGGAGCGCCGCAGGCCAACTAGGCCGGGTATACGGGCCCAGTTATTGGAAGCGAAGGAAGCGGTAGCCGCGGAGACGGAACGTTTGCGCTGCTATGATTATAGGCAGTACATTGTCAGGGCACACGCAGAAAGGGACAAGGTGGGTACCCTCTTGGCCAGATTAGCTAACCCGGAACTTAGGGGTTGCCCGGTCCTCAGCATTATTGACGCGCAGGGAGGGATGGTGTACTCCCAGGCAGCTGTATTGGACCGCTTTCGGGGTTACTATGAGGAATTGTACCGGAGTCAGCTGGGAGTGGGGGTTCAGGACATCGTGGAATACCTGGGGGAGAGGCCGCTACCGGTCTTGGACGACGACGACGCGGGGGACCTGGGTAGCCCGATCACGCTAACGGAAATTCGAGTGGCTATCAAACATATGGCCCGTAACAAGACGCCCGGGGTGGACGGACTCCCAATCGAGTTCTACCAGCAATATGTAGACGCTCTGGCGCCCAGGCTGCTGGTGGTGTATGCGGAGGCCTTCGAGAAGGGGGCATTGCCTGCCTCCATGCGGGAGGCCTTGATAGTGCCACTCCTCAAGCCTGGCCGGGATGCCACGGACGTGAGGTCTTATCGCCCGCTGTCCATGCTGACGGTGGACTATAGGATCCTGAGTCGCATCCTAGCTACTAGACTGGCCCCGCACATGACGGGCCTGGTGCACAGGGATCAGGCCGGGTTTATACCCACAAGGAGCACGGCGATGAATATCCGCCGCCTGGTGGGAATAATGGACGCCATCTTGGATGGGGAGGGATCGCCGGCGGTTCTGTCCGTGGATATTGAGAAGGCCTTCGATAGTCTGGAATGGCCTTTCTTGGATGGAGTGCTGGAGCGGTTTGGCATGGGCGATGGATTTCGGAGGTGGACGAGAGTCTTGTATAATTCGGCGACGGCGAGAGTTCGATTGGGCGGCTTGGTGTCTGCCGCGTATCCGGTTGGCAGGGGAACACGACAGGGGTGCTCTCTCTCCCCTCTGTTGTTTGCCCTGGCGATGGAACCCTTAGCGGTCCATGCGAGGTCAGGCGATCGATATGCGGGAATAGTGAGTGACGGGCGGTGGCATCACATATCGCTCTATGCGGATGACCTGCTCCTGTACCTAGCTGACACTTCGGGGGCACTGGTTGGAGCGATGGATCTGCTGTCCGAGTTCGGCCGATTGTCAGGCCTTAAGGTCAATTGGGCAAAGACCTGCGTGTTTCCACTGAGAGCGGGATCTCCGGCCCCTAGTAGCGACCTGGGTGTGGCGTGGGAACCCTCTTGCATCACCTACTTGGGTGTCCGCATTTACCACTCGGCTGCTGACCTGTTGGAGGGTAACATTGGCCGTTGTGTCCGGTCACTACGGGGCAGCTTGTCTTTCTGGTCGACCCTCCCGCTGACAGTCCTGGGCAGGATAGCATTGTTGAAAATGGTGGCGCTCCCCCGCTTCCTTTATTATTTCCGAACGCTACCTGTCTGGATTCCCCAGGGGGTGTTTAGGGAACTGCGGTCAATGATTATTGGCTTTCTATGGGGGCATGGCCGACGCAGGATAGCCTTGAGCACGCTACTTCGCCCCAAGCTGGAGGGGGGCATGGCCGTACCCGATCTTGAGCTGTATTATTTAGCAGCGCAGTTGCAGGTCCTTACGCAGAACGTGGCCAGGGTGTTCCGGGGGCCGGAGGAGGACCGGGGTCGGGGGATACGGCGCCATGTGCTGTCGTACATTATTATGCAGCAACGGCTCGAATTACGGGCCCTCACCATGGAGGAGCGGACGCTTCGGCTGTGCTGGCAGAGGAGCCTCCGGAGGGCGAGGGCCTCGCGGCCTTATGCCCCGGAGATCCCGATTGGGATGTTGACAGCTCTGCCGCACGGAGGGGATTGGTCCCCGTTGATGGAGTGGGAGGCCGCGGGGCTACAGGTGGTGGGTGACTTGTATATAGATGGGGCGTTGGCACCGTTCGACGTGCTCCGGGACCAGTTCGGACTGCCTGAAGGGGGCTTCCTGCTACACGCGGCTGTAGTGTCTGCCATGCAAAAGCACTGGAAGGAGGGGCTCCTGGAACCTACGACGACTATGGCGTGCCAATATGTGGTGATGGCGGCTGGTACCTTCAAAGCTGTGACGTGCCTCCATAATAGGATGCTGCACGACGGGCTGGAACCACTCCATGGGCTCAAAGCTAAATGGGAGGGGAGCATTGGCCGGCCCATACCGGATACGGCATGGGGCCATATCCTGCGACGCACGTGGAAGGGCACCAGGAACGCGCGCTTTCAGCAGGTTCATTTTTATGTGCTCCATAGGGCCTATCTAACTCCGGAGAAACTACAGCGGCACTTTCGGGTGCCGGATGCCTGTTGCCCCCGGTGCTCGTCCCTTGGGGCGGACATGGACCACTTGTTTTGGGGGTGTCCACAACTGGGAACTTATTGGGCTGAGGTAGGGGAACTCCTGAATGAAGTGACTGACAGGGAGGTAGACTTCGACATGGCGACGTGTCTCTTGCTCTGGTTCCCGCATACTAAGCACACCAAGGTGACCAGTAAATTCATAGATCTGGGTCTGATATTGGCTCAAAGGGAAATATCGTGGCACTGGAAGGCCAGGGGGGGTCCCTCACTGCGTAGATGGAAGAATGAGTTGCTGAGATGGTCTGACTGCGAGAGCGTGCTCCGGATGAAGCAAGCGGTGAAGTTGGGGAATGAGAAGGCTCTGGATGCGGCCCGTGCGTGGGAGTTAGTGGTACAGGCTCTGCGTGATGCTTTGGTTGTGGATGTGGACGGCGAGAACTAAGCCGCTGGACACCGCAGGGCGAACACAGCAGTATGTCATTCAGCACTGTAGTGGAACCATCCAATTCGGTGGAGCGATGCGCACACCTTTGCAGTTGCCAAGGGGGGGGGGGCGTTGGGGGGATTAGTTGTAGAGGGGTTTGGGGGGGGCCGGAAGCCATTGAAGGGTTGCTGGTGGGGGCCTGGAACTACTGGGACAGGGGGTATTGAGTGGCGGGAGGCCTGATTGGGTGGGACGGCCTGGTACGAAGGCCCATATAGCCTTGGGCAGGCCCCGATGGGGGCAACTACGTTGATACCATGGGGATGGCTGACGGGAATGTTGTTGTGGGTGGGGGGGTAAACGCAGATACGTAAATCGACCTTCCGCCGGGGTCCCAATGGGACGTACACTATGCTGTGCTCCTCCAGAGCGAACTGATGTGCCGCCCGGCCTCCGGGATGCGGGCTGAATGGCTGTGTACAACCGTGAACTGTTATTGGACGGGGGGCCCGCAAGTGCACTGGCTGTTTCCTTTACCTGCTGTTTATAACTCTGCAATAAAAATATATTTAAAAAAAAAAAAAGACTATAAACACTAAGCCTAAATCGAAACCTAAAAACATTAATAATGAGGCTTCTACCAGTAGTTCGGAAGTAAACGTGACCGTGACTACAATCTCTGTTGCAACACAGACAGTTGATACCCCAAAGAACAGTTGAAATGTGGCTGCTGTGGGTACTGCATCCTCAGATTTTGTAACAGAAGAGTTTGAAACAAGGCTGGAATGCATAAAGGAGGCGGTTGTTAAGAACTTTGATTTGCTGTAGGGGAAATTGATGCACCTGAATTAAGCTATGGATAAGCTTAGTGGGGAAAAGCCGAATAATGTTTTTTCTAATGCAGGGGAGGGGAACCCAACTATATCGAAAACATTTGTAGCGGTCAGTCGCGACAGAGTGACGCAACCATCTAGCATCACGCCCCCCACAGATACCCCCTTTGCTATCTCATGTGCATCTTAGGGGTATCAAGGTGATTGCTTTGCGCCCAACCCTGCCCCCACTGGGAGAGACAATCAGGTTACGTCAAAACTAGACAACATAAGTAACTTGAACTTGGCCATAGGAAGTGCCAATTACAATCAGTCCCAGTCGGCCATCACTGTGGCCAACCATATTAATGACACTAGAGAGCGCCTTAGAAAGCAAAACACAAATCCCAATATCGATGTCTTGAACTTACCACGTGCCTCTAGTCCCTATGTGCTAGACCTGACTGGTGTCCCAAACCTAGCTGGGGGCCAGAGAGAGTCTTGGTCAGACCTTTGGAACAAATCCGTAGACTGGCTTCGCAAACATAAAAATTTCGACCCATCCTTAATGGATGAAATTATTATGGTCAAGAGAGTAGGGTGGGTTGGCCAATCGAACAAGAGTATTGACGGTGATTGTATTGTTCTCAATTTTAGAAGACCACAAATGGTCCGTCGCTTATTAACCATCAGAGAACAATCCTTCACCACCAATACAGACATTAGTGCACTCCCCTTAGGTTATTTTTATAAACCGCCAGTAACATCAGCAAGGGGTCCGGATGCACATGTATTGACAGCTAATAGGTACCATGCACTCTCTGACCTGGATACCCAAGGCTGACTACCACTGTCAACACCCAATATACAGGCCCCAAGGGGATAGATTGAGCACTAGCGCTTTAATGCATAACAACATAGTCGAGGCAGTTGTACCCAGAGCTAGCAGTGGGGTCGATTTGAGCATCCTAAGCTGGAACCTGGCACGGTTACAAACTAGGCTTGATAACCAAGACTGGCTACGTATAATATAGGACCACAACATATTCATGTTCCAGGAGACCTGGGCCACAGAAGACCTATATATTGAAGGGTTTCATTGTTTCAGTGTGGCAGCCTCAAGCCCTAAAATGGGCAGACCGTCGGGCGGTCTGTTTATTGGGAATAATGTGGCTGCTGGTGGTAGTTTTAAGGTCCTTCCAACCAACAACTTAAATTATCAAGCTGTGCTTTTTAATAAGCAAATCTGTCTTTACTTGGTGAATTTTTATAATAATGATTTTTATTCTGTTCCTAATAAGAAAGAATTTCATTGGGCATTTTGATTTTATTTCAAATTTGGACACTCAGTTTAATATGGGGGGCCCTACTGGGGTTTTATTAGGGGGCGATTTTAATGCTAAATTCACTAGTAGGGGGTTTGATGGGGGAACGGGCAATTATGGGCCATCTGCTCGTAGGGGTGCCGAACTTGCTTTGTTTTTGAGATCATATGATTTGCTTAATGTCATGGATCTGATGGGCGGGCTCAATGCAATTGGCCATACGCATCCAACATTTAGGGGAAGGGGATGTTGTTCAACAATAGATTTTGTTTTCATCTCCTCCTTACTCGAAGATCAACTAAAGGTTGCAGAGGTGATTGCCACGGACCATGGGGATCATAACTCTATCAATATATTGTTGAGCTCCGCCCCCAGACCCGTGTTCCAGATTGAACACGGGGCTACGAATCTGATCACTTCAACTGACAACCTAAGATTACACTGGAAGGGGGTCGATAGCGGCAAAGTATTTATGGAACTAATCATGGGTAATATGCATCTCATTAACTCTTGCCTTTCACTGCAACTCATACACACAGAGGTAATCCAGGATTTTACTAAGCTCTGTCATGCTACAAAAACTCTTTTATCAAAACCTGAAACCCAAGTAGGATGCAGCCCTAGATGGTTCGACCGAGAATGCATGTAGGAACCTATGTAGGGCCTTAACAGCCAACTTGAGGTGCGCCACTGATGTTCAGCTGGCTAGGAAGGAATATAATACAACGATTGGAAATAGGAAGAGGGTTCTCCTGATGGAACGTTGGGAAACCCTCTCTGAGGCAGCCAGTTCAAAAAAGGGCAATATCTTCTGGGCCGCAGTAAGGGACCTTAGATCAATGGGCCAGTTATCAACCCCGATCAGTTGCAACATTTCCAGTGAATCCTGGTATAAATCATTTTTCAGGAATTTATGCCACCCCACAATCAGAGATAGAACATTATGTGCCCGGTGTGTTGGCCCCTATAGAGCTAACTGTCTCAGAAGTACAAGAAGCCATCCAGCAGAGCTTGGGGAATAAAGCAGGGACAGACTGGTTGCCAATCGATCTAATTAAATGGAACCCAGAGTTTTGGGCCCCATTGCTTTTGAATGTTTTTAATAGTTTGACTTATGCCACCTTACCTGCAACATGGGCTAAGAGTATTATAGTACCGATTTTCAAAAAAGGAGACAGGTCTCAGCCGAGCAATTACAGACCAATATCTTTAATAGACAATACCCTAAAAATATTGGGGAGAGTTGTGTATAATAAAGTTTTAGACTGGACAGAAGCAAACAACATTTTAGAACCATGCCAGTTAGGCTTCCGGAGCAAGGTGGGAACAGTTGAACAATGCCTCAACCTTAATTTGGTTATCGGGAAATACACCATTGCACGGAGGTCACCGGTTAATATGGCATTTATGGATTTGTCAAGAGCTTTTCACCTTGTTAACAGGGCAAAGCTATGGACAATCCTTCTGGCAGGTGGGCTGAATGAGCCGCTGGTACACTTCTTAGCGTATCTTCACAAAGACCTCCATGCACAGGTGAGGAGTGGCATGGGAGGAGAGGTTTTGGGAGTAATTGAAGTAGGAAGGGGGTAAGACAGGGTGGTGTCTTGGCCCCCCTTCTCTTCATCATTTATATTAATGGGCTGAACAGTTCTTTGAAAAATGCTACCCAAGATGTTCCCATAATTAATGGGAAATCTCACCTGTGCTTTTATACGCAGATGATCCAGTCCTTATAGGCCGCACTCCAAACTCCCTGCGCATTTTAGTACAAAATTTTGTAAAGTGTATGGATGGCCTGGACCTGCGTGTCAATTTAAAAAATCTTTTTTGATGTGTAGCGGCCCTGGGAAGCGAGAGTTAAGCACTATTACAGTGGATGGGCAAAAATTGACATGTACGCGTTCATTTGATTATCTTGGGTTGGTCTTTGCTGCGAACGGCTCCTAGAGTGAGCATTTAGCCCATTCCAGAAGCAAGTTCTCAAAGGCCACCAACTCAATTCTGAGTCTCCCTCGCCCTAAGACCACTGGAGCTATTTTAGCCATTCAGAAAATGTATAAGCTGCAGTGCATCCCTGTGGCTACATATGGTGCTGAGATTTGGGGAATTGTAAATAGTCCATGTATCCAACAGGAAGAAAACAGATTCTGCAGGAAACTATTGGGTATCCCTAGCTTGACACCACAGTATATATGTCACAGGTAACTTAATCACAATTTTATATCTGATTTTATTCGTGCGCTACCAGCTCGTTTTTGGCTTTCAGTATGGAAGAATCAGGCTGCTTCCCTCACACAAGAGATAATTAGGGATTGTTTGAGGTGTGATAAAGGGATGGATAGCCCTTGGCTGAAGGGAGTGAAACAAAGCTTGTGTAGCATCAATAGGGAACACATCTTCTTAGATTCTAGTACAGTTGATGTTGTGTCCAAAAAGGAATTGAGAGATGCTCTCTACTCACTATTTAACAAAGAAAGGATAGACCGAGAATCTGTGAAACCATCCGTTCGCAATTATATGTCTATTGAACAGTATTATTACCCTATGCATATATATCTCACCTTACCCATGAGTCGCTGGGATAGGAGCCTACTATTCCGCCTAAGAGCTGGAACCGTCAAATTCGCACTGTCCTTTCCTCTTGATTACCACCCCAACTTTAATCAAACACCATGTCTTTGTGATGGGAGGAGTGGTCAATCAATTATTCATTTTTTATTTTTTTGCAAGTACTACATCAAATACTCGAAGTGGCTTTTAAACCCTTATTTTAAAAAGAGACGGCCTATTAGTTTGGCCGAGGCCTATCTGTGTATAGTAACCCTGGATGATGCAGACTTGATTTCTCGCACATGCACTTTTCTTAGAATTGCTATTAGAACACGTAAGTCCATGCTGGTTCCCTGAGACTTTTTTATAACGGCAAAATGTTCTTATGGTTTTAGCTTTATTCCTTCCCAATGAAATTACTCTTAATAGACAGAATCTGATTTTAAAAATATCATGTAATATTTCTGTATATCTTACATTGTCGTGTGTTTTTAAACTCCCAGATTGTTGTTTGTATTTGTCATGACTTTGTGCTTTTATGGGTACCAAGGTACCCGAATAAAGTTTATGAACTGAACTATGTACTACAACAACAAAAATAGGTTTGTGAACAGACCCTTGACACATTTCTCCAATTTCTGTTCAATTCATTTCTGCACTTCACAGATACACATTGGTCAAAACAGTGAGCATCATGTTCTCTTGTTGTTTGGAGAATAAAAGCCTAATGTATCAATCTTTACAGGGCCACTGGAGCAATTGGGTAGCTCCTCAGCTGTTTAGCAGGTCTGAGACGTGCAAGATGTTGTATTGGCTCTAAGATAGGAGCTTGCGTGTACTAGAGCGCTGGTTGATCCCTCTCTTCTGACTGAGGGTCAAAGCAGTGTACATAGGGACTCACCTCATTTGAATGAAGGGTAATCTCAGTGCACACAATGACATCTCTCAAACATGGTTCAGTCTGGTATGCACACTGATATCTTCTCTCTGGATGAGACGTCTGTGTAGTGTGCAAACTCCTTGCTTTTTGCCCCTTTTGTGGAAATTTTTTGTCGTTGAGTTCCAGGACGTATCGGTTCAGTTATACTTGGTGTGGATTCCTATCAGTAACACGAGTCTCCTGAGAGGTGCAATATATGGCTTGAAGCATGTATGCTCCCAAGCAGAGCAACTAACTCTACTGCGATTGGGCTCACCCAAACTTAATCACTTTCCATCATGACTGAGTATTGTCTCCAACTTGAGGGAGTTGTGATTTCTAGTCAAGGAGTATACACCTTGCTATCTACACTTCAGGTTTGGTAGGTTTCCTTGCCTTCCAGGCAAATCATGCAGTATTTCATGACAGGGTCCCATCATATTCACTGAGACTGAGATATATGTGTATGTCATGTTTCCCTGTAGATGAGGAGGTTGGGATTCTCCTGGCTGAGGTTCCTATGCATGTGTGTGGTTGTGCCTTACCATAACGACAGCTGTAGACTTTGCTTGTAGCTGTATCTTCTTAGTTCCCCTACATGTTTCTGTACAGCTCCTTCTCATACGAGCCCCTTCTAGTGAGGTTGCTGCATGCCTGCTTGTATTGGGCAAATCATTCTGTAGAGGAGAGAGGGGCATATTATATGTACCCCAAGATTTGCTGCAAGGTAAAGCTGGTCAGCTTGTTGTCTTTAAGAAGCAACACTTTGGAAAGGCAGAAGTCAAGGGTGGGGTAGTTACTCTTACTTGGATGAAAAGGGTGTGTTCTTTGCCATTCCCCATTTTCTTCGGCCACATCGGGAAGATGGACTGCAGTCCAAGCAACAGTCTATGATTAGCTGACGCTTGTCTTGAATGAAGAAATATTCTTACTAGTATTATGAAATGTTGGTGATCTCCATACATTCTTAGACATTGTGCATATTGTGGGATGCCTGGTTACCACTGTGTCTGACTGAACTTCTGAGGAATGTACTTGGGTTTGGTTGTTGGCCTCAATTTTTGTAAGTGTCACCGATGAAATGAGCAGCTGGTCTAGCTCTAACTCCCACAAATACTGATTACAACTTGTCCTTACTATTTATTCAAATGGTTAATTGTTGACTTTTGTGACGCTTAATACAGGAACACAGAGAAAAGTGTTGGGTCATGGACTATGTTTTGTTGCTGCCCTCCTCTAAGAGTCAAGGACAGACTCCAGACCTGAAATACATAGCTCTCAGATGCATCAACTGATGGAGAAGGGAGACTGCCTTGTGGGCCTTGTTTCATCTCCTCAATCATTACCTCTTAGCTACTTAGAGCTGGGCCTTGATGATCTGCTACCTGTGTGAAAGAGCGTGTCTGTGACCGTAGTACTACTACCCCTGCCAGGAATGACCGAAGCAATTCTTCAATCCTCACCACTTTCCACTTCTCTCAATATTTGATCTAGGAGAGAAACCCAGTGCAAAAACACTCACGCCCAAAAGGATAAAGGGAGAAGATCAAGAGCCTGAGAAGTAAAATTGTGATGTTTGTTGGGTACCCTGAGGCACTCTTCCTTCATTGTGGCCTTTTAATCCCTGTCATATTTGTTTATGCGGTGTCTGAAAGCCTCCCTACACTGATCTGTCCACCAGACTTTACCAACACAGTGTATGCAAAGTTTGCATCGCAACTCTGGCCCTCGAGCTCTGTGACTTCATATTCATGTGATCACTGCAACATGTATGTGGAGTGCACACCTGAGGCTTATAAAACTGCCAGAAGCAACCTTATCACCAGCTCTATCATCTCCCTTTCCTGAGCCAAGCACAAGGCCTCTCAGTTGATCTTTGGAAAGGCCTAAGAACAAACAGCATTGATTTGTGCTCAATAAAGACCAGATTATACTGCTCTGCTCCGTCAAGTCACGCATGCAGCAACTAGGCTGGTGCCCAGATATGAGCGCGCAGATGTATGCTTCAGCTGAGCTACTTCTGCTAAGAGAGGTCAGACTATCCCTGTTCTGGGTAGACAGGTATTTAACTAGGATAATTGTTGCCTGTTTACTAATCTATTGAACGTAATAGTGAATGAAAGCCTTAGTGCGCAACTTAGAGTTTAAAAGACGTGGGAAATCGGTCAAAAAGCAGCAAATGTCCTACCTTACTTTTTAGCGGGCATAGGCATAAATACACCACGTGGGGTTGAAGGGGCATCCTCTACCTTTTGGCAAGTACTGCAGTCTACAGGATTGCCATACTTGAGGTAGCGGTCGGACCCCGCCACACTGGCCTGCCGCATTATTAGTGTGGCAGTTGGACCACCACTAGACAACCTGCTCTGCCGGGATCAAGGATCCTGCTGGGCCGGCGATCCCGAATGGGCAGGAAAATGCTGGTGGTGCTGCTTCAGCACCGCCGAGCATATACCGACTTCCATTTCCACCACGCTTTTTATGGCCGTGAGCCCGCCATGAAAGGGGTGGCGGACATGGAAGTAATGGGGCCCTAACAAGGCCCCCTACCGCTGCTGGACCTGGGGATTTATGCAGTTGGGCACAAGTTGTGCCCCCCTGGATTTGCACCCCCCCCCTATTTCGGCAGGGTGTCGCATGCATGCTACACCATGCAGAAATGTGCTGCAGGACCACTTCCATGACACCACTGTAGCACCGCCCAGCTGCAATGGATTACACCCGTAATCCAGCAGGTGGGTTCACTATGGGCTTGGTCACTGTCGTGCTAACAGATGAACCGCCAAACTCGTAATAAGGCCCTAAATCTACAAAACTCTAAATCCATCCCATAATTGTTTCTATGACACTGTCTGGACTAACTACCTACAGGGTGAAATAGTGCCATAAACACAATGACCAATAATTGAAATGAGAAAAGTCACTTTAATAGAACAGGCCGTGTCAAAAACAATCAACTCCTCTGTATAAGCCTTACAGCCAAATGAAATACCCACTTAAATAAATAATGTATTACTTAACAATCCTGCCCCTAAAGCTAAAGCTCCCTCAATCTAAAACCCACAAAAATCCAACCATAAGCTCTCCTTGCCAACATCCAAAACTTCTTTACTTCGGCCATTTTGAGACCATAAAAGATACATTAAAAAGAACATTTACACACATAAAAACATACAATATAAAACAAAGCAAGGAGCAAAGGACAATTAATTCAGTTCCTAAAGGGTCTGAAGAGCTGATAACCCAGTTAGCTACAGTTCATTACAGTCTATTACACGTTTGGTTAGAAGTTATCCTTTCAGTACTTTACCCCTTATCTGCCACATGGCCATTAAATACTTAGCTATTGCAAAAACAATATACTGCAGGGTACTTGTCTTGAAGATTCTATATGATTGTAAATAGTTTCTAATGCCCAGATTCCTACACAGTGGCACTAGCCAGTGCTTCCTCGATCTTTTATAGGCAGGGCAAAAAAACAACACGTGTAGTTCGTTCTCCTCATTCCCACTGCACCCAGGGCAAATTTTGTCATCCAGCGTTGTCCATTTACTTGTGAAGGCTTTAAGGGGCAGTGTGCCATACCTCCACTGAATAAAAAGTTTCCTTGCAGAAATGGGAAATATAATATCCATAAAACCTTCAAAGTGAAAAGAATTTTTGGTGGCCAAAAATTGTTCAGTAAGGGTGCCGACTTTTGGTGCACAGACGAGCGAAATTAGGCTCTTGTCCTTAAAAATCTTGGTAAGCGTTTTGCGTGATACCCCTAGACAACCTTTTTCGGGGTCTTCCCACAGCTCAAGCAGTCCCAGTCGATGGAATTCTCGTTTAACATATACCAACCATGGAATTTTGTCACAATGGTTGAGATTCAGGACATGCTTGAGATCTTGCCTGTAGTGGGAAAGTTCACCAGTGGACCAAAGCCTATGCCAGAATCTCAATGGTTTTAGAGCCAGTTCATCCCCTATTGAAGGGAGCCCCAGATCTAGTCTTAGTGGTAATAAAGGTGTGCTTTGGGGAAGAGCCAACAGACGTCTGAGAAAGATATTTTCCACCTTAACAAGTTCTGTCTCAGCGATATGGCCCCATAGCTCACCACCATAGGATGAGGCTGCTCTGGCTTGGGTTTTGAACATCTCCAAGGCTGGACTAACAGGTTTGAAGGTGGATGTGTTCGAAACCTTCAAGATTGCCCCACCATTTGGGATAACTTTAACCGGGATCTTGCTATCTGTGGACCCCAAGATAGATTTTCATGTAAAGTTACCCCCAAGTACTGGAACGTTCTAACCCTTTCCAGCCTTTCGGATCCCAGGGTTGGATTAGGCCTAGTTGTTTTGGAGGGATTTGTTGGACTTGGCCCGTCTGGCAGGTCCACCCCTGAAGTTTTGTGCTTATTATAGGTGTCCGGGGGATGGTGATTCCCCTCCTGAGTGTGTGTGTGGTGAGAGAGACCTGCCTCCCATAGGAATGCATGGGGGGATGTATGTGGCTCTGGTAGCTCCTGATGCGTGGGGCGTGCCGGGCCGTGTTTGGTATGTGTGCGCTCGTGAGGTTGAATGCTACAAGATGATGTAGGCGGCATGCGTGTGGCTAGAAGGGAAGGGCCCCTTCTAGACCTTGGTGTGTGTGTGCAGTAGGTGTGCTGGCGTCTGATTGGCTGAAGCCGGCTGGGCCTTCCCCCACCAGGCTGGCCCCACCCCCGGGGGTGCGTCCAGTGTCCCTGGCCTGGCCAGCACCAAGAAATTCCTTATAACCAGTTCCAGCTGGTTCTCTCCCTGCCTGCCCCTTTGGGAGACAAAGGGGGCTCCTGTATAAAAGGAGGGTGGGCCCTTTTCTCTCTCTCTTCTTCTTCCTGCTTGGGACCCTGCTAGGGTCGTGCTGCTGCTTGGGCTCAGGGATGGGCGTGCCTCCCTGGGCCCTGCTCTGTTCCTGATCTGCTGGGCTCCTGGGCTTCCTGGGGTCTCTGCTAGCTATGGCCCTAGCGCTTGAGAGCGTTTCCCTGCTAACCTAGCGCCTTGGGGCGCTCATTCCCGCTTCTAGCGCTTGGGAGCGCTTTCCTCTGACCCTAGCGCTTGGAGCGCTGCCTTCTGTCCTGTCGGCGCCGCTGGAGCGCATCCTTCGTGGCACTAGCGCTGTGCGCGCTACCTTCACCACGCCGGTGCCACCCGGCCGTTGCCCTGTCCTTTGGGGAATTATACCTCCCCCGCGAGTGCCTACCTCGCTTGCCCCTTCCTTGAGGCATGATCGAGGGAGCCTGAACCCTCGTCCCTTTCTCCGAGCTCACCGCCGCCGCCCGGGACCCTCGTGACGTCATCCCCGGGCCGCGCTGGTATTGGGCGCCGGCCCGGGATTCCCCCGTCACGTGGTCCCCCAGGCCGCGCCGTGATTGGCTGCCGGCCCGAGGGAAGGAAGGAGGCCGGTCGGGGGAGGGCGTCGAGGCAGGAGCCGCGGGAGCCTACTCCGCGCTCCTGCCCTGCCCCGAGAAGCTGCCGACACCCCCCCGGGCTCCCGAGAGTGAGGGAGGGCCCGGGGAGCAACGAGAAGCCTGCGCAGCTGCGGAGACCGGCGGCCCCAGACCGGTGAGTGCTGCGAAGGGGAGGGGCCGTCGGGGCACATTGCCGGTGCCCGGCCCTCCCCTCCAATGATCCTTCCCCTGAGCCCCGAGAGGCTCCACCACATGTCCCCGACCCTGCCGAGCCTGTGAGAGGCTCCACCACCGCCCCCCTGTCCCCCTGAGCCTACAAGGCTCCGTCCAAGTCCCTCAGCGGCCCAGCACTTCGTGGGCCGCTGCCACGTTTAGGTTTGACCCGGGCCCTTTCAGGCCACTTTGGACACCGAGACTCTAAGGCGCCCCTGCCCCAGGACGGTCATCTGGCCTAGGGGGTGCTACTGACTAATATCAATGTGATGCTGAGAATTATTATGTGTGGCCCTGCTGATGGGGGCCTCTGTTGTGTTATGTACCTTGCCTCATGTATGTCCATGCTGGTTAGAGTGAGTGCTATTGCTAGTCCTATGAGACCCCGGGGCGTGACGTATTCTAATGCTAAGCTCCTGGTGATTATGTGTGCTAGTCCTAGTCCGAGGAAGCTCCCAGTGTTATATGTTCTAAATGCCAGTTCCATCAGAGGTGTACCACTGGCAGTGGTCCCGTGGCCCTGCCCAGTACCTTTTCCCTGGTAACCCCTGCCGTGCCCTGAGCACCTTGTAAAGTGTATGTTCCTATGTGTCCTGTCTAATACAAAGACTATTTTCATATATACTTCGTGTGGAGTTCCTTTTGTGGGAGGCCTGGGAGGTTGCTGTTGGTGGGTGCGTGCGCAAATGCTTCACACATGTCCTCCGAGATAGGCCTGACTGCCCGCGCCGCGTTACCTAGAGGGCGAGCATGGGTCGACTTTATATAGGAGTGGCGGTCTCTGACTGGCTGTGGCGCAAGCCCTGGCCGGCCGGGGGTCCCATTTCCTACACTGGTGGCTAGCGGTGGGATCCGGACTTGTGTTTGCGCAGTACCACAACGATAACTGGCCTCCCTACAAAAACTCTGTATTGTAACTGGTCGCAAAGAAAGGAGATTATTGTTTTTAGGAGGTTACTTAAATGTCCGTTCTGTGAAAAATGTGTTCTGGTTAGGTGACCCTAGCCCGGGAGGGTAGATCAACCCCCTAGTGCAATGTGTTTTCTGGATTCACCAGAAGGGTGGGATCCAGTGGTGGCAGCGTAATGGTGTTCAATGTGTATGGTCCTTGTCCCTTCCCTGGAAGTAATGATACCTGCACCACATGGGGTCGGGTCAGGTTGCTAAAAATGTCTGTTCTGTGGAAATGTCAAATGATCAACAGAAATACCTGTTCTGTGGAAAGTTTTAAAGGTTACCTAAATGTCTGTTCTGTGGAAAAAGTGTGTGTGTACACTGTTAGTTAGTTGCCCTAGCTTGGGAGGGTAAATCATCTCCCTAGTACAATATGGGTTTCTGGATTCACCAGAAGGGTGGGATCTAGTGGTGTCTGCGTAGTTGTGTTCAAATGTGTATGGTCCTTGTCCCTCCCCTAGAGTAATGGTACCTGTGCCACAAAGGTCAGGTTGAGGAATCTGGGCGGTAGAAAACTGTCTTACCAGTCTAGGGGACGATGTGTGGATGAATGTTGAGGTGTGCTGAGTAATGGGGTGTAAGTTCTCTGGGATGGGGAGCTTGCTGAATCAACGATAATCCTGTCCTTCCGTACCCCGCTGAATGTGTTGGATGCATCAGGTTCCCTTACCCCGCTGGTTGTGTTCTAGGTGTCAGGTGTCGCCCTGGCTGAATTTATGTTGAGTTGTACTGAGACCTGCTGGCGCTGCCGCGGCTCATCTTGTTGTGTTCTAGGTGTCAGGTGTCGCCCTGGCTGAATTTATGTTGCGTTGTACTGAGACCTGCTGGCGCTGCCGCGGCTCATCTTGTGGTGTTTAGGTGTCAGGTGTCGCCCTGGCTGAATTTATGTTGAGTTGTACTGAGACCTGCTGGCGCTGCCGCGGCTCATCTTGTTGTGTTCTAGGTGTCAGGTGTCGCCCTGGCTGAATTTATGTTGCGTTGTACTGAGACCTGCTGGCGCTGCCGCGGCTCATCTTGTGGTGTTTTAGGTGTCAGGTGTTGCCCTGGCTGAATTTATGTGCAGTGTACTGAGACCTGCTGGCGCTGCCGCGGCTCATCTTGTGGTGTTTAGGTGTCAGGTGTCGCCCTGGCTGAATTTATGTTGAGTTGTACTGAGACCTGCTGGCGCTGCCGCGGCTCATCTTGTTGTGTTCTAGGTGTCAGGTGTCGCCCTGGCTGAATTTATGTTGCGTTGTACTGAGACCTGCTGGCGCTGCCGCGGCTCATCTTGTGGTGTTTTGGGTGTCAGGTGTCGCCCTAGCTGAATTTATGTTGAGTTGTATCCCGGACAAGGAAGACCTGCTGGCGCTGCCGCGGCTTGCCTTGGGGAGAGCTGAACACTGAGACCTGCTGGCGCTGCCGCGGCTCATCCTAGTACAAGAGGGAACTCCTGCCTGCGGAGGGAGGAGAGGAAGTGTTAGATTCCATTTTTTTTTTCTTGTAAAAAGTCCTGGTGCGCCAGGCATCTGGCCGGTAGGGTACTGCCCGCGGTTGGGGAGCCAGTAGTCGGTGTTTCCGGATCTGGACGTCGGGGCGACTGTAGCCAGTGTCCTGGCCGGTTTTGTCTTCAAGATGATCCGGTGAAGTTAGTTCCCAGGTGGAAGACCAGTGGAGGGGGGAAGTCCCAAGACTGGTAGGAAGGTGTGTTCTGAGGGTGTTCTCCTGGGAGAACGCGGAACCTCAGAAGTAGAGGTAGGGTGGGGCATTCTTACCCGTGACCTCTGGCCAGCCTGAGGGTGCGGACCCTAGGCGGAAGGAACAGTGGTAGTCGAGACTACACTGAGAAAGGGAGTGGAGAATGGCTATTGTGGGCCAGGGGTACCGCCCCCCACTTCGGATTAGCAGGGTCCAGTAGTATCTGGAGGGCTTAGGGCCTGGTCCTAGTCATGGACAACTAAGGAGTACCAGGTGGGTAGCCTGGTTGGGCCTATGTCTTCATTTTTTTTATATTTAAACTGGGTATGTCTATTGGTCCGGCAGTGCGGGCCGCGTCCACTTCCTATCGCCCTACCGCAGGGAAGTCCATCACGGTAGTGATTGGTCTGCCCTGCGCTTGGGCTGGGAGGGGCATGTGTTGGACTTGGCCCGTCTGGCAGGTCCACCCCTGAAGTTTTGTGCTTATTATAGGTGTCCGGGGGATGGTGATTCCCCTCCTGAGTGTGTGTGTGGTGAGAGAGACCTGCCTCCCATAGGAATGCATGGGGGGATGTATGTGGCTCTGGTAGCTCCTGATGCGTGGGGCGTGCCGGGCCGTGTTTGGTATGTGTGCGCTCGTGAGGTTGAATGCTACAAGATGATGTAGGCGGCATGCGTGTGGCTAGAAGGGAAGGGCCCCTTCTAGACCTTGGTGTGTGTGTGCAGTAGGTGTGCTGGCGTCTGATTGGCTGAAGCCGGCTGGGCCTTCCCCCACCAGGCTGGCCCCACCCCCGGGGGTGCGTCCAGTGTCCCTGGCCTGGCCAGCACCAAGAAATTCCTTATAACCAGTTCCAGCTGGTTCTCTCCCTGCCTGCCCCTTTGGGAGACAAAGGGGGCTCCTGTATAAAAGGAGGGTGGGCCCTTTTCTCTCTCTCTTCTTCTTCCTGCTTGGGACCCTGCTAGGGTCGTGCTGCTGCTTGGGCTCAGGGATGGGCGTGCCTCCCTGGGCCCTGCTCTGTTCCTGATCTGCTGGGCTCCTGGGCTTCCTGGGGTCTCTGCTAGCTATGGCCCTAGCGCTTGAGAGCGTTTCCCTGCTAACCTAGCGCCTTGGGGCGCTCATTCCTGCTTCTAGCGCTTGGGAGCGCTTTCCTCTGACCCTAGCGCTTGGAGCGCTGCCTTCAGTTCTTTCGGCGCCGCTGGAGCGCATCCTTCGTGGCACTAGCGCTGTGCGCGCTACCTTCACCACGCCGGTGCCACCCGGCCGTTGCCCTGTCCTTTGGGGAATTATACCTCCCCCGCGAGTGCCTACCTCGCTTGCCCCTTCCTTGAGGCATGATCGAGGGAGCCTGAACCCTCGTCCCTTTCTCCGAGCTCACCGCCGCCGCCCGGGACCCTCGTGACGTCATCCCCGGGCCGCGCTGGTATTGGGCGCCGGCCCGGGATTCCCCCGTCACGTGGTCCCCCAGGCCGCGCCGTGATTGGCTGCCGGCCCGAGGGAAGGAAGGAGGCCGGTCGGGGGAGGGCGTCGAGGCAGGAGCCGCGGGAGCCTACTCCGCGCTCCTGCCCTGCCCCGAGAAGCTGCCGACACCCCCCCCGGGCTCCCGAGAGTGAGGGAGGGCCCGGGGAGCAGCGAGAAGCCTGCGCAGCTGCGGAGACCGGCGGCCCCAGACCGGTGAGTGCTGCGAAGGGGAGGGGCCGTCGGGGCACATTGCCGGTGCCCGGCCCTCCCCTCCAATGATCCTTCCCCTGAGCCCCGAGAGGCTCCACCACGTGTCCCCGACCCTGCCGAGCCTGTGAGAGGCTCCACCACCGCCCCCCTGTCCCCCTGAGCCTACAAGGCTCCGTCCAAGTCCCTCAGCGGCCCAGCACTTCGTGGGCCGCTGCCACGTTTAGGTTTGACCCGGGCCCTTTCAGGCCACTTTGGACACCGAGACTCTAAGGCGCCCCTGCCCCAGGACGGTCATCTGGCCTAGGGGGTGCTACTGACTAATATCAATGTGATGCTGAGAATTATTATGTGTGGCCCTGCTGATGGGGGCCTCTGTTGTGTTATGTACCTTGCCTCATGTATGTCCATGCTGGTTAGAGTGAGTGCTATTGCTAGTCCTATGAGACCCCGGGGCGTGACGTATTCTAATGCTAAGCTCCTGGTGATTATGTGTGCTAGTCCTAGTCCGAGGAAGCTCCCAGTGTTATATGTTCTAAATGCCAGTTCCATCAGAGGTGTACCACTGGCAGTGGTCCCGTGGCCCTGCCCAGTACCTTTTCCCTGGTAACCCCTGCCGTGCCCTGAGCACCTTGTAAAGTGTATGTTCCTATGTGTCCTGTCTAATACAAAGACTATTTTCATATATACTTCGTGTGGAGTTCCTTTTGTGGGAGGCCTGGGAGGTTGCTGTTGGTGGGTGCGTGCGCAAATGCTTCACACATGTCCTCCGAGATAGGCCTGACTGCCCGCGCCGCGTTACCTAGAGGGCGAGCAAGGGTCGACTTTATATAGGAGTGGCGGTCTCTGACTGGCTGTGGCGCAAGCCCTGGCCGGCCGGGGGTCCCATTTCCTACAGGATTGAATACCGTGAATTTTTTTTTTTCTGCGTTGATCTCCAGGCCATGCGCCCTGCAGAAATCCCCAAACCCATCCAGTATCCATTGAATCCCCATCGGGGATTTGGAGAGCAGGAGGGTATCATCGGCAAACATAATTGCTGGAACCCTCCTACCTGCCAACCTAGGTGCATCGTTGTCCCTAACATTATCAAGATGGGAAATTACACCGTTGACAAAGAGGCAAAACAGGGTCTGCGCAAGAACGCAACCCTGTCTTACCCCCCTGAGAACTGGAAATCTAGATGACAACGCTCCGTTCCTCCCACACCTAACCTGGGGAAGTTCCCCTTGTGGAGCCTAATTATTGCCTGTAGCAGCTGTGGAGGAACGCCAAGCTCCCTAAGCACCACCCATAATTTCTTGCGGGGTACCAGGTCAAATGCAGACTTCAGGTCCACAAACACCATGTACAGACTCCCCCCCCTCGATCCCCACTGTTTTCCAGTAGAGAAGAACGAGGCGGAAAATCTGGTCCATGGTGGACGTGTTTTTCCTGAAGCCCGCCTGGAGCGGACTGAGGATCGTATTGTCCTCCATCCAGTCAAGGAGATGGTCCAGGAGAAGACGGGCAAAGAGTTTTTGGGGTACATCTATAAGGCTGATCGGCCTGTTGTTGGCCGGAAGCAGAGGAGAGCCCTTTTTAAAAATCGGTACTATCTCTGCCCCCAGCCAAGTACATGGGTTCTCCATCCCTCCTAAAATGGAATTAAAAATGATTAGGAAGTAGGGACCCCAGATCTCAGGTTGGTGTCTAAATAAATCTCCGGGGAGTTTGTCGAGGCCTGGAGCCTTCCCCACAGCCAATCCCTCCATGGCATTTACTACCTCACCCAGTGTGAATTCTAATTTTTCTTCAGGCTCAAAGGTGATGTTGAAAGCTGCCTCAATGGGAATTACGGAAGTATCTTGATACAATTTACTAAAATGGGATTCCCAAACTGAGGCAGCAATGTTTGGCTCCACAGCTGATTTTGGCTCGGCTGTACCTGTATGGACTAGAGACCAACATTTTCTTGAATCCCTGGTTTCCAGTGCCAGAGATAGGTCATGCCATCTGTCCCAATCCCATTCTGATTTTGCCTGGGCGATGGCTTCCCTATATTTCCGTCTCAAGTCAGATACCTTGTTCTTATTGGTGCCAGACTTTATCATAAGGATCAGCTCGGTTTTTATCTTTTTGCATGTAGAGTTGTACCAAGCTGAAATTGGTGTCTTCCTCTTCCTAGTTACCACCTCGGGGTAGAAAACCTCTCCTAAGCTTCCCACTAAATCTGAATGAATTTGGGCTAGTTTCTCATTAATCTGTACCTCTGGGTTTATTAATTAGTTTGTCCATTTCGACTAGCTTAGGGAGTGCCCTATCATAAATGTTCTTAATGCACTCAGTTGAACTTACTAATTTCCCCCATTTTACCCTCCGTTTGTTATTTGCTAGAAATAGGTTCCCTGTGTCCTCCTTTAGGTCAGTAAGTGGCGTCCCTTCTTTAGGCACTGGGTGTACCATATCCAAGCAGAGAGCATTATGGTCGCTATCTGTTCTTTCAGTTACCCTAAAGTCCAGAACCTTGGACCAGATGCTTGTATCTACAAAGATGTAGTCCAAGCACGACTCATGGTCCTTCCTGTTGAAAGTACACATTGAGGGGGTATCCGACGGAGTACGCCCATTACAGGCCCTCAGGGCATAGTTCAAGGTTAGAGACGTGATCTGTACTGCTAGGGGGGGACCATGATCTTGGGTTTGGGGATTGACAAGGGGGAATCCCCCAGTAGTCATCCTCGGCTGTTAGGGCACCCTCCTTTAAACCTTTCAGTGGTTCAAAGTGGCAGTTAAAGTCTCCACCCATCAATATCTTACAATCGCCTGGTAGTTGGCCCAAAAATGACGTTAAATCATCTAAAGAAGATGATTCCATGGAGGCACTCACTGGGCGCGAGTACACATTGACAATCGCCAGATTGAAGGCGGATGGCCATTTAAGAAGGACACATTGTATGTCTTCCGAATGGGCTGGTATTGTCTCCGCTGTACAGCCAATGTGACTAGCCACCCAGACAGCGAGCCCACCAGAGGGCCTCCCTGTACCACACCACCTAGCATGGACATAGAAAGTTGCATACCCCGCCCTGGGGTATGGTTCCCTAGCCCAAGTCTCTTGAAAGAGGCAGATGTCAAAGCTGTCTACTAGGGACCCCCAGTCATTAGAATATATTTTATTAGCGATGCCTGCAATGTTCCATGAAAGGACCTTCATCCTTCCCGGGCCTGGCTTAGGTACCATCTCCCTCACTCTGTCGCCATCATTGTCTGTACATGGCGGTAGGGACCTATCCAGAATTGCCTCCTCCTCTTGGACTCCATGATCAGTTCCATTTGGGGATATTAGATTCTGGTGGGTTGGTCTTGGCAATTGATTGGTGGGGAAGCCCTGCATACTGGTTGCGGTTGACCTCTCTAAAGAGGAAGGGACAGGGCTAAAGTTGGCACTATGAGTAGCACCTGTCCCTGTCCCTAGCTGAACAGTATGGGGAACCACCCCTTCACCATCCCCAATACCTATAGCCATCGAAAGTCATTCAACTTGATCAAGGCAGCTATATCTGTTTGCATGAACAAAATTGCTATATGCAAGTATGTCATGGCATGGAGGCCTATACCTAGAACCGTCAATGGCAAATCCCACCCTAGTCCAGCCATCATTTACCCCCTGATGCGAGTCATCGCCACTTGGGTAAAAAAATGAGAGAGGGACCAATTCAATGGATGACTTCCCTGTGGACCCCAGCCAATTGCATATATAGGGGACGACCTGGGAATTCCTGAAACTTACAAGGATACAGTCTCCCCCTATTTTCTTCACGGTGTGGCCAACCCAAGGAACCCTCCTAACCATCAGTACTTCCCCTCTCAGATTTGGTGGTAAAGGCCTGTGAATATTCAACCAGCTAATAACTTTGTTGCGTAAATAATCAAAAGATTCCACTGTAAAGCTAGAGATTTCAGGTACCCCAGTCAAAATTACAGTATAGGCCGCCGCCTCTGGAGGCAGATTACCTACTTTTGGCCGGATTAGGCTGTCGCCCGTCCGGTTGGGGCGGTCAGCCACTCCATTATGCACCTTTTCCTGCCTCAGTGCAGTAGTCGGAATAGTCAACTTTGACTTCCTGACTAGAGGCACTGGGGGAAGAGGCCCTAAGAGGGATGAAGGGTTGGATTGAGATGGGGTAATTGTAGGAACATTCACAGTGATAGTAGAATTAGGCCGTGTTCGAATCGTTGTACTGGGAGCACTGGATGGGGGATTGGTCCCACTGTTGGTCACATTTACTCTTTGAGGGCTGGATCGCAATCCTGGCTGGACAACCCTATCCCCGGTTGCTTTTTCTATAGCTAGAAGTCTTGCGTCTATACAATCAAGCCTAGCCAGCAGGGGGTCTAGCATTTTTTTAAGAATGTTAATTATAGAACTGCTAGATTGGTCCTTGCTGCTAGAAGACCCCTCTCCGAAAATAAACGGACCAGGCTGCAAGGACGTGAGAGTATGGACGGGATGCATTAGACTCACTGTTTCGTTGGCAGTCACGGTGGGGGAAGTTTCCGTGACATCAATGAGGTTAACATTAGTGTTTAGAGCGTGATCTAGTTTTGCCCTCTTAGCACCCTTGGACTGCCTAGGTCTTTTTCTTTTCGGGACTGCGCCCTCCCGGAGGGCCCGTAGATGTGATGAATTGGAATCATTCCCCTCATCCTGAGTCAAAACTGGCTGAGATGTTGGGGGAGGTGTCGACTCTGGAATGATGAGGAGTGAGTCACGATCTCTGTATGAATTGGAAGTTGTCCTCAGCTGCTGTAGCACTGATTCAATTGTTTGATCAATGCTATCCAGTAGGGATAAGTGGGTAGCATCCAACACATCTGGGGATCTAACATTCGTGGTAGGGCCCGGGGAAGATCGCTGTGTGCTTTCAATCCCCTCTGCTATCTGTTTTTCTAGGGCTGTAAGACCGTTGTTTACCACAGTATTTGCTTTGATAAGGAAACTGTCCAAAGTACCTGTTACCAGGGTGACCGCTTTGCTCCTCGTCTCCCTTGATGCCATAATAGTCGATTTCTGATAGCACAAAACCAGAATAGAATATAAGACTGTGTTTCAGGTGAACCAGGAGCAGTTGAGCACGAACTTAGAGGGGTGGCCCGGTCCGGTCTCTCCCGGGCTCGAACGGGCTATAACGGGCCCGCCCTTGGCCCGGGCTTTGCCCGGCGCGCGCCGCGCGCGTCCCGCGGAGCGGTAGCTATCAGCAGTTAAGTGCTTAAAGGCAGGGAGGCGTGTCAGGCCGGGAAGAGGCCGCAGCTGTGTATTAATCCGGGCTGCTGGTCCTCGCAGTCCCGGTATTCCAAGCAATGTCCGCCCACAAAAGCAAACTGCTGGCGAGCGGCACCCTTTCTTAAATGGCCCCGATACAGCAATCATTAGTAATTTAAGATTCCCTGTCGCCTCGCACCACCTCTACAAGTCCACACATCACAAATGAAGGTGATGGGGTGCTACGAACCTCTCAAAAAGCTTGTACGGGCTCCTGGTGTAACAGATGGCAAGAAGGCCATACTAAATTTCGGCCTCATCAAACATCCTTTGACAACCCTGCCTAAGAACTTCCTAACAATTCTTAACCCTCTTAGGTGAGTGGATTGCAGTTACACCACCCACAAGAGAGGCCCAAGGGAGACTTCTGTGTGAGCCCCAGTCAACCTGGGCACATATTAATCATTATTTATTTTAGTGTGTGTGTTTGAGCTTATAAGCCAATACATATTACAAGAGCCAAGAGTAAATCTTGATTGTGCAACCTCACCGCCCATTTAAGTCAATATTTAAAAGGATCTGTTTGAAAATTTAGAGCGCTCACAATAGTATTTAGTATCTGGAGTTTTAAAGGCAGTAAACAGTACATGTTATCAGGATTGCACTGTTGCTCCTACAATCTCTAGGCATTGGAGAAATGGTCAGACACTGTTCAACTAAAGGTCCAGTGTAGTGAACACAGTGCCTCCTACGCTTTTACTAATGAGATGAGTAGTGTACACGTTGAATTCTCCTCTTTATGAGTAGTAGGGTAGTGCACAAATTGATTCATGTTCTCCTACCAAAGGGTCTATTTAGGGCAAACAGTGATTTCTGCTCTATCACCGAAGGATTCCTGTAATAAGTACCCATGTTGAATTATCGTATTTGACTATGGAGTAAAGGCGGCACACACCGTTCAATCCCATTTCAGACATGAAGGGTCAATTCAGTGCACACACTAACTTCTGTTTTCTGAATAGTGGATGGCTTTAGTGCATGCACTGATTTCTCCCCTCTCTCAAGGAAATATTTAGGGCACACACGAAATTGTTTTCTTTCAATAAGGGTTCAATGTAGTGCCCCATTGTCTACTCCCGTCTGGATGATGTGTCACTGAAGTGCTCCAGTGTCTACCTCCCTTTGGATAACCTGTCAATGGAGTGCTCCGGTGACTACTCCCCTCTGGATGACGTGTCAATGGAGTGCTCCAGTGTCTACTCCCCTTTTGATAACCTGTCAATGGAG
Organism: Lissotriton helveticus; assembly: GCF_964261635.1. NCBI lineage: Eukaryota > Metazoa > Chordata > Amphibia > Caudata > Salamandridae > Lissotriton > Lissotriton helveticus. Next base: position 1,393,590,033 of record NC_136057.1, read on the forward strand.
TGCTCCAGTGGCTACTCCCCTCTGGATGACGTGTCAATGGAGTGCTCCTGTGGCTACTCCCCTCTGGATAACTTGTCAATGGTGTACTCCATTGTTTACTCCCTTCTGGATGATGTGTCAGTGGAGTGCTCCAGTGGCTACCCCTTCTGGATAACCTGTCAATGGAGTGCTCCAGTGGCTACTCCCCTCTGGATGACGTGTCAATGGAGTGCTCCATTGTCTACTCCCCTCTGGATGAAGTGTCAATGGAGTGCTCCATTGTCTACTCCCCTCTGGATGACGTTTCAATGGAGTGCTCCAGTAGCTACTCCCCTCATGATAACCTGTCAATGGAGAGCTCCATTGTCTACTCCCCTCTGGATGAAGTGTCAATGGAGTGCTCCATTGTCTACTCCCCTCTGGATGAAGTGTCAATGGAGTGCTCCATTGTCTACTCCCCTCTGGATGAAGTGTCAACGGAGTGCTCCATTGTCTTCTCCCCTCTGGATGACGTGTCAATGGAGTGCTCCAGTGGCTCCTCCCCTCTGAATGACGTGTCAATGGAGTGCTCCAGTGGCCACTCCCGTCTGGATAACCTGCCAATGGAGTGCTCCATTGTCTACTCCCCTCTGGATGATGTTTCAATGGAGTGCACCATTGTCTACTCCCCTCTGGATGACGTTTCAATGGAGTGCTCCAGTGGCTCCTCCCCTCTTGATGAGGTTTCAATGGAGTGCACCAGTGACTCCTACTCTCTTTCAAGTCAGGGCTAAGCACGCATTGGTTCCTCTTCTTTAAATGCACGGTCCGTGTAGTGCAAGCTGTCTCTTCGCCTTTGTGATTACAGATGGAACAAGACCAATACAGCACGGGCCAATTTGACAACACTTTCCTAAAGGTCAATACAAAATGACCACTTTGCTGCATAAGAGATCAAAACAGGTCTATTTCTTCCAAAGTCCACCACCCCTTTGATAACCACTTTGGCCGTTCACCAGTTAGAGTGATAAACCAGTTCTGGTTACACACCTCCTATCCACTCTCTGAGGCATATAAAATGCGTGTGATGAATATCTCAATGCGCGGGTCAAACAAGTTTACAGCAGTTTTCAAGAAACCAATAGATGCTATTACTTGAAAACTGCACTTCCAGAGAATCAGGTTTATTTTGGTCTCAGGCAGTAGAGTAGTAAGGATGCCATGGGCTCTGGTGCACAGAAGGAAACTGATCCCTCTGACTGCAGCTAAGATAGGAAAATACAGCAATTATTAGGGATTGATGGGCTCCTCGAGGCTACCATTGGTGCCACTGCACCTGCTGCACCAATGGTAGCTACCCCCCTCGTCTCAGAGCATAATGTTGCCCTTTTTATGGTGCTGTGATGAGATCACACACTGACGCTCAGAACCAGGGCTAAAGCGTCAACAGCCAGAGCCGGCCTGCCCGGATCTGCCCCTGCTCCCATTGGCAGTAATACAGAGAAACATAATGCTGAATCACGTAACAGATGCGGATATATGTATCATGAGCGGGGGTAAACAGGGGAACAGTAGGGTATTCTTCAGGCAGTTCATTAAAAGTGTGAATGAGGTGGCTGTGTGGATCTTAGCTAGGGAGAAGTTCCAGACCCTAAGGGCCTTTCTGGATAAAGTACGCTTCAAGGTACTATTTTTTTTAATTTATGAAGCTTAAGGCATAAGGAGGTCTTTCCTCTTAAGTCTCGGCTTCCTATGTGTAAGGATAATTTGTTTGCACTCTCATGTCACAGTAGGGACCCACTAACATAGGCTCAGGGATTACCTTTGGGTAGGTGTCCTGGGGCTTAGCAAAGGGAGGCAGCTAATTACACAAATGCTAGATAAAGAACAACAGAGACTAGACAAGTGCAATAGCACATGAAGAGAAGGGATCTATTTGTACTGTTAATTTATGTAGCGCTTACTACGCATGGTAAGCATGTGTAGGAAGTACAGGCCAGTTTTGCAATTCATGTTAATTATGGGAATGGTTCACATGTGGAGACATCTAATGAGTACAAGTACTAGAAGAGAATTTATAAAGGTATTTATTTTTAATTAATCAAGACGTATCCTTCAGATTTATGAGTTTACTGAGAGAAGTCTGAGTTTCTTTAGTTCTGTAGATGGTATCTGTTGGGGCACGAATATCCCATGCGTGGAGTACACGTGTGCTCCTGTGCCTGAAGGCCTGACGTCCTGTATCTGGTATCTTGGTCTTTGATTTTGGCCCTGGTATCAAACTACAGCCTAGGTATGTCTCTTGGACTTGAGTGAAGCCCTAGATCTGTCCTTTGACTTAGGGGGGGACACCAAGCATGCCCTGGAAGACAGACAGTGGAGTCACTAGAGTGAAGGCCTACTGACCCACTTGTGTAAAGTTCTGCTTCTATGAGCTACCCGATTCCTAGCACTAACATCCCAAGTGTATGTTGTGCATGGTTGTGTGTGTAGCCGGCCTTAAACTTGCATGGTGTGTGTGATTGAGCCAGAGTAACTGATGCCTGTGGGTTACATGTTGAATACTCCTAGCATGGTCTTTTGCACAAGATGGTGGTGAGATTGTTTTCCCAGAAAGTGTACTGCTGACACTCCTGAAGTTAGAGGGAGTAGACCTACACACTGAAGTGAGGGGAGTGGAAGCAATACTGTTTGGAAGTGTAAGTTGGCCTCTTGTTAGGCAAGGCTTCGTTAAAACGACCATTTGGGATTATAGTAGTGAAGAATGGGACGTAAGACTATGTTGTGCAAAGTGAAGAAGACCCTTTTGGGGTGGTGTACTCTTTTATCTTCCCTGATCTCACACTCATTTTGGTTCATGACAGACAGGTGCAAAAAACTCAAATTTCCTTGTGCCACTATTCTGGGTGTCTACGTTGGATTAGACTACCCTACTGTGAGTACCATTACTCCCACAAAGGCTGTGTCTTGAGTGCTGCCAGAAAAGGACAATTAAAAGGAAGATTATGAAGGTGGATATACATTATGTGTGTGATTTTGCTGTAAAAAAGTAGGACCCTATACCCTCTATGACCATGGAATGGAGTGCTCTGCAGATTGCAACCAGAGCTGGTGTTTGCCAGACAGGAAGCTCTCCAGTGGTGAGAAGACATCACTTAATTCTGACCTCTTTTTGGAAGAGCTGTATACCTGCCCTGATGCATCTAGAAGCTTACCTGTCTTCTAAGAGAGGGAAGGAGCCTGTCAAACCCGCGGAAGAATGTCTGTCCAGGATAAGCAAGGTGCAGCATGTCTCTGATACCTGTGGGTCAGAACCGTGATCCTGAGTTGAAAGCCACCTGCAAGAAAGAGTCATCAACAAAGGTTCAGCCTCCGGGTTTCTGCATCACCGTCAGACTAGCCTGTGTGTGGCCCACCAAAACAAAAAGCAGGATATTGGTCTGTGCACTGGCTGCACTGAGCCCAGAGAATTGTCCCAAGCAGCTGTAAAGAGCTTAACTGAGTGCATTGTGATGAAGCCTTCAACTGGGACTCCTGCTCCCATCTGCTCATGCACAGATGATTACGAGGACCTTGCCAAAGCAGGACTTCTGGATCTATGCCGGCTTAGAGTTCCTCCCAGCAGCCAGTGCAGAGATCCCAGATGGAGTTACAAGTAGTGTAACCTCCCAGAAGTTGGAGAATGGCAAGCATGCTGAGGATGCCTAGCAGCTGACTGAAGGGCTGGTCCATCATGGTTGTAAGAAACTGTAAAAATTGAACGGTGAGTGGCTGATCATAAGCACATTGGAGGGAAGAGCTGATCCTAAGCCGTAATCTCGCTAGTACCCTGCCCCACAGGCAGGAGGTGCCGCTAAGACCAGAAGTTGAATCTGGAGGGAGATAGTGGCTCAAGGTGCAGACCTACCTAACAGCGCCCAGGACACTAAATTGTGTTGTGATTATATTTTTGTGTGGCATTTTGTTTATTAAAATACTTGGTTGATTGCTGAGCTCTCCTCAAGAATGCCCACAATACATCTCAGAGAAGCTTGTGAGAGCTCACCATCATTACCACTGAGAGTCTTGAGCTGAAGGGGTTGTACTTGGCACAGTTTGCAGAGCCACAGTAGGTGGACTTTGGGACATTAGAGACAAATGACTGTAATCCATATAGTTAAGGCCCAGTAGCCCCCGCTTGCCCTGCTGCCCCCTGAATGAAGTCTTTTAGTAGCCATAGCTTGAGTGCAGGAGACGCAGGCCTTCATGGTCCTATTTATTTAAAAAAAATGCAAATTGGAGTTCATCTTTGTCGATATTGAGTCATACGTTTTGTTTTGAGTCGAAGTAATATTGGTCAGAGGTATGATAGTCTTTTACATTTGTGGGTCTAGACTACTCCCCTTTCCTGTTGGTATTGAGATTATTACTCTATTTCGACTCATATTCAAGAGGGGAACAACCAAGGTTTCAGCATTTTCCTAAAATTCAGGGGATTCTCGGTTGCTGGAAGTGAATTCTATAGTTTGGTAGCTTTAACTGATTTCTTTTCTTTTTATACGGGCAGTATGTTGTACTATCTACCTCAAGCATAGTGTCCTATTCTTAGAGCATTTCTTGGGTTTCATCTTTAAAAGTAACAGTCCAGATGCATTGATTGCTTCGTGAGTTACACAAAGTAGTTTGGCAACAGGTATCCAGAGACTTCAGAGATGGGGAGATATGGCCTTTAACTCAAGGTGAAGAAGTTGGCTTTTGCGTCATTTTTTAAATCTTTGGAGCTGTCTAGTTTTAGATATTGTAACTCTATGCTGTAGGCAATTGGCTATGGTATATGACCAGCAAGGTGGTTACCTGGACCTTCTGCTGGAAATCTAAGTTACGGAAAATGCATTGGGGGAGCTTAAAAGGTGACCTTTAACATCCACTGATCAATGTCTTTGAGGCAGTCACCTAATTTTGAGTGTTCACTTAATTTGCTTTATCCAGTTTGAGAATTATCTGGCTATCGTGTGGGTAACTGTAGGAAGTGAGTTTCAAGGATTTCATGAATTCTGGGAGTGGCTTGATGTCGAAAGTATTACTGCGATAGGCGATCATTGCAGAAGTTCTGCCTTGATGCTGTGTGGGTTTAAAGAGAAATAGAAAGGATGCCAAACCTGTTATTAAGCGAGGAATTGGTCCAGTTGGGTATCTTTCCTTGTATATCAGTCTCATTTACTGTGCTCAGTAAGGCTGCATGATGTACAGTGTTGACTGCTGCTGGCAGGTCCAAGAGAATGAGTGCACCACTCCATCTGTATCTACCGAAGTTTTCATATCTTCTCAAATGGAGTAAGTGCAGAACTGATTCTGTCAGACAAGAATTAAAAGAGTATCGAGCATCACCCTCATAGGTCATTGGAAGAATGAAGAATCCAGTTTAGACTCCAAAAACAAGGATCAAGTCTAAAGATAACATGGGCTGCTAGGTGGAGGACAAAACTGCTGCACCTCCACCCCCCTTGCAGAACCGCAGGCAGGAATAACCCAGGATGCACGTCATACTCCTGCTAAATCACAATATAGCCTCTTCCCTAAAGAACAGTCCCAAAGGGAAACCTTGATCTATTCACATCTGGGTATGAAAGCTGGAGTTCTGCATATAAATGGGTACTGAATTGGGATCCAGCATATAAACATCAGGTCAACAGTCCCAGGGGTTGGCACACCAGAGCTAGTATGTCGGACATTGGGCACTGTTGAGATGAACCAGATCACTGACCCTAGTTTCTACCAGAATATACCAGGGCATTGGAGCAAGAGTGCCATAGATCAGCGCACCAGAACATGCATGCAACGAACCAAATCCCTGCAAGTGTTTTGCCGGAGGCACCTGTCGGCAAGGTGGGAGTAGAATATAGCAGGGAACTAGAGGTGGGGTGCTGCCTACTTACACTGTGGGCCTCAATTTGTGTACCTCCATTTACTGGGAACAGATTTTTACTCATTGATTTGCTTTATAGGACTTCAGTCAGGTGACTTTCCAGCTTAATCCATATATATTTCGGGTCTAATTTAATGGATTTGCTGGTTTATGTTACTATAATTTTTTATTCAGCATTATGTAACACAATTATGGGATGTATGAGGTTACAACGCATACTTTTACAACGCATACCTTTACAATGCATTTTTTACAACGCATCATCCATTACAACGCATTCCAATACAACGCATGCCATTACAACACATTTTTAAAAACTACCTTTACAACGCATTCCATTACAACGCATACTACCTTTACAACGCATACCATTACAACGCATAACATTACATTGCATGTATGGTAAGTATTGGATAGTGTAGGGGTACAAATTACTATTCTAACTCCAGGGGGTGCAACAGTAGGGTAAGTGTTGGATAGTGTAGGGGTAAAAATTACTATTCTAACTCCATGGGGGTGCAACAGTAGGGTAAGTGTTGGATAGTGTAGGGGTAAAAATTACTATTCTAACTCCAAGGGGTGCAACAGTAGGGTAAGTGTTGGATAGTGTAAGGGTACTATGCTTTGTAATGTTATGCGTTGTAATGGTATGCGTTGTAATGACATGCGTTGTAGTGGTATGCGTTATAGTGTCATGCGTTGTAATGGTTGCGTTGTAATGGGATGCGATGTAATGGATGTTGCGCTGTAAAAGTTTCGTTGTAATGGTAGTGTGTTGTAAAAGTTGCGTTGTAAAGGTTGCTTCGCCAATTACGAGAGATTAAAAGACAAAAAGGACAACTTGAAAAAATATGTTCATTTACATCACTATCCCAGTATTCCCTTTTACCTCCACCGCAATGGAGTCCACAAGCAGGCCCTCGTAAGAGATTATCTGGTCAGAAAACTCCGACCCCTAATATGAAATAGTGATGCTGATCTTAAAATGTCGTCATCTGTAAGGCTCCTAATACCCTGGGACAGGTCAGAGCTTTAAAGATCTTTACAAAGTGTGTTAAGCGGGGATCACATTTTCTCAAATTTCCTCTCATCATTTGAAGCTAATGCATGATTTTTTCCATCCCTGGAACCAGCCCTACCTTGCCATACCAGTCATTAAGTATCTGGTTGTGTTTCGCTAGAGCTGGTTGTTCAGCCTCTAGTTGGGGGGCATTTCTATGTTTAGAACGGTTTTCATATTTCCCCACCATGTATCCGGCTTCCTGCTATTCCCAGTGGATGGGGGCAGTTATCATCGCTTCTATGGCTTTGAAGACCTCATCCCAGAACTGAGTGAGTTTCGAGCATGCGCAGTGAATGTGAGTGATCATGCCTCCACCCTTCTAGCACTGAGGAGAGATAGAAGCATTAATGGGATGAAGAAGGTTGTATCCAATCCCAGTGGTGTAATATCTTACATTCAATCTCTCTCCTTGTACAGACCTGATTCCTCTGTCTGTGTTGTGTGCCAGGATAGCCCATTGTCCCTTCTTAGGGAGATGCCTAGTTCATTTTCTAGGGTGAGTTGTCTCAGTGTCCCATTGGCCAATTTCACCTCCAGTAATCATTTGTAAATCTTTGAAGATTAAACGCCTGTTTTCATTCACCTGTTAGTTGCTACTGCTCTCATTTCTTTCGCATCACTCGCTGCCAAATAGGCATGTATTGGAATATTTCCCCCTCCCTAAGACCGTGATCGGCTTTAACCTATTCCAAAGATTTAAGCTCACTTTAGTAAACATCTTCCCTATAGTAACACATCTCCCTACTATCCACCGCAGTCCATTTGAAGCCCAAAATCGGGATCAGGGCTGGCTGTAGCACTGGTGGCGCCCGGTGCGACAATCATTATAAGCACCTCCACCCCCTATAACTGCCTTCTCGAATTCTGTATCTACCACCAGACAAAAGTGCCCCTCATCTATCCAATCATAGGTTATTGCTAAACACAGCGCCCCCCTGAGGTCAGTGCCCCCTCCACAGGTCAGCGCCCAGTGCTGCTGCACCAGTCGCACTGCCCTAAAGCTGACCCTCATCGGGATTACCAAAGAAATAGTAAAAGGTGATATGTGTTGTATTAAACCTAGCGACTCACAAATTGCATCCCGAATTAGTACAGTATTTCTAGTGACTGAGGAAGATGCTAAATTTGGGTATCGCTGATTCAGAGGTTCATAAATTACCTCTTGCGAGGTAGCGACAAATAAACACCAGTGCCTTTCCATCTCAGCTCTGAGCCATTCGAAAAGGTAGCATAGATGTGCGCCTTGTAGTAGACCCTTAGGTTTGGTACCTCCAACCTTCTCCCAATTAATGTACTGTAGATTACACAGAATGGAAAGTTTGGCTTTAGAGTATGTGAAAACAAAATTACCCCTTTTCTGTGTAATATAAAAAACCCAATTACAGATGTTTTAATTTCTGGGTATCCATTCTCATGAGAACGGTTTTGAAGAGAAATAGCATTCTTGGCACTGTAGTCATTTTTATTGCGGCAATGCAACCATGCCAAAAGAGAGCATGTTTGTGCTAGCTCAGTAACTCCCTTTGTACTTCCCCCAGCAGTGCGTGCAAGTTAGCATCATGCATGTTTTTGAAGGTGGCTCCCACTTGAATGTACAGGTACTTAATATGATCAAGGAGTTACCCAAATTCATAATTTTTTGCTATGTGGTTACTCCGGATGTCCGACTTTGCCATGTTAAAGTGAAAGTCTTCTAGTTTGCTGGGCTTCTCTAGTTCCTTCATTAACAGGGCAGGGATAGCTTTGGACCTGATAGAATGACCAGTATATTATCTGTGTGGAGCAACAACTTCAATTTGTCTCGCCCTAGTTTTAGCCCGTGTAGAGACAGCTTGTTTTGGATATGCTGAGCTAGTGATTTCAAATACAAAGCAAAAAGCAAAGGGAGAAGGGGCAGTACTTAGATGCCCAAACCTATATTTACTGCCTTTGTCTAACACTCATTGACCTAAATCTTGGCTACCGGACTGGATATCCTGCCATGGTTATGGTTATGAAATGTTCCACCAGGTAACTTGCCTGCAGGATTTTTTTTTAGGAAGGCCAGCATACCTTGGTGAATGCTTTTTCCGCCTTCAGCAGGAACATGATTGTCTTCCTTCTGCTCTTGTTGCCAATGTCTGTGAGATGGATGACTAGAAATTGTTTGGCTATGATTTCAAAATTGATTTTTGTACCAATGTTGAGTAATGTGATCGGCCAATAAGATCCACATTCCTCAGCTGTTTTACCTTTCTTAAGGGAAACAGAAATTCAAGTCTTTGACGTTGACTGTGTGACTGTCTCAGTGTTCGCTATTTCGTTATACACTTTTGTCGGAATATCAATTAGCCTCGGTGACATGTCTTATGGAAGCAGTGGTGATTCCATGAGCACATCCGGATCTGGGGCTTCGGACACCTGAAGCCCTTTAACTGCTCTAGTTATCTCTTCTTTGGTGATTGGGTCTTTGGGAGAGTCCGTCTGGTCTGAAAAAAGTTGAGTTAGACCTGCCTCCCGGAGATACTGCTTGGTGACCATCTGCCTGATTCATCAAGCTAAATTGCACTCGCAGAGGGCAAGATTCTCAGAATCTTGCCTTTTGCAAATGCAATTTTTGCATTTGGGATTCATCATCCCAAATGCAAAATTCGCTATTAAAGAATTCGCACATTTGCGAAGAATTGCATTTAAGGAATCTCTAATTGAGATTCCTTAAAATCATTTTAAAATTGCGAAATTGCAATTTTGGGCCGCTATTTACCGAGAGGTCAGACCTCGTGGTAAATAGCAAAAACTTAGAAAAATGCATTTAAATACATTTTTCTAAGTTGCAGGTTACACACACACACGTCCTTTGGACATGTGTGTGCGCAACACCAATGTAGATTACATTTCAGGGGTGCTACAGGGTGTCCTTTGGACACCCCTGCACCCTTGAAATCGCATCCTTATTTGCGATTAGCTAATTGCTAATCGCAAATAAGGAATAACTCCCCATTCATTCCTATGGACCTGTAGGCCCATAGGAATGCATGGGGAGTTATTCCTTATTTGCGATTAGCAATTTGCTAATCGCAAATAAGGAACATGTAGGAATCGCAATATTTTTTGCAATTCCTACATGAATCCCGTTTTGCAAGTCCTTAATAGCGTTTCCTTATGAATCGCTATTAGAGGCTCTCAAAACGGGAGATTGATGAAACAGGCTGCATGTCCTTGCTTTTTGATTTCGATCCAGACCATTATGCACTTTTGAGCCTATTCACAATAGTCTTTGGGCTAAGACTTATAAACCCTTGCTTTTCACACCCACGGTTACTCCTTGTTCTAATATTTCTTTTAGAGCTGTCCTCTAAGGTTTTGAATTTAGCTTGAAGTGTGGTGTTGTGGTCACAGAGCTCAAGTAGATCTTTACGTAAAAGTTCCAGCTCTACTTCTGCACTGTCTCTGTTCTCTTCTAGAGTAACAACACTTTGTCCAAGTTCATCCAGGTCCTTTTTCACTCTCTCCAAATCTCAAAAGAGCTCTCCTCCAAGACTTGCAATGTTGTCTCTGATTCATCTAAACAGATCCTTCAGGGGCCCTCTGGGAAAGTGCCTCTTTTTGCATGGTTAGCCCACACTTTTTGCCTGATGCCTGATGTAATTTCGAACTGTAATTGCACCGGATCTCTGCTAACAAGGTGTCCAGTGCCAGATCAAAAACTGTACCATGTTTGGTGCCCCTTCAGTTACTCCTATTAGTCCCTAGCAAATGGTACCTCTGGTACCTTGTGCATGGGTACTGAAGAGCGTTCTCTGGGGTGGTAGCACTGGTTGTGCCAGCCCCAGGGACCCCTCACCCGGGCTATGCACTCTGCCATTGTAGGCTGCGTATCTTGGTGTAGGGAAAGCCAAAGAGTGCCATGCCACCCATACACTGCATAAGATATAGGTAAGATACCCCTATTGCAGACTGTTAGCCCCAAGGCGTGGTGCATTATATCCTTTGTGAGGGCATATCACGATGAGCAGATATGCCCCTACAATGCCCAGTCCAGTCTCTGATGTTGTAAATTAACATGGGATCGTTAAGGATTACATGGGCTTGATACTTTCCAACACGTGTTTCTTAGCTTCATGATGGCTTCACTGATTTCTAAGATGTTTGGTGCTATACACCTTGTTTTAATAAATCCTCACTGATGCCAGTGTTGGATTTATTGATAAATTCACTCAGTAGACCCTTTTAGCAAGTACCCTGAAAACCTACCAAACACTGGTGTGGTTCTTGACTGGTTTTCGTCAGTCTGCCACCACCAGACATGTTTCTGACCTCAAGGGGCCAGAGCCAGTGTTACCAGAGGGCAGAAAAAAAGCCTGCTCTGTGCTAGGGTGCTTCACACCTCCTCCAGGGCAGGACAGGATAGCCTTCCTGAGCGGGAAGCTTCGAAGGAAATGCTGCCTTTGAAATCCAACCCAAGAACATCCAGATAGTGGGGGGAGCCAAGCCCCCTTTCCTTGTCCACTTTTGGCAAGAGGAAAGGCAGGAACATTAGTTAGATGGGGTGGAGGGTTCCCACTTAGCCCTATGGTGGGACAGGTGATGTGAACCCCTCTCCTGAATTTCCACCATCTTGGAATGGCAGAAAAACCTCCAATCAGGGCTACGGTAATGTCCCCTCCCACTGGAAGGAGTCACTAAAGGGTGTAGACACCCTAAAGGTAAGTAGCCCTTTGGCTACTACCTGTTGTCATGATTCTTGTGATTCAGCAGTCGCAGTTTCATCAATAAAATTAATCCAGAATGAATCTCTCCAAAAGGAGTGATCAGAAGTACTTCTCCCTTCATGAAACCCACCCCTATCCCGTGCATCCAGCACTCAAAGTGTGTTCATTTAGCTGTAATATGCATACTGTGGACTGTGTTTTGTTAGGACCTTGCCAATGCTTGTTTGGATATGTTTGTGCCAATGCTTGCTGAATAAACACGAAGTTTGAATAGTTATATTGTGCTAATGATTGTTGTTGCAGATAAGGATTAAGAACAGTGATCTGGGCATAGTCTGCAGAGTAAGGAAAGGAACGGTATTACTGAAGAAAAAAAGAGACGCGTTTAAAAGTTGCACGCGTTCGTGAACAAATGCTCTCGCGCTGTGTGCAGTTCAACACAGCGTGAGGGCAAAGTTGACGTGTGCGGCTGAAAGGGACGTCCCGGGGTGTGGCAGGACTATTAAAGCCACACCCGGGATTCTAGAAGGTGCTTAGCCTTCCAGACACTTCAGAGGAGCATCGCGTCGGAGATTACTTACCGGAGATCCTGGAAACTGAATCTTTGCCAGAGTCTTCTGTCTTCTGAACACCGTGATGCATCTGTTTTCTGCAAGCAAGGAAAGAGCTAAGGCTAGATGTAGGTAAATCTATTTTACCACTTCTTAAATACCGAATTTTACCGATTCGGTATTTAAGAAGTGGTAAAATAGAGGGGGGAGATGTAGGTAATTCCAGATGTGGAATTACCGAATCGGTAATATTCGGTATTTACCGAATCTGTAATTACAGAATCGGTATTCCCTATTGATTCCTATGGGCTGTGAAGCCCATAGGAATCAATGGGAAATACCGATTCTGTAATTACAGAATCGGTAAATAGCGATTTTAGCAAGGGTGCAGGGGGTGTCACTTTGACACCCTCTGGCACCCCAAGAATTGACATGTGCGCCATGTGGCACACAGACATGCCCTAAGGGCATGTCTGTCTGTCACATGGCATAGGTGTGCATGCACACATGTGCATGCACACCTGAATTCGGTATTTTAACACCCAATTGGATTGGGTGTTAAAATACCGAATTTGTAGGGCCTTTGGGACTCTGAAGAGTCCCACCTACATCTGAGATTTACCGAATCGGTAAAATTACCGATTCGGTATTTTACAGAATCTGTAAATTTACCGATTCTGTAAAAAAGTGCCCCTACATACCGAAAACCCATTTACCGGTCGGTAACGACCGAAATCGGCCGTTACCGGTCGGTAAATGGCTCCTACATCTGGCCCTTAGAATCTTGTTTAAAGGGTACAATTGCAGGATTATTTTAGGAACAGTGATTTTTTAGGAACTGTGATGATTTAGAATGTTTGTTAAATCTTTATTTCAAAAGTGAGAAGTCGTTTGAGCAGCTACTTGGAGAATGTTGAGTGAGTAAATTTCAACGTAGACAAGTGTGTATTTGTTTAAATAAGAGAAAGTGCAAATGACTTATCTTGTTGTTTCACACAGAATACCCATTTTTTCGACATAAAGATCTGGGGGCGGACAACTCAACTACCTTCAGACTCTAAAGACCAACATCTCCTCAACCAGACTACCAAAAGACGACGACTTCCAGGACGCGAAGCCTAGTTTAGTAGATCGCAGGTAGGAGCTTAAAGACTTGTCACTAGAATACAGTTAAAACTGCTCTAAAAGTAAAACTAATAAAAGGATAATGTTCTAAGGAGTTTCTTGTTGCTTCGCAGGTCGACTACAAGAATATAAATAGCGTCAGACTCCGGCCTATCTCCCTGACTGCTATCCGTCACCCTAGTGTTAAGTAAAAGACCACAGGTTGTAAGATAGGGTTTCTGGGAGTTTGGCTCATAGCGTCTCTTCAAAACCAATCAACCACCTTACAGGTAAGGGATCGTGAATACACAGGTAAGAGTGCTTGATCAACCTGACACCTGTCTCCCCTGGTACACCCCTAATTCCAGTATTTGGGTGACCCCCCAAAACCTGAACACCAGATTCAATGGGCAAGAGAAGACCAGGACAGAATAAGTCCTGCTGCTCGAGAAATAATATCCTGCTGCGGAAGAAAAAGATGCCAAACCCAGCCAACTGCTACAAGGACTCGACAATCACTGCTGCTGTGTTGTTCTGGAATCTAAAAGGACTCCAAGAACCCTGGAGCACATCCAGCTTTCAAGAAATCACCAAGAAGCTCCCTTCGAGTGAAGGTATCACTCCCCTGCACACTGAGGGCACGGATCCTATAAAGTTTGGTTTGTCGACTTGCAGCTCCCCAATGACCTTGGTTCAGCACCAAAGAAAGAAGAGGTATAACAGCTCTAGGGAGTCATATCTGCCTCTTCACTACGATTGGAGGCACCAGGACCCACCGGAGCAGAGACTTACCAATATTAGGGGTACCAGACCCCCAATGACAAACACCAAGAAGAAGAGTCCATTCTGGACTCCCAAAGCATCAAGAGCAAGCAACCATCAAGGGAGATTGAGACTATAAAGTCCCATGTCTGAGTGGCCCAGCTGTCCCAAGATCGCCTCTCCAAGTTTCTGCTCCTAACCGCAAAGACTCCTAGACGCACAATGTCCGGCGGACCTGTTCGCTCTGCACCTGGCCCCAGCAGCCCAGAATTGACTAACCTGCTTTACTCGTATAGTCCCCAAGCCCTTGCAACCTCTTGACCTCGGAGGAGCCTCCTTGGACTTACTTGCAAGTCCACTTGTGTAGTGTGTTTCTACGTGGTGCCCTTTCTCTGCGCACTAGCTTCCAAGACTCTGAGCACTCTGCTCCTGCTCGATCCAGGATGCTCCCAGACTTGTCGGAATGTTGGACCTAATCCCGATATCGGCCTAAAATAAGACGATGTACTTCAAGAAATCATTGCCTAATTTTCCATGTATTTTCCACTTTTTCCCCATTGTTTTCTGTAGTGCGCAATTGCTCATAAAAGTGATATATTTTTTTAACTTTGAAAAATCCTAACTCCTAATGTACTTACCTTAAAAATGTGTGTCTTAAAAATTCTATAATAATCTGTGTTATTTTTATAAATTGGTCTCGGATTTATTCTTGAGTGTGTGTCTCATTTATTCCCCGTCACCCCATCAAGTAAAAACAGAATGTGTGGATATGGCAGCCAGCGAGACCTAATAAAGGGAGTGAGGCACAGGGCTGTAAAGTGGTTTGTCAAGGACTCTAGAGCTTTTAAGTGGCGGAAGCCGGGATCGGAACTTGTTATTTGCACACATTGCAGTTTAACCATTAGCCCGTACCCTTCGCTGCGTCGCTAGACGAGACCTAAAAATGAAATGTCCTGATAGTGCCCTTCTTTGGGCTTTCCCTTTCACACTCTCCCAAAAATTCAAAATGGAACTTGTGATTCATATCCCACGTGAAAAACAAAATCTGCCTTTTCTGCCACCAAAGGAACACCAATTGGCATTTCTAAAGGCATACTGCTTTGCTGCTCTCAACCTGTTTTGCCTTTGGAAAGAGTTGTTGTAATTTCAGTTTCACAGCTAAAATGTTGTTCAATCATGTGCAAAATATTTTAAAATCATACAAGAAACATTGCAATACACAATTACAAAAAAAATATTTTGCTTCCTATTTGAAAGTTTGGTGTACGCTTCTTGGGCTTCATGTATGAAATTTCCATTTGCAAACAGTGGCTGCAAATTCCACAAAAATATTTTTTTGAAAGGAAAGAAATTTTGTGAAGCGACCTATGTACTAATCGGTTGCTTCACAAAAATCTGAATCATGGAGGGTAGCGATCTGACCTCCCTCGTCAAAATTCATGAGGAAGGTCACAAATTGTTACTCACTATGATTTTATGCTGGAGGCAGCCGATTGAGATGGTTATTCGACATTGACGCGCTTATACGATTCAATTGTTTTTCATTCTGGGAGTATTGGCAGTACTAATTTGGTTGGTTTTGGATTCCCCTAGCCTCTTGGTTTACAGCTCAAATGCAGACATCGGGCACTAATTAATAGAAGCTGCGTCTTTGATGACCTTGTGTTTGGCATCTTCTGACTTCTCTGCCAATATTTATAAAAGTTGGGAATTGCATTGGGATCCTATTGTTTGGTCTCTCATACAATTGTGCTGTAAAGATGTATAAGATCTGAACACATCTAGTTGGAGCCATCACAGACAAGTGCACTACATTAAATACGTTCATTATTGTCCTGATAATGACCCTCAATAATTGGGTTTGAAACGCCGTCAACACTTGCAGCAGCTAATCATTTTTTTACTTACTACATGATTATATAAGTTTTCTGTTTCATCAATGTACTCATGTACTGAGATGTTATAAAAATCTCCATATGTACCCTGCTTTTGTTTCTTTGTTTTTTAAGGTGTTTCACATGTGCCGTTCATGGGGATCAAATCAAATCAAATCAGGTGTTTGTTAAGCGCGACTACTCACCCGTAAGGGTCTCAAGGCGCTGGGGGTGTGGGGGGGTTCGCAGGTTCCAGTCCATTAAGGAAGGGGTCTGTCGAAGAGCCAGGTTTTGAGGTTTCTTGCAAAGATAGGGAGCAATGTTATCTGTCTGAGGTGGAACAGAAGGTCTGCTGTTCTTCTATGATATCGGGAGCCTCTCTTTGTTCCGCGGTTTGCTCTAGCGGCCGTTTTGTTTATTTGGTTTATTAGCAACCGTTCCTGTCATTTTCCCGTGGTGCCTTGCTTTAGCGGGCAGGGTTTGTGGCGATGCTTTTTGGTGTGCCTGGACCTATGCTGCTTCCAATTTTTCTGTCAGGACGACGGTCTGTTCTAATTACATGCTGCAGTCCCTCCTCAAGGATCTCAGTCCCTGTCTCTTCTTATGCAGGATGGGGAGGATGCTTCCTCTCTTTTGCCCCTCATGGAGTTGCAAGTACGATACTTGTCAGATATTTCATTTGACAATTTGAGTGCTGCTGCGGCTGCTTCTGTGCTTCGATTGCGGCGAGGCGTCATATCTGGATGCGTTCCTGGAAGGCTGAGTCTTCTCAGAAGTCGGTCCTGTTGAAGCTTCCCTTTTCGGGTGCCAAGGTGTTTGGTCCTCAGCTAGAGGAGATGGTGAAACAGTCGGCGGAGAACCGCAAGCTGGTGGCTCCAGTCTGCCCTCCTTCTCAGGGGCGTGGTTTTGGCTACCGTCGCGCTTTTGGGCCTTCTGCTCGGGGCGCTTCGCAGCCCTTTCGTGGCAGGGAGGCCCCTGGAGATGCCAAAGCCTGGGCCCTTGCCAGTGTTGCTGCCACCGCTTCTTCCTCTTCCCAATGACTATCTGCCTTTGCCGGTTGGTGGTCGCCTTCAGTCTTTCCTGCCCCAGTGGTTGTCGGTTCCGAATGCCTGGGCGGTTCTGACCGTGTCAGAGGGTTGTCAGATAGAATTTTCCTCTCCTCCACCTCCGGTCTTCCTTGTGACTCCCCTGCCCCGTCTTCCTCTGCGAAGGGAGGCGTTGATGGTGGGTGTGCGACTTCTGTTGGAGAAGAAGGCTATCGTGAATGTTCCTCCTCTGGAGAGGGGCGAGGGTTGATATTCAATCCTCTTTCTGGTCTCCAAGAAAGATACTTCGGATCTGCGTCCTGTTTTGGATCTGAAGCGGGTCAATCGCTTCGTTCTCCATCGTCCATTCAAGATGGTGACTCTGCACTCCATCCTGCCTCTGGTGCTTCCAGGGGGCTTCCTGGCGTCCCTGGATCTGATGGATGCATATCTACACGTCCCGATCCATCCGCGGATCAGAAATATCTCTGGTTTGCTGTGGGTTTCCGTCACTGCCAGTTCCGGGTGCTCCCCTTCGGCCTTTCATCGGCGCCCAGGGTTTTCATGAAACTCTTGGCCCCTCTGGTGGGTATTCTTCATTCCAGAGGGCTGCAGGTTTTTACCTATCTCGATGACTGGTTGATTGTTTCTCCTTCTTTTTCTCAGGCTCTGTCGGATGTGGCCCAGGTGTGTCATCTCCTGGGTTCCTCTGGGTTCCTCATCAACCACCGGAAGTCCTCCCTGATGCCCTCCCAGTCCCTGAAGTTCCTGGGGGCTCTCTTCCACTTGGATCTAGGCATGGTGTTCCTCACCTTGTCCACCTTGACTCGTTGGGTCAAGGGTGCTGTGGTTTCCGCCTACGATTCTGCCCACTGTCCTCTCCCTTCTTCTGTTCAGGGTAGGTCGACGAGGGGCGTCTCCTCCTCCTGGGCCATGTTCAAAGGAGCCTCCTTGAGAGACATTTGTAATGCTGCCACATGGGCTACTCCCCATACGTTTGTTTCACATTATCGTCTTCAGTTGGGGATGGCGGCCTCTGCTGCTGTTGGTACTCATGTCCTGTCTGCGGAACATGGTTTGTGATATGTACTGTTTTCTGTTGATTAAATGGACCTGTTTTTCTCGCACTTTCTGGTGTTTTTTTTCTTACAATCACTGTGTGCTTGGGTATGGGCTCACTATTAAGGAATGGGACGGGGAGACAGGACGAGGAGGTAATGCCCGGTTACTCACCGGTAATATTCATTACTCTGAGTCCTGGTCTCCCCGTCCCATTCCTGGGACCTTCCCTCCCTCCCTGTATTTGGTTTGGGGTGATTGTTTTCGTGTCTGGGTTTTTTCTTTGGTATTCTCAGGAAGTTTCTATACCGCATTTCCCCCTTTATTGTCACATGATGGTGATGCCATATTGGGGGAAGTGCTAAAGCTCGGCTAGGTAATAGGTTTCTGTAGAGCAGGCTAGCTACTCACTGTTAAGGAATGGGGCAGGGAGACCAGGACTCGGAGTAATGAATATTACCGGTGACCAACAGGGCATTCCAGGCTGTAATCACGCAGAACATCAAGGAAGGAGTGTTTGTGCTGTTCCTCATGTAGGTATAGTCAAAGTCACTCAGGAGTTGGAAACTACTGTGTCTCAATGAGATCTACAGTTGGAAATCCATTTGTTGGATTTTAATGCCCTCACACACCCTTGCAGGTGTCATGCTTCATCATATGGGCTGCTCCTCGTTGGGTCGGCGGTGCAATACCCAATGGGCCCACCTCAAAGAGGGGCACTTTACCGGAGTTCTTTTATCCAACAGCTGTATTGTGAAGTGCGGGTATGGGGCCAGAGAAGTGTAGACGTGAAAGTGAGTATAAAATAGGGCTGGGAGTGCCTGAGACTGATTTTTATTCTGGGGGTTTCCTGCCCTAATTAAAAGGAGTATAACCGGCACTCATCGAAGTGTAATGTCTCCTATCTATGTGTCGGTTAGTGGGAAATAGTTGTAACGGTCAACATGTTTCTCATGTACTAGTCTATTGACTCGCGATTCTTCAGGACCAAAACAGAATGGAACTATCTTCACTAAACAATTATATGTTTTGTACATAGGTTCATAAAAAAACACAATGCAAAGTCTAGTGTGTCAATGTACCTGTGATGAGCTGGATCTGCCTGTTATTGGAGACAAAAAGGTGCATGTATTACAGACAAATACATTAATAAACCATGCTAGACTGTGCCTGTAGTGACTTCAAACAACAAATACTCAGTGGTGTGTGCATAACATTTAAGCACAAGCAAAGTATTAAAAATCGTGGTGGTTCACTACCCACAGTGAGCTATGGTGGTTTACTATGCCCATGTGGGATATGAACGGTAACAGCAGCGGAATCATATAGAACTCACCTAATAGTGTCTAGATTCCAGGCATCAACAGTACCCGGCGGTCTACACATCAGGCTTTCACTTCCATGTGTCAAGGGCTATACATGGGGGGACGGTAGCAGTCAATAAAAACAGAATGAAATAATAATGAAACTAAAAGTAACAGTACAAAAGCTGGAAAAACAACTTGTTTTCTGAAATGCCTGTGTTACAAGTTTGTTGGTGTATATATGAACCTCTGTGTCTTGGAGGAATGGGGACCGTTATGTATGGACTGGGCTCTCAGCCCTGTCAGTATGTAGTTTTTATTATTAAGGCAACAGAGTGTTGCAGCGTGATGTAAGTATTTATCTACGCCAGCAATGTGAGCTCTGGGGGCGTAGGGATTCAAAATTATGTTATTGAGCTATAGCTCGGAACCTGTTAGCCGCGGCGCCACACCACTTACTGATATCGCACAGCGCATTCCATTTTAACGAACGGCGGGCGGGGGTGGGGGTCTTAGTTTCTTTGGTGGGTTAGCCGTTAGCCCTCCACCCGGGCAGGGGATCACCTCACAGCCGGGCCGACGTGCGGTGGTACCGATGTTGTTTCTCGGGGGAGGGGGGGGGACAGAGTGTCCGGGCACGCCAGCAGACACCCTGGAGGGGCCACCTCTCCATGCGGAGAACATGAGCACAGGCGAAGGACCGGCGTGCCGGCCAGGACCGACCCAGGCTCGCCCCTCTCCCACTACCCCCGGATTGGACAACAATACACGGGCCAAGGAGTCCCACTGGACGGCCCCGGCCCCCACTGCTCCCTTTCCGGCCCCATGATGATGGTAGCAGCGAGGGCATGCTGTCGTCCTGGCACCCCCCACTTCCACGGCGGCCCGCTTCCTAAGTGGGCCGCCAGAATCCCGCTCTACCTCCATGGGAGGGAGTAGGCGGAGGGGGGGTACCGACTCCATCGGGCCTCACTCACCGCAAAACTAGAAGAGTGTCCACTGTGGGCGCGCGACGTCCGGAGCGACAAAGAGGCTAGAAAATGGCGAGGGGAGGTTAAATACCCCTCGCCATGCCTGCCGCCCCGGACGGGCGTGTCCGGCCCACCCACCCTACAGTAGTAGCCTCCACCCCCCACGTGGGGGAGGAGCCTAAGAGCAGAGGGCGGGGGCAGCCTTCCGTGTCTAAGGAGGCCACCCTCCTGATTGCTACCGGGTGGCCTCGGGCAGCTGCAGAGTTAAGGGACCGGCCAACCCAGATGCCAAAGTCTAAATCTCCCGCACTCTCATACGAAAAATAGATGCTATGCATGTAAAGGGGCAAACAGCTCTTTATGGGAAGCGAGCTTGCTGTATAGGTTGCCCTGTAATTTGTTTAAAAAGGGGGAAACAGCTTGCGCACAGAGGCACCGGAGATCGATTGGTCGCGGCACTTAAACTTGTGGAAAGTGTACCTGGCCTGGCACAAACTTTTGCGTTAGAGCAGTGAGGTTCTGCTCGGCACGCAACGTGATGCCAGAGCAGTTTACAATCAGTCAACTCGGCCAATAGTATACTTATAACAGAGGTGCTTCGTGGTCTTGTATTAGATGCTAGGTGGTGTATGCGCAGTGTGGCAGTAAATGATTTAATGGACCATTGGAAAGTGTTTTGAGGAATGTAGCTGCCTCTACAGACCTCGGGATTATTTTACGCACGGGGAAAACAATTAATTACTAATGACGGGTTGCGGCATTGTTCCTCCCTTAAGAACAAGCAAGCCCGATAAGTACCCCCACAATCATCGGTTCAGTCTTGTTACTCAAGTCTAGTAGCCTTGTGTGCTGTCAGAGGACCTACCCAGGGTCGGATTGGGATCACAATTTGGCCCGGGCACTGACAAAAAAAGTGGCCCACATTTGCGGGGCGGGGCCCACATTTGTGGGGCATGGCCCACATTTGCGGGGCATGGCCCACATTTGCGGGGCGTGGCCCACAATCGCGGGGCATGGCCCACATTCGGGCCATGCCCTTTCATGAAACACACAAGGAATGTAAGTGGGAGGATACTGTTCTTGGGAAGAACACAGGGCCAAGGTGACAATGTTCTACAAGCTGAGCACCTGACAATCAGACAGACCCCTTTCTATTACCAAATTATTCCTCAGCCCTCCACCTCAGGAGCATCTGAAAACAGCATGATCCCTTTCTATTACAAAATTATTCCTCAGCCCTCCACCTCAGGAGCACCTGAAAAACAGGAGGCCCCTTTCTCTTAAAAATGTTTTAATCCCCAGCCCTCCAGCGCAGGAGCATCTGAAAACAGCGTGATCCCTTTCTATTAAAAAATGATTCCCCAGCCCTCCAGCGCAGGAGCAACTGAAAACAGTGATGCCCTTTTCTCTTAAAAAATGATTCCCCAGCCCTCCAGCGCAGGAGCATCTGAAAACAGCAAGGCCCCTTTCTATTAAAAAACGTATTCCCAGCCCCTCCAGTTCAGGAGCATCTGAAAACAGGAGGCCCCTTTCTCTTAAAAAATGATTCCCCAGCCCTCCACGCAGGAGCACCTGAAAACAGTGATGCCCTTTTCTCTTAAAAAATGATTCCCCAGCCCTCCAGCGCAGGAGCATCTGAAAACAGCAAGGCCCCTTTCTATTAAAAAACGTATTCCCAGCCCCTCCAGTGCAGGAGCATCTGAAATCAGGAGGCCCCTTTCTCTTAAAAAATGATTCCCCAGCCCTCCACGCAGGAGCACCTGAAAACAGTGATGCCCTTTTCTCTTAAGAAATGATTCCCCAGCCCTCCAGCGCAGGAGCATCTGAAAACAGCAAGGCCCCTTTCTATTAAAAAACGTATTCCCAGGCCCTCCAGTGCAGGAGCATCTGAAAACAGGAGGCCCCTTTCTATTACAAAATTATTCCTCAGCCCTCCAGCTCAGGAGCACCTGAAAAACAGGAGGCCCCTTTCTCTTAAAAATGTTTTAATCCCCAGCCCTCCAGTGCAGGAGCATCGGAAAACAGCGTGATCCCTTTCTATTAAAAAATTATTCCTCAGCCCTCCACCTCAGGAGCACCTGAAAAACAGGAGGCCCCTTTCTCTTAAAAATGTTTTAATCCCCAGCCCTCCAGTGCAGGAGCATCTGAAAACAGCGAGGCCCTTTTCTCTTAAAAAACGATTCCCCAGCCATCCAGCGCAGGAACAACTGAAAACAGTGATGCCCTTTTCTCTTAAAAAATGATTCCCCAGCCCTCCAGCGCAGGAGCATCTGAAAACAGCAAGGCCCCTTTCTATTAAAAAACGTATTCCCAGCCCCTCCAGTGCAGGAGCATCTGAAAACAGGAGGCCCCTTTCTATTACAAAATTATTCCTCAGCCCTCCAGCTCAGGAGCACCTGAAAAACAGGAGGCCCCTTTCTCTTAAAAATGTTTTAATCCCCAGCCCTCCAGTGCAGGAGCATCGGAAAACAGCGTGATCCCTTTCTATTAAAAAATTATTCCTCAGCCCTCCACCTCAGGAGCACCTGAAAAACAGGAGGCCCCTTTCTCTTAAAAATGTTTTAATCCCCAGCCCTCCAGTGCAGGAGCATCTGAAAACAGCGAGGCCCTTTTCTCTTAAAAAACGATTCCCCAGCCCTCCAGCGCAGGAACAACTGAAAACAGTGATGCCCTTTTCTCTTAAAAAATGATTCCCCAGCCCTCCAGCGCAGGAGCATCTGAAAACAGCAAGGCCCCTTTCTATTAAAAAACGTATTCCCAGCCCCTCCAGTGCAGGAGCATCTGAAAACAGGAGGCCCCTTTCTATTACAAAATTATTCCTCAGCCCTCCAGCTCAGGAGCACCTGAAAAACAGGAGGTCCCTTTCTCTTAAAAAAATATTCCTCAGCCCTCCAGCGCAGGACCATCTAAAAACAGTGAGGCCCCTTTCTCTTAAAAAATGATTCCCCAGCCCTCCAGCGCAGCAGCAACTGAAAACAGCGAGGCCCCTTTCTCTTAAAAATGTTTTAATCCCCAGCCCTCCAGCGCAGGAGCAACTGAAAAGAGCGAGGCCCCTTTCTCTTAAAAAATGATTCCCCAGCCCTCCAGCGCAGGAGCACCTGAAACCAGCAAGGCCCCTTTCTATTAAAATGTTATTCCCCAGCCCTCCAGCGCAGAAGCACCTGAAAACAGCAAGGCCTCTTTCTATTAAAATGTTATTCCCCAGCTCTCCAGCGCAGAAGCACCTGAAAACAGCAAGGCCCCTTTCTATTAAAATGTTATTCCCCAGCGCAGAAGCATCTGAAAACAGCAGGCCCCTTTCTCTTAAAAAAATATTCCCCAGCCCTTCAGCGCAGGAGCACCTGAAAAACAGGAGGCCCCTTTCTCTTAAAAATGTTTTAATCCCCAGCCCTCCAGCGCAGGAGCATCTGAAAACAGCGTGATCCCTTTCTATTAAAAAATGATTCCCCAGCCCTCCAGCGCAGGAGCAACTGAAAACAGTGATGCCCTTTTCTCTTAAAAAATGATTCCCCAGCCCTCCAGCGCAGGAGCATCTGAAAACAGCAAGGCCCCTTTCTATTAAAAAACGTATTCCCAGCCCCTCCAGTTCAGGAGCATCTGAAAACAGGAGGCCCCTTTCTCTTAAAAAATGATTCCCCAGCCCTCCACGCAGGAGCACCTGAAAACAGTGATGCCCTTTTCTCTTAAAAAATGATTCCCCAGCCCTCCAGCGCAGGAGCATCTGAAAACAGCAAGGCCCCTTTCTATTAAAAAACGTATTCCCAGCCCCGCCAGTGCAGGAGCATCTGAAATCAGGAGGCCCCTTTCTCTTAAAAAATGATTCCCCAGCCCTCCTCGCAGGAGCACCTGAAAACAGTGATGCCCTTTTCTCTTAAAAAATGATTCCCCAGCCCTCCAGCGCAGGAGCATCTGAAAACAGCAAGGCCCCTTTCTATTAAAAAACGTATTCCCAAGCCCTCCAGTGCAGGAGCATCTGAAAACAGGAGGCCCCTTTCTATTACAAAATTATTCCTCAGCCCTCCAGCTCAGGAGCACCTGAAAAACAGGAGGCCCCTTTCTCTTAAAATTTTTTTAATCCCCAGCCCTCCAGTGCAGGAGCATCGGAAAACAGCGTGATCCCTTTCTATTAAAAAATTATTACTCAGCCCTCCACCTCAGGAGCACCTGAAAAACAGGAGGCCCCTTTCTCTTAAAAATGTTTTAATCCCCAGCCCTCCAGTGCAGGAGCATCTGAAAACAGCGAGGCCCTTTTCTCTTAAAAAACGATTCCCCAGCCCTCCAGCGCAGGAACAACTGAAAACAGTGATGCCCTTTTCTCTTAAAAAATGATTCCCCAGCCCTCCAGCGCAGGAGCATCTGAAAACAGCAAGGCCCCTTTCTATTAAAAAACGTATTCCCAGCCCCTCCAGTGCAGGAGCATCTGAAAACAGGAGGCCCCTTTCTATTACAAAATTATTCCTCAGCCCTCCAGCTCAGGAGCACCTGAAAAACAGGAGGCCCCTTTCTCTTAAAAAAATATTCCTCAGCCCTCCAGCGCAGGACCATCTAAAAACAGCGAGGCCCCTTTCTCTTAAAAAATGATTCCCCAGCCCTCCAGCGCAGCAGCAACTGAAAACAGCGAGGCCCCTTTCTCTTAAAAATGTTTTAATCCCCAGCCCTCCAGCGCAGGAGCAACTGAAAAGAGCGAGGCCCCTTTCTCTTAAAAAATGATTCCCCAGCCCTCCAGCGCAGGAGCACCTGAAACCAGCAAGGCCCCTTTCTATTAAAATGTTATTCCCCAGCCCTCCGCGCAGAAGCACCTGAAAACAGCAAGGCCTCTTTCTATTAAAATGTTATTCCCCAGCTCTCCAGCGCAGAAGCACCTGAAAACAGCAAGGCCCCTTTCTATTAAAATGTTATTCCCCAGCCCTCCAGCGCAGAAGCATCTGAAAACAGCAGGCCCCTTTCTCTTAAAAAAATATTCCCCAGCCCTTCAGCGCAGGAGCACCTGAAAACAGCAGGCCCCTTTCTCTTAAAAAATGATTTCCCAGCAGGAACATCTGAAAACAGGAGGCCCCTTTCTCTTAAAAAATGATTCCCCAGCCCTCCAGCGCAGGAGCAACTGAAAACAGCGAGGCCCCTTTCTCTTAAAAAATATTCCCCAGCCCTCCAGCGCAGGAGCACCTGAAACCAGCAAGGCCCCTTTCTATTAAAATGTTATTCCCCAGCCCTCCAGTGCAGAAGCACCTGAAAACAGCAAGGCCCCTTTCTATTAAAATGTTATTCCCCAGCCCTCCAGCGCAGAAGCACCTGAAAACAGCAAGGCCCCTTTATATTAAAATGTTATTCCCCAGCCCTCCAGCGCAGAAGCACCTGAAAACAGCAGGCCCCTTTCTCTTAAAAAAATATTCCCCAGCCCTTCAGCGCAGGAGCACCTGAAAACAGCAAGGCCCCAGCTATTTGTAAATTACTCAACCCTCCCCAGCCCTTCACTGCCCTGGGGCAATGGCCTGGCAGGAGAGGGGCTAAAGCAAAAACACAGCTTCTGGGCCATCCATGGGGCTGGGGGTGGGGGCCTAAGGTGAAGATGGTGCAGTTCCCCACATCACCTGGCCCCCATAGTGAGACCAATTCTTCCTCCCCACTATGCCCTGAATGAAGGGCTGTGGGTGAGGTGTTAAAGCAAACACTGTTTCTGGGCTGTTGGGCCCCAGGGGGCCGAGGTGAAAATGGCTCAAAGGTCTGAGCAACACCTGGCCCCCTGGGAGGCCGAATCTGGCACACAATCACCCCTCCCAGCCCACCATCAGCGTGATTGCTTGGCAGGGCAGGGGGTGGAGAGGCCACAGCTGATCATCACTGAACTGGCCCATGTTCTAACTAGATGATCTCCCCCTTTGGTTTGGTCTCCCGTACTCAGAGGGGAGCTTACAAATACAGCTGCAGGCTAACTAGATGCTCTCCCCCATCGGTTTGGTCTCCCCTACGGGGCTTATGGGAAGGGGGAGATCATCCCAATGGGGAGATTAAAACGACGGAACACTGGGTGAAGCTGCTTTCCTCTCCCTGTCAGTGCTCTCTGTGGACTGGTAAAGGGGGAAAATGCGGCCCACAGAGTGCACTGAGACACCGGCCCTTCGGCCCATGCCCGAGTGCCCGCAGTGCCAATCCGCCCCTGGACCTACCTATGCCGCCGAGTCTGGGAGGTGCTGGCTTGTATGGCGGCTCTCGTTATGAACAGTCGAGAGTGTCACCTGACTTAGGGAGTGTATTCCAGGTCACGTGATAGTGTGAGGTATCTCATGCGGCAATGATAGAGTGGTGTAATGACGCGTTATAGGTAATGGTCAAAAAGGCTGGTTACATCGTATATAGAAGGTAGGGGTTTATGGTCGGTAAGTCTATCTACATGATGTAGAGAGTCATAGGTGTTGATATCAAGAGGATGTCATAGTGGACTATGGATAGGTAGTAACTGTGTCATGTTTCAGACGAGCAGAGGCTCTGGAAAAGGCAGTAATTGTGCCCAGTGGCTTTCAGATTGGTTGGTCAAGTCAGAGTGTGACTACAATAGTGCCCGACGGCCGCCATGCATTGGGGGTGCATCACGTGTAACATTTTAGTGGCGCATACCCTTTGATCAGAAGTGTAGGAGCTATTTACAGTGGTCATGGCACTTCCCATGTGAGTGGTGGTAAACCCGCATGGTGTATTGTTGTGTAGCATGCAGAAACTGCTTATATGCACCTAGTTGGTTAGTAGATATTTTCCAGGATACAGGATAAGGGGAATGCCATGGGTCCTAGTTCGCCATGTCTACAGGTCAGAACTGCTGGTGCCATATAGTAGTGGTACTCTGGCTGTCCAGTGTGTATAAAGGGGTCCCCTGTATGAGGTGGTGTCCCCACAAGAAGGGCAGGGAGTTGTGGAGCTACCGGCATGGTCCAGGGGTTTGCTGTTAGCAGTTAATAGTGCTCCATTGTATTTCTTCGTTAAGGCCAGCACTGTCCGTGCACAAGCGGTGTATCCACCTTTGTTCTTTAGTAAACAGGTTGTTTTTAGAATTTTGGGGATTGGCCTCGAGAACAAGCCATCTCACGGAGTCTGGTGAGTGGGTTTGCTCTATGTAGTGAGTGCACATTTTAGTATTGTTTTTCTTGCAGCGAAAGTTGCTGCGGTTCTCTGAGATCCGTATCTTGATCGGGCGGGTTGTCATCCCCACATAGTGGAGGCCGCACGGACAAGTGAGGAGATAGATACAATTGGCAGTGTTGCAGTTAGTGTGCCCTCTCATTTCCCAAGTGAATGAGTTGTTTAGTGTGATGGTCTTGTGTACTGTGGAGAATGCACATGCGCTGCATGTACCACAAGGGTAGTGTCCCTTCACTGCGAGCAATTGCCATAAGGTTGTCTGGTGTGCCACTATTGTTTTCTTTGGTCTGGTCTGGATAAGAATATCCTTGATATTCTTAGAGCGTTTGAACACAAACCTGGGTTGTTCAAAACACAGGGCCCCTGTTTAAGGATGTGCCAGTGTCTCATCAGTATCTTCTTCAGTTTGTTAGAAGCTGGTGTGAATGTGGGGTTACACACGTTATCAGCTCAGTGTTAGTAGGTTCACGTGCCTTGTGTTCCAGGAGGCTTTCCTTGTGGTTGTTCCAAGTTAGTTTTCTAGCGAGTGCAACGCTCCTGTGGGGATAACCGCTGGTGATAAGGTTATTGGAAAGGGTTGCGGATTCAGATTTGTACTCCTCAATGGTGCTGCAGTTCCTTCTCACCCTTAGAAACTGTCCAAATGGCAGATTCTCTCTCAATGCTTTGGGGTGGTGGCTGCTAAAATGGAGGAGGCTGTTGCGGTCAGTGCTCTTTCTGTACATTGTGGTTGAGAGGTTATTGCCCTCAATGTTGATGGTTATTTCCAGGAAGGCTATAAGAGAGGGAGAAGCCGTAATTGTGAAGTTAAGGTAGGGATTAAGGTTATTAATCCATTTGAAAAACTCTCTGTAGGACTCACTGCTGCCTCTCCAAAATATTAAGATGTCGTCTATAAAGCGCTTCCACAGAAGGATGTTAGCCTGGTAAGGGTTGGAGTTATGGAGAATGTGTCTAGCCTCAAAAGCTAGATAAACAACAATAAGGGAGTTGAACCTTATGGGTAAATCCCAGCCTCAGTAGAGGGAAGGAAAACAAGTGTGTTACACACAAACCAAAACAGAGGATGTCCTTTGTCCTTAAGAAGACCCCTCACTCACCAACCTGGTTGGTGACATTCTTCATCATCGGGGTCCCACCCGGATAGCCGAATGCCATCCAGGTGTGCTGCGACACCTGATTACAGTGGAGCTGGTTTTCTTTTTATATGTGCAAAGAAGGAAACGTGTGTATTAAAAAGTATCCGATACTACCCACTCGCGGAGTTTATTCTGGAGTGTTTTGGGTACTATTAAAATGTGGGGCACCTGTTGCCCTGTTAGGTGGGGTGTCGGTGTAAAAACTAAAGAAATGTGAGTTAAAAAGAGGTCTACATGTTTCAACCCATGTGTCAATTTACAGGTTTTCGTCAGGACCAATGGAGTACCAGCGGGACGGTATGCGCACGCAAAGGCGCACCCTATCCACGTAGGTAACAGGTGTAGAGTCTCAAAATGAGTCTCACCAATAAAAACGTTGGTTTCTTCCTGTATTCCCTGGAAAAAACTGGGAGCACTAGTAATTACGGCTCCATGAGCAACCCCGGACTGGCCGAATCCTCGCTACGATTTGTGGAGGGAGAGACGGGCGCTTTTCATGCCTATGCCGTCCTGGCGGGTGCGTGTTACGGAGCCTGGAACTGGTAAGACCCCCTTGAGGATTTTTGGGAGCACATAAAAGTATGGGGTCTTGGGCACTTTTTTGACAAGAAAGGCTGCTTCCTTTTTGCTAAGCCACCCTTGGCACTCTGCGGACTCCACTAGACCCATGATGCTTCTAGTGAGGCGTTCAGTGGGGTTGGTAGGAATAGGGGTATAGTAATGTCTATCGCCCAATTGTCTGAGACATTCTTTCTCATAGTCTGTTGTTGCCATGATGACGGTAGCGCCGCCTTTGTCTGCCTGTTTCACTGTAATAGTGGGGTCATTGGCTAGAGATTCAAGTGCTTGCATCTCCTGTTTCGAGATGTTGTTGGAATGATGTCTTCCAGTCAGAGTTTTAACATCCTTGAGTACTGCTTGCTCGTAGGTAAGTACTTCGTTCGAGACCATCCCACTGTGTGGGGTGAAGGTGGAAGGGTTGTGTAGCCCTGAGTCTCCCGCTGGTTCTTGGGTTTTACCCTCAAAGAATGCTTTCAGACGTATCTGCCGGAAGAATTGATGTAATTCACATATCTGTTGGAATTTGACAAGTTTAGGTGTGGGGACAAACCCGTAATCACGCAGACACAAACGTGTCCCTTTGTCTGCTGAGGTGACGAATGTTACTGCTGAGGTCTGCTACCCACGAAAACATTCACCCCAAGCTCCGGTGTTTAAAGAGAACCTTTGAAATGTGCTCAGGACTAAAGAGTAATCTGGCCCTCAAGGGCTGCTTGTCTTTTTTGTCGCATTGCGCCTTTCTGAATGAGGCTGCAGTTGTCTCTTCATTATCCTTCATTGTATTGCCCGTTTAACAACAAGTGAGGGATGACAAGTTAATCAGTTCTTTCTGTAAGTTGTTCTGCTGCTCGAAGATCACTTTGTCAAGAACAGAAGGCTGCAGCATAAACATGTCGAATTAACATTGTTTGTTAATTCGAGTTTGTTTTTCTCACCCTGAGGCGGAAAGCCGGGGCTCTCAACGCTCTCTTGCGCCTTATCGAATAGATTGTTATTGATTGCGAATAACATCACAGCATTGGAGGATCAGAAATTTTAAAACTTGTATATATTTTAAATTGAAGTTTTTAGGCAGATCCTTACCTGGGGCTAGATTACTTCGCTCCAGGCAGCGTCACGACCGGACATTGCAGCTCCGCTCGCGATTGACGCTGGGCACTCCCCCCACCCACCGGAGCAGCCATCTTGGGAAGGGAAGGGAGACGGTGCAATCTATCGTCCCTCCCGCCCTCCCAGACTACTTAAAGGCCACAAAACTCAGAGACCGGTATTGTTTGTTAATTCGAGTTTGTTTTTCTCACCCTGAGGCTGAAAGCCGGGGCTCTCAGCGCTCTCTTGCGCCTTATCGAATAGATTGTTATTGATTGCGAATAACATCACAGCATTGGAGGATCAGAAATTTTAAAACTTGTATATATTTTAAATTGAAGTTTTTAGGCAGATCCTTACCTGGGGCGAGATTACTTCGCTCCAGGCAGCGTCACGACCGGACATTGCAGCTCCGCTCGCGATTGACGCTGGGCACTCCCCCCCACCCACCGGAGCCGCCATCTTGGGAAGGGAAGGGAGACGGTGCAGTCTATCGTCCCTCCCACCCTCCTCACTCAACCAATGGATAAAATCATCCGCACTGCCCGTCCGCGACCGGACGGGACCAGGGGCCACCCCCCCTGCCCAAACCAGTGCGGCTACCGTCCTGCCTATATGGTATGACTCTCTCTCCTTAAAAAAATTAATGCCACCTACCCTAGACCCTTGCTGGCACTCAATCCGCCCGAACTCAACCACAGGCATCTGCTCCCACTGTAATTATACACTCACCAGCTTTAGTGGCATATCCCATAGCGTCAGGCACTACAAAATGTTTCTCCTGAATTGTCGCTCCCTAATTAAACATGCAGTGCAAATGGCGCTACTTTTAGAAGAAACCAGCCCTGACGTAATATTTTTAACAGAGACCTGGCTTAGGGATGCATCGGATCCGGACATTACTGCCCTTATGCAACTGGGATACGCCCTCCATAGGATGGATAGACCACAGGGTAGAGGAGGGGGCCTGGCTATTTTTGTTAAAAACCACTACCAATGTAGGGTTAGCCCGACCTCGATATCTAACTGTGAGAGCATGTATTTCTCCCTGGACTTTAATCCCACCACAACTTTCTCAGGCATTCTTATTTACCGCCCTCCGAACCAAATAGGAGACTTTCTTGACTCACTCCACTCAAAGATCGCTGAATCAGTGATCACCTGTCCCCATTTTTCATTATTAGGAGATGTTAACATCCATCTGGATGACTCCAGTAACACGACGGCCAGATCCCTAGTAGATGATCTGGCAGCCCTCCAAATCACACAGAAGGGCTTCCAACCCACTCACGAAAAAGGCCATCTCTTAGATTGGGTATTTAGCAATGACCAAAGACTAGAGGTAGGGACAACCCTGCCCCTGGTTTGGACAGACCATTACCTGATTCCGATACAATGGACACCTGCTACCCCAGCACCAGTTGTCCCCCGCACTATCCTACAGGGGAGAGAATGGTCTAAAATTTCGGTGGACCAGTGGATTGAATCTTTATCTCCGGCTCCTTCCCAATTGGCAACAGACCCCACACTACTTTATGACACCTACACTAACTGGTTGTGCACAGCTCTGGACTTTGTTGCACCTCTGAAAGATCTCAAAGAAAAAACTAAATCAAGAAATTCGCCATGGTATACCCCTCAACTCAAAGAGCTGAAAAGAGGCTGTAGGAAACTGGAACGCACCTGGAGGGTCTCCCGCAATAAGTTAGACAAACTCAGTCATCAAGAGGCAATCAAAAAATATAAAGCAGAAATTAGGAACTCAAAAGCCTTTTATTTTGAAAGCATAATTACCAATGCCTCCAATTCATCAAGTGAAATCTTTAAAATTGCAAAATCCCTCATTGACACCCCGACTACTCCCCTTGATCCCAATAAAATCCAACTACGTTGTGACAATCAGGCAGAATATTTTCACAAGAAAATACAGAATATCATTGCCACATTTAAACCACCCAAAGGTTCCCCTTCACTACAGTCGACGCCGCATACGCTGGATGAGTTTCCTCTACTCAATGAGGACTCACTGGATATCCTGATGCAGAGGGATAAATCTGGATCACCTTCTGATCCTGCCCCCCCTTTCCATCTACTTAAGATCACGAACATCATTAGGCCTGTTATTCTTAAAATCCTAAACTCCTCTATCACCACAGGCATAGTCCCAATGGCATGGAAACGTGCCCAAGTCAGAGCACTTTTAAAGAAACCAACCTTGGACCCTGATAACATGGCCAATTATCGTCCAATTTCACTCCTTCCCTGGATTAGCAAACAACTGGAGAAACATAGTAATGCCTCCATTACTCAATACCTGGAACATAACCTCCTGCTCCACGATTCCCAAGCAGGTTTCCGCCCAAAGTTAGGTACAGAAACGGCCCTTCTGACTGTGACTGAGGTGGCAAGGAAACAGATGGATCAAGGCGGCACTGTAGCAATTATGTTGCTTGATCTCAGTGCCGCCTTTGATACCATCAATACCAGTATCCTCCTTGACCGCCTACGCCACATAGGAATCGCAGGGAAGGCCATATTATGGCTCCAATCTTTCCTGGAGGACCGTTCCTTTGAGGTAGTCGAGAACGATGCCCACTCAAAAATATGGCCCCTTGATCAAGGCGTACCACAGGGCTCGTCTCTGAGCCCTACCTTATTTAATGTTTATTTACAACCCCTTGCGGACATTGTGCACTCGTTTGGCCTAGATATTGTAACCTATGCCGACGACACACAATTGGTGGTATCCATGAATCAGCCTAATACCTCCCCCCCTAACCTTACGAATTGCTTGGTAGCGATAAATCAGTGGATGACCTCCTCACACCTAAAGCTCAATGGTGAGAAAACTGAGATCATGATCTTGGGCAACTCACTTACTCCTGGTCCTATGCTTGAATGGTCCCCTTGCATGGGGAACCCACCCCAACCCAAGACCCAAATAAAGAGTCTGGGCATGTGGTTGGATTCAAAGCTAGACTTCAAGCAACAAGCTACTGCCCTGCCCGCTACCTGTTTTGGCTTGATGCGGATGCTCAGAAAAGTGCTACCTCTTCTTCCCTTCCAAGCACGTAGAATCATGGTGCAAGCCATTATTCTGTCCCGTCTGGACTACGGAAACTCACTATACTTAGGAGCCCCTATCTCTACCACCAGAAAACTTCAGACTACACAAAATGCAGCTGCTCGCCTCCTCCTAAGCCTGGGCCGGCGAAATTCCGGCACAGCAGCACTAAAGAAACTGCACTGGCTGCCCACCAAGGCCAGAGTGGTGTTCAAATCCATGTGCATTATGCACAAAGCCATGTGGAAAACTGCTCCATCCATGGTCTGCTCCCTGGCTAACCCCTATCTCCCCAAAAGAAGCCTGAGATCCAGCTCAGCTTTCCTGGCCACCGTCAACAGAATCAAACGGGCAAGATGGGGTGGACGCTCCTTCTCCTGGAATGCCGCCAGAGCCTGGAACTCCCTGCCTGACACCCTTCGTGACGAGCCTAACCTGCTGAAGTTCCGGAAGGAACTGAAAATGCTCCTCTTCATCTAATCTGGCTCTCTAGCCCACTCATGACTCAAACAATATAGCGCTATGAGGCCTCCGGGTTGCATGCGCTTAATAAAACACTATTAATAATAATAATAATAATAATAATGTGAGTAGCAACCGATGGGTAAGTGGTTTCCCGACTTGTTATTGCCATATTAGTATCAGATTCGATTATCCACTTACAAGTTTAATGAGCGGGTTTCAGAAGAGAAAAAAACTAAAGTAAACTGATCTGCCCAGAAGCTAAATGCACCAACAGAAGCTTGGCACTCACTCCACAGCTCATAATCTAAGTGTTTACACAAACGTGTCCCAAACCAGCTCATCAGCTTATGATAATTACCTCAACAACGTATCTCTTCTCCTTGGAAGGAGGAAGGCCTCTGAAACTAGACGCGTGAGAAGGGCAGGAACAAACCACTTGGAAACGAGCAGCCAACAGCAGTATGCAGCTGCCATGAAACCTGCAGGACAAGCATTTGCAATGCAATAGGTCTCGCATTAGGAAAGTTTGAGCTATTGGTATTGTAAATGACAAATATTTTATTTATGTGTTGGTTTTGAAAATAGCGAAATTAATAGCTTTGTCATTTACAATGCCAATAGTTTTAACTTTTGCAAATGTGACATTGTATTTACATGACTTAGATGTATTGATATTACAAATAACAATGGCTTTTATTTTTTTAAATAATTAATACTTAAATAAAAGTTATTGTAATTTATAATGGCAATAGCTTAAACTTTTGTAAATAACTTTTGGGAAGATTATGTTAATTGTATTTTATTGTGACAAAAATCCAAGAACAGAAGTGAAATATTAACATTTTTTTGGTGACATTTGTAATAAAGCTTGAAACATTGAGAGAACATATTTGAACCAGTTGTTGAATTGAATTGTTGCACAGAGTGATGCTGTGGCGTTCAGTGGTGCTGAGCGATGCTGTGGCATTTAGTGGTGCTGAGTGATGCTGTGGTGTTAAGTGGTGCCAAGTGATGCTGTGGCGTTGAGTGGTGCTGTGGCGTTGAGTGGTGCTGAGTGATGCTGTAGCATTGAGTTATGCTGTGGTGCTGAGTGATGCTGTGGTGCCGAGTGATGCTGCGGTGCTGAGTGATGATGTGGTACTGGGGTGTTGAGTAGTGCTGGGGCGTTGAGTGGTACTGAGGCGTTGAGTGGTGCTGGGGCGTTGAGTGGTGCTGTGGCGTGGAGTGATGCTGGGGCGTTGAGTGGTGCTGTGGCGTGGAGTGATGCTGTGGCGTGGAGTGATGCCGTGGTGTGGAGTGATGCCGTGGAGTGATGTTGTTGCATGGAGTGGTGCTGTGGCGTGGTGCTGAGGCGTTGAGTGGTGCTGTGGTATTGAGTGGTGCTGAGTGATGCTGTGGCGTTGAGTGATGCTGTTGCGTTCAGTGGTGCTATGGCGTTCAGTGGTGCTGTGGCATTCAGTGGTGCTGTGGCATTCAGTGGTGCTGTGGCATTTAGTGGTGCTGTGGCGTTCAGTGGAGGGATCCGTGAGTGGATGTATGTATGGATGGATGGATCAGTGAGTGGATGGATGGATACGTGAGTGGATGGATGGATCCGTGAGTGGATGGATGGATCCGTGAGTGAATGGATGGATCCGTGAGTGGATGGATGGATCCGTGAGTGGATGGATGGATGGATGAATGGATGGATGGATCAGTGAGTGGATGGATGGATCAGTGAGGGGATAGATGGATCTGTCAGTGGATGGAAGGTTGAATGGATGAATGGATCTATCAGTGAGTGGATGGATGATGAATGGATAAGTGAGTGGATGGATCCATGGACGAATGGATGGATGGACGGGGGGAATGAGCAAGAGCAAGATGACCAGAGCACCAGAAACTGCATCCACTTGAAATAAATGGTGACCCGTCCGAAAATGTAGTAAGTAATAATGTGAAGGGAGTTGGAATATTGGCAGAATCTTGGAAGGTGAACAAAGGGCCCATATTTTTCTCTGGGAGTGGTGACAGCCCTGACTCAAGGCTGCCTTGGAAACTTTGGGGGTCACAGCTGTCTGTTCTTTGAGTGACTTTTCACCTTGTACATTTGCAATTTTTTTCTGTTTGTATCTCTTATGTAACTCATGCAATCCAAAGTCCTTATGTAACGCTACTGGTTCTTTTGTAAAGCGCTCTGACACATTCAGGTAATGTTCGCGCTATAGAAAATCGCATTAAATAAAAAATAAAATAAAATAAAGAGGGGGGTCTGCTGCTCTATGGGTGCCACAGGGCCCATGAGAGAGGTCTGTCAGTCAGAGGGGCCCCTCTCCACGAGCTCCTGTGCCTGGGGGAGGGGGCGCTCCGGAGCCTGCGGCCGCCCACACTCCGGGCCCCCGGTGGGGCACTGCTGGCGGCTGTGACTCTGTGCCCTGTGCCCCCCCCCGCACTCACCATATTTAGCCTCCACTGCTGCCCTAGGTCGGGGCTGGGGGAATCACAGCCCTTCTTCTATGTCTACGCCCTGTCTGATGGTTAGAGAGCTGATTGGCTCTCTGGGGCACATACGCTGCCTCCGATAGGCTCTTCACAGGCCAGCATCATGGTGTCCCGGTGGAATTACAAGTGTTATCAATAGTATTAAAAATAAAAGTGTTTAATGGCATTACCAAATGTATTAACCATAAAATTAACGCTGAACTTTGGCACTCCGAAAACGCTGAATCTTCCCGAAACAACAGTCGTGGTATTCACGGCCTCATTGCCTGGCTTTCCTGCCATGGTATGAGAAGTGTCAAACGTGGCAGCCATCTTAGAGTCAGTCGCCTCTTCCGAAATTTAGAAACAGCTGCAACAAAAGACCTTCGCCTGGCGATGGATTTTTGAATGACTTCAGTAGAAGGTTCCACCATGACCCCCAAACCCCCTTATCTGCACTCTATTTTAACCACCTGTGTACAGCCTACGAGATACTACTAATAACGGTGCGAACCACAACAAATTAAAACCGAGGCGTGAAACGCAAACATACTGGGCAAGGTGCACACCAACGTCGACTGTGGTTCTACGAGGTAATTGGATGATCTGTGGCGCGTGGGGCGGTCCTAGAAAACGTGCGATTGGATTGGTCAGTGGAATTGGAGCGGGCCAATGAACTTTGAGTCTGGATATGCCCGACAGTCAGGCGATGCTGGATCTGGAGCGGGATAAGAACCCAGGACCGGACAGGGGGCGGGAGGAGACGCGCTGAGACGGGCAGCCCAGGTGACAGGCGGCCGGGGAGGGGAGCAGCTGAGGCGGGGATCCGCGGTCACAGGTGAGACCAGGGAAGAACCACATCTTGGTTAAGTTTTAATGAACCCAAGGGCAGGGCTGCGACCTCTCACCCCATAGACCTCTGTGAGTCTGTGTGTCTGTGTGTGCAGGGGAGGGGGGGGAAGGAAGGCTGCAGCATGTGTATGTGTGCGCGCGCCTGTGTGTGTGTGTGTGTGTGTGTGTGTGCAGGGGAGTGGGGGCTGGCTGTGTGTGTGTTTGCGCACGGGAATCTGAGGCAGGAGATGGGCACGGCGCCGTGCGCGCCCACAAGGTGCAATCTGCGCTCGTGCACATCTCGTGTCCACATTCCCAAATACGTCTGACAATAGATCTAGAAGCAGACAGCAATCAATGCTTCGCATTGAATGCAGGTCTGCTCGACCTAAAAAAGCAACCATTGGCTTTGTCAATGCTTTTTAGCCATATTGCTCGAGAGCGCGGCTGCTGTGCAGCATGGCTGAAAGTAAAAACAAGCATTGGCATAGGTCCCACCTTTGGGGCATTATAAGTGATTAGATATACAACAGTTGATGTTGCACCAAGGATATTGTGCTGCATAATTAAATACTTAAAAGGTCCCAAAAGCGAGATCTATTGGCTATGCCAATGCTTGTTTGTCTCTTGCATGCATTTTATACAGAAAGCAATCCATCTTTTTTTTTTTATGCAAAAGCATTTTGCAAAGTTCTGCGAGTGGGTGAACTGTTACAGCAACCACTGTCACCACCACCTTAAGAGCATTTGTGCATGTCAGTGTTGCATGCTTAACTACACGACAACCAGACCGACTGGCCCTGCCAATGATTGTTTAAATTTGTTGTAAATGAATTATGTAAATATTTTTAAACTAAGCAATAAATGTAAAAATGAAGCAAATATAAAAGTAAATCCTCTAATTTCAAGTCTATTCTAATAGCCGAGCATAGAACGAGAATTTAAAACATTGCTTTTTTTCATCTACTTCATTACAAAATGCAAACCATTATATTCCTCAAGAAGCATGAAAACAAATGTCAGTGAAATTGTCAATCATAAACATACATAAATGGCAAATTGAACAAGTGCTGTCACCAGTGCAAGTTGGATTGACAAGCTGCTCTACAATGCTTGGTCTGTTCCAAGATAGTGTAAGTTGAGAGCTTTAGGGCCAGATGTATCAAGCTAAATTGCGATCGCAAAAGTTGAATTTCGCAGAATTTCTGCTTTTGCTATCGCAATTTAGCTTTGTGCAATGTAGGTAGGGAAAAACCTACTCACAAAATAAGGAATCGCAAAAATTGCGATTCCCTATTTTGCGCATGCATTTAGAGAATCGCAATTTGCGATTCCCTAAATGCTATGCTAGTGTGCATCGCAAATTGCGATTTTGCTTAAAGGAATCTCAAATTACCACCAACTTCAATTTGGTGGTAATTTGCGATTTCCTAGAAAAAAAAGCAATGTTTTGCTTTTTTTTAAAGTGCCGTGTGGCACACATACATGCCCTTAGAGCATGTATGTGCGCCACATGGGCACAAATGCACATTTCAGGGGTGCAACAGGGTGTCCTTTTGGAATCCTTGCACCCTTGAAATTGCATGTGCAATTTGCGAGTACCTATTGGGTACTCGCAAATTGCGGAAAGAATTCCCATTCACTCCTTTGGGCCTCTTGGCCCATAGCAATGAATGGGAAGATATTACTTAATTGCGACTTGCAATTTGCGAGTTGCAATTAAGAAATGCAAGGGAATTGCAGAAAATTTGCAATTTTTTACTTACATCTTGTTTTGCGATTCTCAAATAGCGATTTGCTAAAAATCGCTGTTTGAGAATCTCAAAACCATACTTTCATACATATGTCCCTTGTTTCAAGTGATCAAATCGACCTGATAAGAATTATTAGTACTGGGAAAGAGCTCTAAGATTGAGAATGGCTGAGACAACTACAGGCATTCATTCATTCATCACTTTTGTGTTTCAGTGTGGCCCCCTATATGTGACAGATATGCCTACTCATTGGTCTCGTAGTCTCATACTCACTGCTCCACAATGCTCACGGTGCATCTCATTGATGGAGCCCCCTGAGGACAAACCAGAATGAGATTTACTTGTGTTCATGTGTGGATGGGACCTGTTATGTCTGTTCAGGCTGGACAGTTACTATTGGAGAAAGACAAACTCTTGGGCCAGATTTACTAATATTTGGCGCAATGCAACATGCATAATAACTTCCTGTGTTGCATCAATCGGAGAAGGCAGGAATGCACCGTATTTACATACATTTGGGGCATTCCTACTCTCTCTGTGCTGTTACACTTGTGGATGCCAAATGCCAACACAAGCAACCTTGCACTGCAGTGCAAGGGTGTCCCCATTAAAGACAGGAATGTTTTTGTGCTGGAAGGGGCACCTCCCTGCACAAAAACAATCCTCTGAGGCATTTTCCTCTTTCTATGTGTGCTGCATAATGCATAACAAAAATGTAGAGAATGTTGGTTCTGTCGGGTACAGAATTGATTCTTGGTTTACTGAATAATAACAAATAGAAAACAGTACTCAAACCTTTCAGTACATCAATGAAAAGGAAAGAGAAGGAAAGACAAAAAACACACAAAAACATTCAATCAATCTAAAGTTGTACTGAGGGATAAATCAATATATTCTTTTATATTTTATGGTGTCAAAATAACATTAGAAGACTGTCACAGTTCATGAACATACGATTTGTTCAAACGGCCCAAGTGATATGGTGAAAAAAGTGTGAAAAAAGTGCTAAATGTGAACAAGTGCTGTATGGATTGGTAAAACTGGTAATTCGAAGAGCATCCATCCCTAGGTAGGTAAATCTCAGCGCCACTTGGGATTTAAATTTCCATTTCAGGTGGGGTGGAGAGAGTAGGGTCAGGATTATCACAAGCACGTCGACGTTTCGAGTGCGTGATTGACTAGTAGGCACAGCGGGTCTTCCTCAGGACAAGGCGAACCAAGGGACAGCCTGCACAATTAGAAATGGGTGGATTTAGATTGGTGTGTTTGATATAAGGAAAGGAACAGCATGGTAAATTAACTGTGGACCTACCCGAATTAAAGAAAGGAAGGTCTTCAGAGTATGGTCCACCGTAGGTTGGATTAAAAAAAGCAATGACTGAAGTGAGGTCCTTGATGGTAATGAATCACATCAATGGGGCAGCACAGTTCTGCAGCTGATGAGAAAGGTGACTTAATGTCAGTTTTTGTACCTTACTTAAATCAGGTTATCAATGTGCCCTCCAATGCAGCAGTCACCAAAGTGGTTGGGAGTCACTAGTGAGCAGGGTGAAGACAGGGCGGCAACTTGCGATGACTGTGGTTCATGCGACAATAAGTTGTGGCTGCTCGCACAGAGATATAATGTGCAACAGCTTGCTGATAATATCATGGCGGTGTGCCTGTACAGGTCGGCAATTAAAAGATGAGCGTTTAAACAATAAGTGTTGTAAACCTGGGACGAGCAAGACAAGTGACTGGACCGTCTGCAGCATAGGCAGAAAGAGTTAAACAAGCATTGGAAATGCAATAGGTCTCGCATTAGAAAAGTTGGAGTTATTGGTCTTGTAAATGACATATTTTATTTATTTGTTGGTTTTTAAAATTGCTAAATTGATGGCTTTGTCATTTACAATGCCAATAGTTATAACTTTCGCGAATGTGACACCTATAGCATTTGGAATGCAACATGTTTTGTATTTACGTGACTTAGATGGCAGCTCTGGTCGCCACATCTCTAGAGAGCAGGAGAGTGCAGCAGGGGAGAGAAGCACAGCAATGCAATAGGTCTCGCATTAGGAAAGTTTGAGCTATTGGTATTGTAAAGGACACATTTTTTATTTATGTGCTTGTTTTGAAAATAGCGAAATTAATAGCTTTGTTATTTACAATACCAATAGTTTTATCTTTCGCAAATGTGACACCTATTGTAACACAATATGTGTTGTGAGGGTGAGTGAGGTTGAGGGGTTGAGGGTGAGGGGTTGAGGGTGAGGGGTTGAGGGTGAGTGAGGGTGAGGGGTTGAGGGTGAGTGAGGGTGAGGGTTGAGGTTGGGTGAGGGGTTGAGGGTGAGTGAGGGTGAGTGAGGGTGAGGGGTTGAGGGTGAGTGAGGGTGAGGGTGAATGAGGGTGAGTGAGGGGTTGAGGGTGAGTGAGGGTGAGTGAGGGTGAGGGGTTGAGGGTGAGTGAGGGTGAGGGGTTGAGGGTGAGTGAGGGTGAGGGTGAGTGAGGGTGAGTGAGTGAGTGAGGGTGAGGGGTTGAGGGTGAGTGAGGGTGAGTGAGGGTGAGGGTGAGTGAGGGTGAGTGAGGGAGGGTGAGGGAGGGTGAGGGTGAGTGAGGGTGAGGGTGAGTGAGGGGTTGAGGGTGAGTGAGGGTGAGGGTGAGTGAGGGTGAGGGTGAGTGAGGGTGAGGGTGAGTGAGGGTGAGGGGTTGAGGGTGAGTGAGGGTGAGGGTGAGTGAGGTTGAGTGAGGGTGAGGGGTTGAGGGTGAGTGAGGGTGAGGGAGAGTG
This sequence comes from Lissotriton helveticus, assembly GCF_964261635.1. Lineage (NCBI taxonomy): Eukaryota > Metazoa > Chordata > Amphibia > Caudata > Salamandridae > Lissotriton > Lissotriton helveticus. Next base: position 1,393,631,561 of record NC_136057.1, read on the forward strand.
AGGGTGAGTGAGGGTGAGGGGTTGAAGGAGGGTGAGGGTGAGTGAGGGTGAGGGGTTGAGGGTGAGTGAGGGTGAGGGGTTGAGGGTGAGTGAGGGTGAGTGAGGGTGAGTGAGTGTGAGGGTGAGGGTGAGGGGTTGAGGGTGGGTGAGGGTGAGGGGTTGAGGGTGGGTGAGGGTGGGTGAGGGGTTGAGGGTGAGTGTGAGGGTGAGGGGTTGAGGGTGGGTGAGTGGTTGAGGGTGAGGGGTTGAGGGTGGGTGAGGGTGAGGGGTTGAGGGTGGGTGAGGGGTTGAGGGTGGGTGAGGGGTTGAGGGTGGGTGAGGGTGAGGGGTTGAGGGTGGGTGAGGGTGAGGGGTTGAGGGTGAGTGAGGGTGAGGGGTTGAGGGTGAGTGAGGGTGAGGGGTTGAGGGTGAGTGTGAGGGGTTGAGGGTGAGTGAGTGTGAGGGTGAGGGGGTGAGGGTGAGGGGTGAGGGGTTGAGGGTGAGTGAGGGGGTGAGGGTGAGGGGGTGAGGGTGAGGGGTTGAGGGTGAGTGAGGGGGTGAGGGTGAGTGAGGGGGTGAGGGTGAGGGGTGAGGGTGAGTGAGGGGTTGAGGGTGAGGGGTTGAGGGTGAGGGTGTGAGGGTGAGGGGTTGAGGTGAGGGGGTGAGGGTGAGGGTGAGTGAGGGGTTGAGGGTGAGGGGGTGAGGGTGAGGGGGTGAGGGTGAGGGGTTGAGGGTGAGGGGTTGAGGGTGAGGGGTTGAGGGTGCGGGGTTGAGGATGAGGGGTTGAGGAGGTGAGGGGTTGAGGGGGTGAGGGGTTGAGGGGGTGAGGGGTTGAGGGGGTGAGGGGTTGAGGGTGCGGGGTTGAGGGTGAGGGGGTGAGGGGGTGAGGGGTTGAGGGTGAGGGGTTGAGGGTGAGGGGTTGAGGGTGAGGGGTTGAGGGTGAGGGGTGAGGGTGAGGGGTTGAGGGGGTGAGTGAGGGGTTGAGGGTGAGGGGTTGAGGGTGAGGGGGTGAGGGGTTGAGGGTGAGGGGTTGAGGGTGGGTGAGGGTGGGTGAGGGTGAGAGGGTGAGGGGTTGAGGGTGAGTGAGGTGAGTGAGGGTGAGGGGTTGAGGGTGAGTGAGGGTGAGGGGTTGAGGGTGAGTGAGGGTGAGGGGTTGAGGGTGAGTGAGGTGAGTGAGGGTGAGGGGTTGAGGGTGGGTGAGGGTGAGGGGTTGAGGGTGGGTGAGGGTGAGTGAGGGTGAGGGGTTGAGGGGGAGGGTGAGGGTGAGGGGTTGAGGGTGGGTGAGGGGTTGAGGGTGAGGGGTTGAGGGTGGTGAGGGTGAGGGGTTGAGGGTGGGGAGGGTGAGGGGTTGAGGGTGGGTGAGGTGAGAGGGGTTGAGGGTGGGTGAGGGTGAGGGGTTGAGGGTGAGTGAGGGTGAGGGGTTGAGGGTGAGTGTGAGGGTGATTGAGTGTGAGGGTGAGGGGTTGAGGGGTGAGGGTGAATGCGGGGGGAGGGGTAGGGTGAGGGAGTGGGTGAGGGTGGGGTGAGGTGGTGAGGGTGGGTGAGGGTGGGTGAGGGTGAGGGGGTGAGGGTGAGGGGGTTGAGGGGTGGGGGTTGAGGGTGAGGGTTGAGGTGAGGGGTTGAGGGTGAGGGGTTGAGGGTGATGGTGTGAGGGGTTGAGGGTGAGGGGTTGAGGGTGAGGGTTGAGGGTGAGGGGTTGAGGGGGTGAGGGGTTGAGGGTGAGGGGTTGAGGGGGTTG